>NC_046664.1:88503069-88530606 GCF_010883055.1 Belonocnema kinseyi | reverse complement strand
AGTCCGTTTAGCGTGCAATCGACTCGGGATACTTATAAGATACTACCATGATTTTTTCAGATTTTTTGGTCCAAAAATAAATTAGGCCAAAAACCGGCTTTATCGACCCACCCCCTTTATTTATGTGTAAATAATTATTTAATTCTATTTTAATATTCTCGACAATTTCATATTTATCTTATGATTTGTCGAAAAGAGAATGTAAATTAGGTATGAATTAAATTTTTTGTCGACATACCAGTAGTGTGCACTTTTTCAAATACTTGGGGAAGGTGAAATCAACATGTAATTTTATGAACATTCATTTTCTAAATTCATTGTACATAATGAAAATTGATATGATACGAGTTAAAAATTGCAAATTCCCTTAAATTTCCAAAAGTGTTTTGTTATTATTTCTTAAACTGAGGAGTAAGCGAACAAAACGTGATAAATCTATTTTTTGTAAAAATTGAGATGATAATTGCTTCTTTAGGTTTGAAATGCAAAACAATTTGATTATTATTAAACTTCAGTTAACAAAAAATGGTCTTTTTGGTTTGAACTTATAGATACAAAATAAAATGAATTTAAAAAATTCGTTTTTGATTTCAGATGTATAACGACGATAACGACGATCTATAACGACATTATAATAGCTAAATATAATAGAGAGATTGTGATTAGAAATGTTGGGTTGTTAAATGGATTGCAAGCTACAATATATGCTTAAGGACATGTAATACTTCGTCGTGTGGTCAATCGGGCACAGTTCCTACGGCTTAATTCCACAAAATTGAATTTTTTTTAAACTGAATGCAGAGATGCTATAAAATTTCATAATTAACGTCCCCGGACTCTTTTCTGACTGATAATAACAAACAAAAAATTGAATGTGCCAAATAAAAATGTTATGCATGTGCACTATTTGGAGGTTGGGATCGTTTTTCATCTCTATGTCATTCCAATAATGTCGGTCTCTGTCGTATCCATGATGCCGGTAGGACTCAAGAATAATTATGGGAGAGAATTATAATACATATAACCTTGAAATACACACACATAAAATTTAGAAAAATTAATTTTTTTTAATAACACACAAAGAAGTGTGCGGGGATGTCCGTTAAAATGTTCGCTATAATTCCCTAGATTTTGAAGACAAAATCTTTATTATTGTATGAAAATAATTGAGGGATTAAAACATTGATAAAATCGATACTAAATCCTAAGCGCCACATAAATTAATCAAATTTATCAAAATTAAAATGTTTTTAATTAACACACAAAAAATTGTGTGGGGACGTCCATTAGCATGTTCGCTATCATGTCCCAAATCTTTAAGAGAAAATATTTATTATTCTAGGAAAAAAGCGAAAGGAACCTAAAACTAGTAAAATTGGTAATTTTCAACGTATCACATGCCCTTAAATATTGAGAAATAAACTCAAGTGAATGTATCACATTTTGTTCACTCACTTCTCAGTATAACAAGACTTAGAAATTCTCCGAAGTTAGAACGCTTTATTGAAATTGTTGTATTTTAAAAGCCTACTGTTTTTTTTTTTAATTTAAGGCATTTATTCTGAAAATTTGTAAATTTTAAAACATTTTCAAACTCAGAATTTTGCAATTTTCATTGACTCAAAATTGTATTGATTGAATTTAAAAATTATCAAACGCTTCAAGTTTAAACAGTTTGAATTTTTTATTTCGATTTTAATATTTGAATATATAAAAATTTTTATTTTTTGAATGCTGTAAATGTGACACTTAGTAAATTCAATGTTTCAAGGGCATAAATTGAAATTTCTTCAGCTTTGAAAACTTACGGAACATAAGATTCTTCCATTTCTCATGATTTTAAATTGAATTAATTATATCACGTACATTGCAATCAAAGATTAAGTCATTTTTCCTTATTTTTATAAGCATCAAATTTGAATTTATACAAATTTTTCTGATTCCAATTCAAAAATAGCTCAATTTCGAAACTTGTTGAAAGTGTTCAATTTGAATCGTTTTCAATTTTAACTCTGTCAAATTGAAATATTTAATTATTAAATTCTTTCAATTTTCAATATCGAATATCAACATTTAAAATTAATTTTAATTGATACATTTTTTTAAAGAAAGTAAGCATTACTACAAAAATTTGAAGAGGAGCGTCGTTAAAATTTGTTGTTGATTATAATATAATCAACAACAAATAACGTTGGTATTCGTTGGCGAAACATATTCTGTTTCGCCAAAGGATACCATTGAAAAATTTCATTAATGGTAAATACAAATGGAACAATATACGGAAGTTACGGGCTATAGTTACGGAAAATTCTGTAACACTAGTCCTAGCGATATTCTTGAACAGGTAATTTTACGGGAAGTTTCGTAATACTAGTCAGTGCCAAAAAAGTAATAACTAGTTACCAGGATTTGCCCATGTACATATAAAACTTTTAACTAGTCATGATTATTTCGAGTCAGGATATTATTCATAATTATGTTTTAATTAAGACTAATTACTATGTAATATTGTAATCACGTCAGTTACGATATTTCGTCAACCAAAGTTTTTCTGAACCAGGTGCGTTAAAAAACAATTAGTCACAATTCAAAATTTCCATACTTTTGAACGGATGGAAATTTAATAAGTTTATTTATTAACTTGATTAACATTGAGCAAGTTATAGCATCCGGGAAAGAATAATATATTTTAATTAAGTAGTTATACAAAGCGAATCTTTATTCACGCATGAAAGGATTTTTTGAATGTAAATCCTGTATTCTATACGGCGGGGGAATTCTTATATTGCGACAAAAATCACTATGAGCAAAAGCAGACAATCTGATGCAGCCGTTCGAAAATCATGTCAGGCACCAAAGTGTCAAAAGTGAAGTCAGATTAAGGGGATTCTTGACGTGCTTGAAAAGCAATGCATACGCATGCATACATACTATCAACCACTAACGTTCTCGAGGCATCTCTTTCTGTTCACATTGAAATACAATACAATTGCGAGTCCCAATGAAACGGGGCGAGAAAGCTCGATGTATGAGATTAAATTCGCTCCCCAATATAACCGCGAAAAATTACATTTCACGTTCCTTTTGCTATCCGGGCCCTAAATTCGTTCTGTCGATTTTCTTTTGGCAGCTTTTGAAGCGGAACTAAAAACTCATTGTCGACGAGAAACCCGTGAGACACTTGAAAAAAGCTCATTTTAACCCATCCCTCGTCTTCATATTTGTATACAAAGACAATTTTTTGTACAGCGGAAATTGATAAAGAAGTGAAGGGAAATAAACCTATTATTGATTTTGACACAATCTTAATTGTAAAGTGACAAAGAAAAGCAATATATCATCTACTTCTTGTTTTACTCGAATGTATTTGTAAGATTCATATCTTTTTCAATACGTTTTAAAGGGAACAGTCTAAAAAACGGTAACTTTTTCTCTAGTGAGTTTTATATGAGAAAAATTAATGAAAATTGGTCTGTTGTACTTTCTCCATTGATATCCTCCTATAACTTTTAACACTAAAATAAGAAAAGCTGAAAGTACAAAAGGCATTTTCAATGATTAAACTATATGAAAGAATGGTAAAAAATGTACGAATTTGTATTTTTATTCAAAGATGCTCTTTTTTCACATGCAAAATTGTGAGTTAATTTTTTTGTATGGTAGACTGTTCCCATACATTAAAAAAAATGTATTAGATGAAATAAGTTGGAGGGTATTTAATAATAAAAATAAATGTGAAATAAAAAATGTGGGCCGTAAGAACGACAATATGAAAAGAAAGAGTAATCGACTGGTACGCAGTATTGCCATTTTCATCTTCTAAACTGAAATAATGTTTCATAAATCCTCAAAAATTTTGTATCATGTAAATTTTATGAAGTTGAATTGAAACTTTCAAGATAGATTTTGATGTTGAGAAATTGATTGTAAATACGTATCGTTTGAAAGAAGAGTTATAGGATGGGCGAAGACTTCAAACAAATAATAGTAAATGTGTTTAGTAATATTAAGAAATGTGTACTTTGAGAGAGTAAGCTCTTCTGTATGTGAGAACATGTATATAAATTTAAAACAAAGAACACGTCACTTTTCAACTTTCTGAATTTATATTTTAACATCGGATTATACTTAACAAAATAGATATACATTTTTATGAAAAAAAGGAATTAAAAAAATACGAAGCAATTTGTTGAACGTTCAGTCTATTTCTTATGAGAAAATTTATATGCTAATTTGTGATATTCTGGAATACAAATCTACTATTATCTTTCATAACCTTTCAAGAAAAAGGGTGGTAGAATAATATTTTGTAATATTAAAACAAGTGATACCCTGTAAACAAATTTCTGGTTATTTCACCACTTTCAGAGTAGGTTCGATTATTATTACCTCCCGCCAAAGTAACGTTTTCACTGACAATAACGAACATCCACTTTCAGCATGGAATTTAACTTTTAGGTTATGTAAGTTTCCAGACAGATTCTGTAAAACTATAAATGCTTTATGAATGTTGTGTGATGGTATTCTAACCAAGACTATATACGTGTTTTTATGCAACATGGTAACTTGAGCATCTACATGAGAAATGCGAATAATGGTAATTTGACTAGAAATGGTCAATTTCCCGTTCGAATAGGGAATACAGCAGAAAGCTGTTTTTTAAATAACAAAATTCTTGCTTACTGTTTTTAATCAATTTTACAAATAAATTTTTCCATAATTTATACCGTTGTGAAACACGCACTCTTACAAATAATTTTAATTTTACTATTTTTTCATTATTCTTTGCAGCTTTGAAACTTTACACTTACTTTTACTAATACTACGTTCAGAGCTGTGCAAGTACGCCGCGTTATAAATTATAAAATTTAAAGGCGTGAGGTTACGTTGGAAAACGGAATTTTTAGCAGTTTCTGTACTTTTCCAGCGTCAAAAAAATCGAGCACTCTGGAAGTAGGTCTCCATTCATTACCTACTCTGACAATTACTTGCTATATTGTGCTATTGTGCTATATTGTGCTATATTGTTAGTCTAAAAGTAGTAAAGTTACAAGATTGGTTGGAACTTCTAGCATGCGAGTATAATTTTTAATTCCCGAAAGAAAATTATTTTATATATACATACATATATATATATATATATATATATATATGTATGTATGTATGTATGTATGTATGTATGTATGTATGTATTTATGATTCACATAAAGTTGAAAAGTCATATTGTCCATTCCCTTGAGTAAGAAAATGAACCGTAATGTGTACAATATACAGGTAGATTTTCTTTGACTTTTTTGTTAACAAAACATAATTTAAGCATATGAATATAATATATTCATAATAAATTTGTGATTTATTAGATAAATCCAAAGCGAACTAATTATTTATTATGTATTACATATATTATAAGTCAAGATGATGTGTTTAATATAAAATGCGATGTAAATATAGGAATAATACCTATTTTCTTTGGATAGCATTTAAGTTTTAGAGCTTGCTGGAAAATTTAAAATAATCTAAAATCGACAGAAAATATTACGATTGTATGCGATATTTCTAGAAGATTGACCAATCACTAAATATGCAACGATAGATGAATTATTGAATAAATTAAAATATTGACATTATTTTCAAAGTGGAGCGATAGACCAACACGTATTACTGTAATAGTAAGGTAATGTACTATACTATAATACTGATATTGTGACTTTTAAAGATCAAAATTTGTATTAAGGAAGAATTTCCATGTTTCGAGAATCAGTCAACAAAAATAAAAAACTCCAGTACTTTAGTTACATATTGCAGAAGTCAACTTTTTTAAAAGTAGCGATTGGTTATGGAATTTGACATTGTGTATAAATAACTTATAAGTATTTTATAAACTCTGTTTATTAAGGGAAATTCATCGCTTGGTAAATAATTTTGTAAAAATTACACCTGTATGTTTGTTAGGGCTAAGTATTTAATTAAGTTCATACTGTCTAATGAAATGCAAACGTTCGAAAACATTCTAATATATTTATACAACCACCAACATACTGTACATAAAATGTAATCCAATAAGGCAATGTCGTTTAATTAAAGGCATCGTGTTATTGTAGAATCATAGTTTTTAATTATTCCTATCTACTTTCTCACGAAATAATCCTTGATTATTTAATAATTAATTTAATATTTTGCAAGTTAAAAAATTGAATAGTACTTTTCTTGGAAAGCTAACAATTTTTAACCCTAGAATGGTCCACCTAGCTGGCTCATCCTTTAACCGACCACCGGGATTGTACGCTACCCCAAACTTGTATACCGTGTCACAATGCTTTCTATTTTGTAGTATAACAATTTTAAAAGAGGGAATTTTTTTAAAATAGAAAACAATGGTAATAATAATATTCTGTTAATTGTTCGATAAATGTTAAATAACCGGTTAAACATGAAAAAAGAGCTAAAAATTCCGCAAAATTGACGTTTTTTTATCAATGTTTTCTTAAAAAACATAAGTATTTGAACATAAGAAGTAGAGTAAATTTGAGGAATCGGACAAATAACAAAATCTTAAAAATTACTAGTAAAATTGATTATTAAAATTCAGATTTATTATGAATAATCCAAAATGTGTATAAATACTCAAAAATAAGGAAATAATACTTATAATATGGCTATTCATTCTACAGCGGAGCAATTAGAGCACAGGACGCCCCTGCTCTAATTGCTCCCCTGTAGAATGAATAGCTATATTTTAGAGTATTTATAATGAATCTGAATTTTAACATTCAATTTAACTAGTATTTTTTAAGATTTTTGTCATTTGTCCGAAAAATTACTGAAACAATTCTCGAACTTAAACCGTACGCTGGGGTAATACGCTACCCCAAACGATATTCACGTCCGCACAGAACTCACACAAAACAGAGATGATCTCGCTCGTTGACTGAGGTCGATTGCTGAATAGTTGAAGTGAATTATGGTTAGGGTCCCGGACCAAACTGCAAAATCCCTTAGTCAGAAGCGTACTTTGAACTTTGAATGGGGTAGCGTACTGCCCCGGTGGATCGTGAATAGGTTGAGTACATAATGTCATATTAGAATGAATATTTTGTTCCGCTGAAGTAAGATGAAGTAAGTAAGATTCAGTCATATACATTGTGATAAAATGTAGTTGAATTTTTGAATGATCTAAAAATTTGTTTTAAAAATTAGTGTTAAAACAAAGTTTTCGCTAAATCCGTGATATAATTTTAGTTGTAAAGAGTTGATATGTTGAGCCAAGTTCATCGCAACATGACTTTTCTTTTTTGTTGTGTGTATAGCTAAGTGACAAGTTTTCATATGAAATAAACTACAAATTATTGTATAAAACTTCTTCGGCCTGCCTCTATAAATTTTCAGCTAATTTTCATCGCTTGATGTCACCCAGATTGTGTCATAAAACTAAGCGCAGGTAAATTAATTATTCATTTTGTTAATTAAAGTTTTACACTGGTAGAAATTTCTATAGCGATTTTAGTATAAATGTAATGAAAGTAATATGCATATACGTGTAGGTAGTAAATTTGATATACCATCACCTCGTAAAATTATTGTACATGCATTGTAAAACAGAGTACGTGAAAGTTGAAAATTCTGTGATGCATCCAAATCTTGTCAAATATTTAAAACTTGAGTAATAACCTACTATGCATCGACCAAATTCATATTTATAATCAAAGTGTAACGTACGGGTGAGATTATCCTTAAAATTGACTGTAAAACTTAGAATTTTAATGAGAAAACCGCTGCTTTTAGATCGCTTAATTGAACTTTTCCACTCACAGCGCAGTACAATTTTTTTTTTACAAAAACACATTATGCTTTATCATCAAGAATGGAAAATGACTACTAATATTATTTTCAATTTGCGAAAAGTGAAATTATCAGACTTTTCTAAGATTTAATCTATATATGTACACACATGTGTATGAAATTCACTATGCAGCCTCTTAATTACTATTTTATAGACCGACTTTTTAGATTTACCATTCAAAAGTATATTAAATTTCTATTAAAATTGAAAACATTTTCAATCGTGTATCCACAGCGATGCAAATATAATAATGGTTTCTGTATTCGTACCAAACAACTTTCCACGTTTATCAGATAAGACAAGAAGATGAGAATTTTGAATAACCTAATTACTCAAATCTGTATGCATAAGGCGAGTTGAGATAACCTTTTAATTCACAGATGATATCTGATTATTTCCTAATTTGGGATCTAGGATATTAATAAGAAGGTTTCGTGTGGTTGATGTACATAAATTAATTATTATTCTTAAAATTAATGTACAATATTTTTTGACAAACACAGCTCGCTCATTTAAATTACATTGTAAAATAATACGTGATGTGCTATACATCTCATGGAATATCAATACATGCATTCATGCTCTCATTTTCCACTACCAGATTTTATGCAAACATATTGTATAAACATTCTGAATTTATACCAAAAGTAAAATGTACAGTATTTGGGTTTTTTCAATTTCATATGGAACACCTTAATACGAGTGCAATATGTACTTTATGTACAACGAATGCGTATCTCTAATGTTCATAAGCATATGAGTCTATTTGAGACTATGACTAGTGATTCTCAAGTTTTTAATTAACTGAATAGTCAGGATAAGTAACAATAATTTTTATAAATTTAATTTTTTATAATTAGTTGTGTATCAATCTGATGTAAGATGCTTAACAATTACCAGTCTATTTAACATTTTTTCGTCAAAATTCGTTGTAAATATCCTGCCAAAAAGAGGTTTACAAAAATTAAAGTTTTGTAAATAGTAAGACACATAAATTTGAAAATAATATCATTTCCTGCAACGAGTGTCAATTTCCGTAATTATATTTCATATTCAGGTTTCTGTGAATAGTTTTTTTATAATAACTATACTAGTAATTATGTGACGCTTCTTTTTCTAATAAACCTGAAATTGCAGGAGAGTGTTCAATAAATTCGCGCTCTTAGTTATATAAATATATACATAATACATATACATATACATATAGGTACTCATGTAAATCTCAGAACATCAATTTGTTTCTAACACATCTTTGCTATCAGTCATATACTTGGGTTTGATTTTTATTCAAAGTGAAGGGAAAGAATCGAATTCATGTTTTTGAGAATACATATCTGGACCATAAAGTCTGTATTATTAATTACTCAATTATACTTTCTACTGTTTCCTATGTATTATTTACAAGTGCCCTTAACCCTGGTAATCGATGCGATTTCACATGACTTCTAAAGAAATAAAAATTATGTACAAAACACTTATTTTTCAAAATATTTAGAGAGCGTAACTCATTGAATTCATCTTTCAAAATTTAAATATCAGAAAATCTGTTTGATTTCAGTTTTTTAAATTAATCTTGAGCGCTTTTTAAAAATATCTAAGACAAACTAGAGCTGGAGCATGTCGATAAAGTTGGATCGAGGGATTGGATTCTGATGGTTAGAGTTAAAGCATTGGCAGACGTTCTACTTTACCGATAATATCTATAGGTCATTCCACGATAGATTTACCCCCTAAAATTTGCTTAGCGGAAAATTTTTTTTTCGTTCTTTATTGTAAAATATTCAATATGTATTCTTTAATTCAATATGATATGCACAATTTCCAGGAAATAAATCTTTGAATATTATTGTTTTAAGAAAGTCATCGTCTTAACTTTTTTATAACTGAAAAAGTATTTATGAAAAAAAATTTCAAACATTTTATCTAATATGTGGTTGATCCCGAACTTCGAAATAAAGTATACTGAAAAAATGTTCTATTGAATTTTCATAATTAAATTAAAGATTTTTATTTTAAAAATAGAGAATGATAAAAAAGGACCTAATTTCTTCACATTTTATGGATTAATATTCCTAAGACATTCCGGAATATACTTTAAAAATTTCAGAGTGGAGAAATAAATATATATTCAGTTATGAATTTTTATTTGAAGCCATTACCGACTTCAAACGTGCGTGCGTGTCGCGGCTTCAGCTGAAAATTAATTATTCAAACAATATTAATTTCTCCACCTTAAAATTTTTACAGTATATCCTAAAATATATTAGGAATATTAATTCACAAAAAAAGAGAAAAAAATTAGGTCCTTTGTAGCAATTTCTATTATCTTATGAAAATGCCTAATTTATTTATGAAAATTCAATGGAGAAATTTTTCAGTATTTTGATAAATACTTTTTCAGTTATAAAACAGTTAGAAGGCGATCGCTTTTTTTTAAACGATAATTTTCAAAACATTATTTATCTGAAATTTTTCTTATCATATGGAAATAAAAAAATACATATTAAATGTTTTAAACAAAGAAAGAAAAAAAATATATATCACACAAAAAAATACAGGGGGTTGATCTCCCGTGGAATGACCCTATGAAGATTAGGTGACCGGCGTACAAAAGTAACAAATATGTCAAATTTGTATTTCGACACATTTATATATGTAGCACATTAGAGTAGCTCAATTTTTTAACAAACGTCAAGTGTAACTTAAAGTGCAAATACAACATATAGTGGTATAAAAAAGTTTTATTTTTGTTCACAAGTAGCATCTCTAAATCTTTGTTTTCAAATTTAGAAAATGGTGTCATTTCACAATTAAAATTAATTGTTTATCATAATTACTAGATTAAACTATTTTTCCTTCAAAAGAAACCAACACTTTTATCTAACAGATCACCTGCATTTAATATTTAGGAGTGCCACATTGCTAATTACAAGATATATATATATATATATATATATATTTTAAACGTCATAGTATCTCATGTATCTTCAATTATGTTTAAGAATGTTTCGTGAAGTCACAAAATTGAGAAGTTTTTTTAATGTATAACCAAACTTATATAAAAAGCCCTTATTTTTACGCACGAGATTTATGTGTTTAACACGTCTCATATTCGTACCGAAATTTTTGTATATGTATCAATGGCCTTTATTTAAACATTAAATAGATGTATCTAGTCTGCTTTTAATAAACCACACGTGTTATGTGATTGACCAAGATCAGAAAATAATTACGCTTACCAATAATTCAATGAGTTTCCTCTTAGAGCCCTAGAATTATTAAATCATATTAAGATTCTCATCAATCTGAATATCGACAATATTTACAAACACTTAACATAAATGTACAATTTTCGTATGATACAAATGTCTTTTAAAATTCCATTTACTCCGCAACTTCTCCCTTCACTCATTCACATTATTTACACTGGAACTACTAAAATAATTACAAAAAAAATTACTCAATATCGATAACAGGATTTACACATAAGTTTTAACAAGACATACACTTTCACTTCAAGTTTGTAATTTATAATTTATTTGAAGAACGTTTCTAGGGCTATTAGTCAAAGTACCAATCGTCATACACTAACTCAAGTCTGTTCAGTAGCTCTTTGACTACTTATAATTTTCATAAATCACATTTTATTCAAACAATGAAAGAAGTATATAAGCTATCAACCTTTTTTTACAAAGTACTATTTCAACAGTAAACTTTAGTCATTCAGAGCTAGGGTGGCGTTTTAAAATAAAATATACAATTTTCCACAAATGTGAGGGTCCTCTTTTTTCCCCTTAGTGTCAGAAATACAACGAAATGTTTTAATTGAGGAAAAAATTACTTTTTGGAGTCACCGGAAGTGTTACTTGCAAAACTGTTGTGAATTTTTCCAAATGAGGAATGCCGCAATTTCTAATTTAGGATGTACAATGTGTATAATTTGTACAGAAATGCGACTTACCACAAATGTGAATAACCGCAATGCAT
This sequence comes from Belonocnema kinseyi, assembly GCF_010883055.1. NCBI lineage: Eukaryota > Metazoa > Arthropoda > Insecta > Hymenoptera > Cynipidae > Belonocnema > Belonocnema kinseyi. The sequence goes on along the minus strand of NC_046664.1, from coordinate 88,518,779 downwards.
AATATAATGTAAAGCATAAACATTTTGTTTTTCTTTAAAAATTAATTTTTTAGAAATTGCAGACCATAAATGTCTATATATTAAAAAATTCATCTTAATGAATAATTAAAAAAGCATAGCGCGCTATTTCAGTGTTAACTGAATAAGTTTCAGATATATACATTTGAACTATTTAAAAATAAATTTAATCCAGACCTATAAAAAAAAATAAAAAAATTTGCTCCTTTATAAAGGAATTTAGCATAAGTGTGTATTTATTATGAATGTTATGTTCTTGCTACCTGGAATAGTACACACAATATACTGAAGCCCTTTTTTCAATTTGAAAAAATTCTAGTGAGTTTCTTACACAAGAGATTGTACAAGAACAATTTTGGAAAATTAGATATTTCATTTTGAAGCGCCACCTTATTTTCAACTCTTCGTCTGAAAGTAATCAGAAATTTGTTGTAAAGAAACGGCTAAGAGGGTAAGTAGAGAGATATGGCTTACTGTGAAGAGATTTTGGTAAAGTTATATAGGATTGAGGGGTTGGTGCAAAGGAAGTTAAGTTAATGATAATGATCGCGAATTGTAATCCGGTAGCCACTAACACTTCTGTATGCACTAATAGGTCCCCGCGATTGCTCTTTTCCAAAAAGATAAAAAGGCTCCTGATTAGAATATCTTGGGTAGGTTTTAGAAATCTGGGTCAATTTTTATTTAAAAAATTGCATTACTTATTCACGAAAAAAATGTATAATCCCATTTTCAGCATTGTTCAGCAAAATAAAACTTTTTTGCGTCTTGCACTTTTTATACGACGAACCTTTTGCAATGTACAGCGTTATAAACAAATGATTTTTTAACAAAATTGCCATATTTGTACAGAATTTTCTTAATTGTTGTTAAAAATATGCTAATTAAAAAAATATCGTTTGGGCTCTTTATTTATTAATAAAAAATTATCCAGATTAACCAGTGTCATAATAGTGCTTCAAATTCTTGCGAAACCTTTATCTAACATTAATAATAGAATTTGTTGTTCATAATTTCGTTTGCTAAATTGTTTATAAGAATTAATATGCGCTCCTCTAAAAGACAAAATTTTTAAGTTATTAGCGATTGCCTTTTTATATCCTTGATTTTACTGTAAACGATATAATTATCTTGGATAGCATTTTCGATGCCTGCGCCTTATTGTTTATAACTAGTGTTATTAACAAAAACGTTCAATGGAAAAAATGTTATTTTCCTTAATTCTTAATTCATATATGGCACAAAATAAAACTTTTCACTCTCGTTATAATTTCTCGTAGGATGATATTGTACCGATTTTCTTTATTTGAGCATTTTTGTTGAAAACAAAAGTTGTCGACAATAAGGGACAGATATCGAAAATTGTACCCAAGATAATTATATTTTTTACTATAAAATTACCGATATAAAAAAAAGTTAATGGTTAATAACTTTAAAATTCTGGCTTTTCAGGGAACGTATATTTATAAAAAAAATACATTGTTTATAAGGGTGTGAATAAATAATGGTTCGTCGTACGAGAAAATGTCACGACAGTGAAGAGTTTAATCATGTGGCAAGGATTATTAATAAAAATAAATTTACGTCAATTCCGGTTATTGAGGGTTATTATTTATATCAATTGTTATGAAAAATTTAGAAAAAGAAATTATGAACAAAAAATTATGTTATTAAAGCTAGATAAAGGCTTTGCAACAATTAAAAGCAATATTATGATACTGGTTCATCTGGATGACGTTCTATTAATAAATGAAATCCAAAACTCTTTAACAACAATTTAAGGAATGAAGTTTTTATTTGATCGATAGATATATTTTTTCAATAGAGAGATCTATCCCCGATATAGACAGTATTTAAGTTTTAAACTTTTCTGGGGTAATTCTGTGCAAATTTATCAATTTTGTTTAAAAATCATTTGTTTATAACACTTTAAAATGCAAACGGTTTGTCGTACAGAAAAAGTGTAAGATGCCAGAAAGTTTAACTTTTGCTCAACCATGCTAAAAATGGTTTTATAATTTTTTTGTGAATAAATAATGAAATGGTTTAAAAAAATTGTTTAAAGAACAATTGTCCCAGATTTCGAAAACCTTCCTAAGATATTTGTAATCGGGAGCCTCTTTTTGAACTTTTGAAAAAGAGTAACCCCGGGGACCTATTAGAGCATACAGAAGTGTTAGTGGCGACTGGATTAGTAGGAAAAGGGTAAAATAAAGGTGGTTGATCAGAGGTGAAAGAAAATGCCAGAAGGAAAGATGGCGAGAAGGAGTAAACATGTGGTGGAATAGAAGATGAGTAAAGGTGTAGTATATAGGTATGGGGGAGAGAAGGGGAGACTAGGAAAGAATAGGATAGAGAATGTGAGTCAAGTGGATATAAAGGTATGAATAGTTTATTGAGTAAATTGACAACTAGAGTAGCTGAATAGAGAGAGTAGGGTTGATGATGGTGAGCGGTTAATCATTGTACGACTATTGGTTCTTTGAAAGGGGTTGGTGCTGTTACCCTAAATCCTCATATAAAGTCTCAAAAACTGATTATGTGTAATAAATTTGTAACATAGCTCATGCCAGTAGACAACCTCATAACATAAAAGTTCAGTATTTATTATATTAAAATAACTGAAACTACGACAAAACAACCAATATTGTAGCCACAGCCAACTGAGCACTGTATTTTCCCGTTAACATTACAGATACACCTTTCGAAGACATCGAGTGTGCAGAATTATCTGATCGGGAATTACCCAAACTTCCTATTCCGCTACTAATTCTCTCCCTTGCGTTATCACCACCAGCAATTTCGTTGTTGATTGTTTCGTCGTTGGGTGGACCTCGGAGTTGAAGGCCTGAAAGAAAAAAAGAATAGCATTGGAATCACTTTGCATAAATCACTTACGAGTCCAAAATTGAGTGAAACTTTGTCATAAATCACTTTAGTACTCAAGAAGACGAGATTCTGAGGGCCAACTTTTAGCTTGGAACGGTGAAGTTTTCTGCTAAAGTTATCCCACAAAGTTCGAGGAAACTCGACGCGTCGCGGCTCAAATGTAGATATCTCGTACAACAAACTCGACAAGCGTTACGACCCAGACCCCTTTTCTGCAAAAGGGTACAGGTAGCTCCTAACACTACATAAAACTCGTCATTTTTATTTAAAAAAATGCAACTTCCAGTGGTATCAAACTTTCAGAACATGAAATGTCCGCTTCATCCAGAAAAATCTTGGTCAGACAGACGTTCAAGTAAATTTTCGTATGGTTGAAGTTTTTAAGTTCAGCAGGTATTTTTAGAATATGGCAATTTTATTCTGTTTGAATTTGTTAAAGTTCTTGCTGCAGTTTGAAATTGTCCAGTTTTCAAAATCTTAGTTTTTCAGGGTTAAATGTATTTCGATCAAGCATGTTCGTTTATTGAAGCTTTTATTCAAAATTATATTTTGAGTTATATCTTAACTCAAAATTGATGAGAAGGCTAACGACTTTCTTAATTCATCATATATAAGGCGTGAGAGCATTGCTTATATGGAGTGAAAATTCTTGCTTACAAATAATATTCTTAAGAAAACTCTATTAAAAATCAAAATATTAAACTGAAATTAGATAAATAATTGAATAATAGCTTAACACTGTTTACGCCTTCAAAGATATTAAATATGTGAACAAATTGCTCTAATGCATTTTAAAAATTTCGAACTATAAAATGAAATTGTTTAATTAATGAACTTCAAAACCTCTGTCCCGGCTCTTCGTTGCAGCTTGCAACTCGGCGACTACATTGGAACTTGGTTGTGCTGTTGCTGCTGGTTTTTGTCTTGTTTTCTGCTTCTTTTCAACTGAAACAGTGGAAAATAAATGAGTCAATGTCTACATAAATTGAGTCGTGCTGGTGTGAAGAAAATGAAAATATCAAATTACTGTGGTTCAAGGAAAACATTCGAGAAAATTTCCAACTAGAGTGAATTATTCGAATGAGCATAGAAAACTCAAATTATTAAAAACTCTAATGAAATTCCGACTTTTACCTCTTGTCACAGTGGGAATAATTGTCGTTGTCGTCGTAGAGGGCATCGTGGGTGTTGGTATATCTGTAAATATTTATAAATTCACTACAATATACATCCATTATAAGATTAAGATACACTTTTTTAATAATTATCTAAATATATTAATACAACTAAGAATAAAGTACAAATTTCATTTAAAAGAAGATAGAGATGTTCAGTTCATGGTATCAGAATGACTTGGTATTTAATTGCATCTTTATTTTATGGCGTAAATGAAGGAATACGTATTTTATATTCAGACAATGTAAATGTGGATATTAGAATTATTCAAAGATTATCCGCGAATTCTAAAAATTGATAGACATTTTTTTTTAAATGCAGCAGTTACCAGACAAGCGTACACATTAGGGATTTATTATTTTATTTTTTTTTTTTCGATGTGGAAATTTTGGATCTTTTATTTGTTTTTGAAAAAGTATAAAGTATAAATCTTCGAATTTTGTTTTTAATAAATCTCTGCTTTGCGCTAAGAAAAAACTTAATTTTAAATATTTGAATTTTGGAATTTTGCCATGGACAAAACGAAAGTTACAACAAATTTTCACATAAAAGTTTCCACATCTAGAAAACTTGTACAAAAATACCTGCTGTTCTTTAGTGATATCTTGTGTCGTATATGAGAACAAAAATTATATGAAAAAAATAGCTGTTACAGCCTCAAAACTTGAGCTCCCAAAAAGCAGATCGGATGTTTCCTTAGTTTATGTAAGTTGATATGCTAACAAAATACGGGAAAAATTGAAAAGTAAGGGACTTTCTCAAAAAAATCTTTCTTTTTTTCATCTTATTTTAAAGACATGAAGAGATTCCCAGGAAAACCTCACCTTTCCCATTTTTTCCAATATACTTAAAAAGTTTTGGCTGGTATAAACAACGCATCTTCTATTTATTCATATTATAAATCATTTCTAAACTTTCTAAACATTCCTCTGTTTTTTTCGCGGGTATTTAGCAGCGAAGAAAAGTAAGCGTGTGAGAAAAGCCTACATATTTTTTACTTTGAACAATTTCAAATTCTCAATTTTCACTTTCTGCATGCTACAGGCAAGGGAATAGGACAAATTTAAAAATTAACAAAATTAAAGTAGTAAATTGAAAATCTCCTCTTTAAAATAAGAGAAACCAAAATTTAGTGGTTCTCGAATTATCATAAAAAATGTGGAAGCGACACCAAAACGTTTTTTGTCTTAAGCATACCTCCATATTCTTTGTGATAATTAGAAAACCAGTTAATATACCATTACTCTCGTGGTCTCACTTTGAAGCGAAGATTGTAAACTTTAATGTAGCAAAGCTGCAATTTTTCCAGTGAATACTTTGAAGTATACAGAAATTGCAAGTTGTGAGTCGCAAATTAGTAAAAAAAGGAAAATAGATCGGTTTTTCTCACATGCTCTCTAGTGTCCTAATTCTCAAATATACATCATACAGGACCTAATCTACGTGAAATTTAATCATCTTTATAGCATTTTGTTTTTAACCTTCCCAACCTATTTTCTCCTGAGATAACCTCGAAAAAATAGAGGCATGTTATTATTACGATTTTTTTTAGTGATCTGACAATTTTGGCCGTTACTGTACTTTTCATCGTTTCTGAGAAAAATGCAAAAATTTGATTTCTCAAGATAGTATATTGTGCACACAGGCAGCGAAATAGTCTTTTTGTAGCTATGTAGCTATATATTTGAACACGTGAGGCCGTAAAAAGACTTCGCTGCCTGGGGACACATGATATTTTACGCAATAAGAATATGGTTTCCGATTTTTTCGTGAAATTGCATCTTAATAACAGCGCAAGTGAGTCAAAACCAACAATTACCTTCTTTGCTGCTCCTAAATACGTTCAGAGAGCAAGAAGAACATGCTCGTGCTACATAAATAATTTTTAAAACGCGAATCAGTGGTTTCTTTAGAAAAAAAATTCAAGAGATAGTACATATTGACATCCATTCCTAAAAAAATCGATGATACGGAACTTTTGAGAAAATCCACTTTTAGAAATTGAAAAATACCGTAAATTTGTCATTTAACAGAATTAAATTTTTTAATTAGTAAAAGAGAAAGAATTTCTACGTCGTACAAAAAAGAAAACACGCCAAACTATGAAATACGTTAGCCTTTATTTTCACTGTCGTTTGACACATGCAAATTTGTCTACAGACAATTTGTGTCATAGATACGAAATGCCTTTGATACTTCATTAGTCTTAGAAAAATATTTTTACGAAATAGCATCTTTTTAACTATCGTAACTCAATAGTTAACCGAAACTTTACGAATGCTTGACACAATTAGTTATCTCTGAACTACTACTGCACTCTCATATATACCAGAATGCCGCTATCAAATTGCAATTTACCGAGTGGCGATTTATGTCGGAATTTCCACTCCTATCTCGACTCTTCTTATCAGGAGATTTGTGCTTGATTTCACATTTAGAATATTTTTCATCGACTGCGGAAGATCGACAATCTCAAAAAAGTTCGACACGCGCTTACCGAGTTATCTCGCTTTCTTTTTTCGCATAGGAAAGCAAATTAAATAGTGAACACGAAGCGAAAAGTAGTTAAAGTGAAAAGAATTCTTAAAGTTGAAGATCTATTTCGAAGTATATAACTTGGCACTGCAGTTTCAAATTACTTCGAAGAAAGTACGTCTCGCCTCATTATAATCCAGGAAAATGAATAAGTTATATATAAGAAGAGATTGGTAGAAAAATACGTTTTATCAGTGAAAAAATGTATTCAAAAGGTGCCTTAAATATCGTACTGTGAATCTTTCACATACATTCAAGTGGTAAATAAAAGTAGGGATACATTTAAATCCGAAAATGTTAGAAGAAAACATTCAGCATACTGCCAAGAAAGTGTCAAGGGGAAGTAGAAAGAGAGTTTTTACTTACGGTAGAGCTTGATGCCTCCATCCGTACCCCCTAGTGAGTTCTTGGAAACGCATTTGTATGTTTGAAAGTCGGCCATATTCACTTCTTTTATTGTCAGTTTCATGTGTACTTTGTAGATATTGTCCACTAGTACTAGCTCGTATTTTCCACCTGTGAAATTTCAGAACTTTTAGATCTTATGTTATAAACGTTTAAATCAGTAAAAAAGACGAATATAATTTTTATAAATAATATAGAAATATAATAGCATGTATATTACGAAAATTGCATATATTTTATTTTTTATTTACTATTTACCAACAGCTCTCAACATAAGACTTTGTTTCTATATCTTTGTATAAATCGGAACGGTATTTTTTAAATGATATAAATTTCGGATAGGAATAATAATCCAGGCGAATTAACTTATTTTAAGGCAAAAAGAAAAAGAAAATTGTTAACAGTACTTGGACAATTAGAAATGGTAAAGTGGATCATAATAAACGTAAAAAAGAAAAATGCTTGAGCAGGGGTATGGCGGGGTTGAAGTGGTGAAAATGGTATTATTGTGATTTTTGGCGAAAGTTGACGTCAGAGAGAAAAGTGTTTCATAAAAAAACATATAGATTATAAAAAAATCTACAACTTTTGTATCAGTGACTTTTTCACATAACCTCAAAATGTCCGAGAAAAATGCGAAAATCCGTGTTTTCTTTTTTTCCGTCTTTCATTTTTTATTTCCGCAAAAATAATTCTATTTTGACGAAAATCAATGAAAATATACCTCTGTATGTCCTCAATATTAACAAATTTTTTAAGATCGAAAAATCAATTAGTTTCCAAAATAATCATTTGTTCCTGTCCGAAAAACGTTTTTTGTCAAATGAAATTTTTCCTTCAGAAAATCATCGTACAGAGTTCCATCAGGGCTTAATTTTTTCGTTTTGACATATACTTTCTGATGAAATGACAAAAAAATATAGTCCCTATTGGAGAACATGCTCAAAATGGAAACAAACCTCGAAAACTGACTTTTGCAACTATCAATTTTTCACTAAATGTTGGTAATTTGTATAAATTGTAAAATATCTCGAAAACGGAAAAAGATACAAAAAAACTGTATTTTATTATTTGATCAGAGGCTTTATTTTTGAACACTAACGCTATCAACATTCAAGTCGAATAATGAAGCTTCAGATGAATAAGGAAAAATACAAATTTAAACATTTTTTTTGCCTTAAAATCAATTTGTTTTCAAATTTTTGTTAAATTTATAGATGTGTAAGCCATTTTCAATGGCACTATTTAGAATTTAAGATTTGGTACTACGCTAGTCTGGGTCTTTTTGGCAACAGTTCAAATTGATCTTCATGGCACGAATTTTCAGTATGCCGTCTTTCTTCCTGATCTTCAAACGTTGCTTCGATATCGCCAAATTTCTCGGATTACTGAACTTCCGGATTCAAGCAAAGATCTGGCTGCTCGGTTTCACGTAAGTTATCAAAATCTGCCGAAATTTGGTCAAAGTTCACACAATCGTCACAACCATGACATCTTGTACATTTTGTATATGCTTATACATCTACACATTCAACAAAAATTAAACAACTAATTGATTTTAGGGCACAAATGTTTTTTAAATTTGTATTTTTCCTTATTCATCTGAAGCTTTATTATTCAACTTGAATGTTGATAGCGTTAGTGTTCAAAAATGAGGCCACTGGTCAAATAATTTTTTTTTTCCGTCAAATTGAATGGAGTAATCAGTTTTTAATATATTTTACAATTTAAACAAATTACCAACATTTAGTGAAAAATAAATTGTTGCAAAAGTCAGTTTTCGAGTTTGTTTCCATTCTTGAGCATGTTCTCCAATAGGGACTATATTTTTTTTTCATTTCATCAGGAAGTATATGCATTAGTGTTTCACAGTAATTAAAATGAAAAAATTCGAATCCTTAAAGTTGAAAATTTTATTACTTACAGCAATCAAAACTTAGCTGTAAATTAAGGCACTTAAATTGAACCCTTTTGAATTTTTTACTTTGAAAATTCTTTTATTTATAATTTTTTATTATTAAATGAATTTTTATAGTCGTATCAACTGCCAGGGTCATTATCAAGTGCACTATAGGGTTAATTATTAGCTGTAGAGTATATGTGGGGTGGTATAACAAGGAGCACAAAGAAAGTTTTCTGAAGAGCACGTCCAGCCTCGCTTGCTGCTTTGAGAATCGAACCCGCGCCAGCGTGGCTACCAAGGCTGCAGTGTTGGAACATAGAAAATCACTATACTATCTGCGAGCAACGATGACATCCTTATTTATAAATTTGTTTATGAGAATCTTTTGAAAATCGTTCTATCCAAAGATATTTTTGATTAAAGTAAATTTATATCGATATGTTTCTCCTCGGAAAATAAAACCGCCCTGTCGACCAGACTATTAACGACACTGATTTTATATTCCAGTGGGGCATGTAAATTGAAGTTCATGTATTTTTCAGACCATGTGAGTTTCCTGAAACAATTCCCTTCCAGTCTCCCATTGCTTCTTTTGACTGTGACATCAAGGAAATTGATACTCTCGTCTTTTTCCTTTTTTACCTTGAAATTTAATCCAGGGTTGGAATTTTTAAGCTTCAATTATAGACCTTTTATTGTGTCGGAGGTCCCACAGGATGAGCCGTTAAAAACACCATAAGCATTTTTGAAGCAAGATTCTAACAGTTTCATGAAAGTGTCTTGTCTTACTTTTATGGCCCCGACAGGTAAAACGGCGTTTACTTGTCTCAAGTCGTGCTTTGTCTTGGCTGAGATGGTCGAACCTTTTTCGAATCATAGATGAGATTTAAATTGATTAATAGAAAAGTGTTAATTATTCAATTAGTCATTTTTAATTAAAAACTTCAGAATATGTGGATCTGAACGAGTATAATCCTTGAAAATTTTCCTCCAAAAATAAAAACTATAACTTTCTAGAAGGATCTGCTAAGACATTAGAAATACGTAAAAACAAACATAATTTTCGGTATCATCGCCAAAAAAGTATAATACAAATGAAAATTCGTAAATAAGTTGATTGAGTATATTGCATAATATATAGCATTAAAATATTCAAGATTCTTTAATCATTAACAAAGATAAGCGTTTATGACATTCAGAAGTACCCTTTTTGTTAGAACAGGTATACACTCGAAGTTATAAACCGCTCGTATTGGAGTCATAAAAATTCGACTTAAGAGATAAACTTATGTATTCAAAACATAGAAGCTTGTCTCCAAGCCATAAATTATAGTCTGGCTCCGTCCCAAACCTGAGGCATGCTCAAATCGAACTTCTCGAATTTCAGCATGTCTTGATTGGGATTAATTCAAGTCATACTTAATTTGAAGATTTTCACTCGGGATAGTGTATTCTTTAATAAAATTTCACTTTAGTTTAATAATAGCAATGGCAAGATTTCGTTGTATATTTTTATATAATGATGTAACATCTGAGGAGAAGAGTCTATGCTTTTCTGTTATATTATTCATAGGTACAATTTTTTTAGTATGCAATAAAAACTGGTTTTATATACGCCTTACAGGAATTCCTACTTTATGGATTTTATGCCCCCAGTCCTTAAAACCCTGAAGAAACTCTATTTTTGCATTTAAGATGTTTATCAGTGTCTGTTTTAATTAATTAAATAATTTTTACTTAATTTTACTAAATTAAATTATTAAAGTCAGAATTCTACGAAACAAGGTAATAACAAGTTATAACCTATATGAATCTTCAAAATAGGATACCTTATAATATTACTATTTTCTATCATTTAAAAATGTTTGCAACTAACAATTTGTAACTAGTTTTAAAAAACATATCCACAACTTTGATTGAATATAAATAAATGTTGGAAAAATCGAATCTCAATTATGAAACTTTACCTTCTACTGGTCAGATTATTAAAATATACTCATGTTATTATAAGCGCCTCAGGGAAATTTCAAACAAATTACATATTTGTATCTTCCTTTTCCATATCGTTAAACTGATGGGGTCCTGCGTTAAATGGGCAAAACGTCGATATATAACGTTTTATCAAATACATGACGAGAAAACTGACAAAACTACCATCTTTTATTTGCTAAAAACCCTACCCTAAAAACCATTTTAACAAATTAGGGTAAACTGTAAACTTGTCAGAAATTGTTATCCTAAGTCGCTTTGAATTAATAATTAGTAAATTGTTATTTAGACATTAAAAAAACAGACTTTAGTTTTTTAATTTTTTTTTTTATAGAAAAATTGCAAGTGGAACGTTAAAAGTGTAAATTTAGCACTCAGAATTATTAACGATTCAAGGCTTTATATTTAAAACAAATAAGTTTTAATTGATTTCAAATCGTAGATAATAATCAATAAATATCAACGGTCGAAGAAAGGATTGATTTGTTTCATCAAATCATTTTACAATAAGTTTTAAATTGATAAGTTTTGAAAAATGGATCCATAATTTGTCATTTTAAATGATTAATTAAATATTTCGCAGGAAAGGTTATTGTTTAATTATACAATTTTTAATTATAAATATTTATAATATTTGTACATTAATTTGATAGAATTTAAAACAGAATAGGAGCGTTTAATTATAAATCTATTTATTTTCGGTTATTTAAAAATCGAAAATAGTTTGAAAGTTTAGATGAGACTTTTACATTCATTTAGGATAGCAGTCGTGACAAAAATCTGATTTAAAATAAAAATGTTTTTCTGTGATATCAGAAATAAGAGAAATATGAATGATGCTGTAATTTCAAATAACAATTTTTATTTGTAAAGAACACATTTTTTAACTAACAAAAAATTAATCTTAACCTTGTTTTTTGAAATTAACATTTTACTATTTTTACTATCTTTAGCAGAAATAGATAATCAACAGAATGGGAATTTGGTATGAGAAACAGAAAGCATTCTGTAAAATCAAAATCACTATTTAATAATGAAACAAAATTACCCTTCCAAGATTCAGTGTTGGTAAATTAAGGCCAAAGAATTTTGGTTAAGAAAATTTATCCAGGGTCGAGAAAATGGATCTAGAAGTTGACTATTTCAAAGTAGCACTAACATAAAATAGCAGCGAGATCGGCTGCGGATTGCAAAATAAAGTTAAGTTTTCAGTTAAAAAAAATGCATCTTAAGATACGAGGATGATAATGATGTATGAAAAAAATTCAATAAAACTTATTTATACATTTAATGTATTTTTAATGAATGCATTGAAGATCATTTTTTGACTTATTAAACATGTATTACAAATTTCAGACCTTTCCACGACGGGTATTAAACTGGTTCTCTCATCAGGTTATACAATGTTATAATTCATGTTTTTCATAATTCTACATTTATAGTTTCCTATTATGTTTTTTTTGTTGTTTATGAAATGTTAGTTATTTTTAAAAATGTTGAAGAGTTTTTATTTTGGAGTAAAACTTATTTTTGGAGACTAGTCGATCTGAAACTAGATTTAACATACAAATCGAATTCCTACACCTGCAGCTGACATGGGCGTGTAGGAAATTGTTGGCGTTCAGAAAATCAGAGAAAGACAAATAGAAGAAGTATTATTTCATATCTTCGCTTTATTTGATATCAAACGTTAGGAAATTATTTGCCTGTAGAAAATAAAATAAAGGAAATGAAAGTATGGAAGTCGAAGTATTGGTACGGATGTTTTTGCCTTAGCAAAGAAATACTAACTTATGTAAAGCATCAACGAGTAGGCACGCAGAAACCTTTTCGTCTCAAGTCAAAGTTCGATCATTCAAGAAATAAAAAAGAGAGAGCTCGAAAATAAAATTCCGCAATATCGTCTTCGGTTTCTCGTGCTGCATACACCACCGTAAATTTTATGCTTGCCGAAGCAGAAAATTAGGCTCCTTCGCATGATTACGGAATCGACGTACTTTGGTAATGCATGACTTTGAAGTCAGAAAAAGACTGTTGTACTTTAAGAAACTATCGGTTTTTCGTAACGTATAGACAGGAATAAGACTTCACAACTGAACTTCAGAGCAGAACCTAGATTCTAATATTTTTAATATATTTGATAAATTGATAGTAAATTTATTTCATTTTTAACCTGCGTTATATAGAATCGATTTCATGAAGGAGAATTTGTGAGAAACAAGAAACTCCATCAAATATTGAAGGCAAGAATGCTAGATGAAAGAAGAAGTACACGGTGTGCTTAAAGGTCGGTTAAGTTTGACTAACATGGATCCAAAATCTGCTAACGCAGAAAGTTTCTGCTTCCTTTGGGAATTAGAAATCAGTTGAATTTAAAATCCTAGCTGCCCCTTTTGCAAGTTATGCGCATTTTTGTATTTTCATATAGCAACAGACCGTACAAAACTTGCGTATTCTAGTTTAGGAAATACAATGCTTTTCAAAGTTTAATTTTTTCCAAATTATTTTGAATACAAGTTTGTATTATTTATTCTGTATTTAAAAAAAAATTATTCACCACTTTTAGCCGAACCCAGGGCCAACGACAGGGACGTGGTGGCTATATGGTCCCATTTTCGTTTTTTTCTTTTTAATTTTTTAAAAATATTTTATAATATTTTTTATTTATTTTTTATATATTTTTCTAAGTAATTATATATTTACTGGAATACATAAATATAATAACAGAGCTTTTAATAATATTAAAAAATTTCTATTAGTAAATAAAGTTCAAAATTATGGGTGAAGCGAATAAAATTCTATTACTGCTTTCAATAGCTGTGTTGAATATAATTTGTGGTGTATACTTGTTACTTTGCAACGGTCCCAGAATTTCAAAAAATCGCGATGTATAGATTCTCCGTCTTGCTCTGACCGATACCCTAAACCATTGTTATTTTCTATCAAGCGTAAAGTTTTTTTAACATGTGTCAGACTGATGTGAATTTTGAGTGTTTCAGAGAGTTTGTCGATGCTTTTCAAAGCTTTATTTAATTCATTGATCCGAGGATCAGGTAAGAACTTAACTTTTACAGAAGTAAAATAACAATTGACAATTTTATTTATGGCTTTATGAGCATTAACATAGGGTAAAATTTTAAACACGCCTACCAGTAATGGTAAGTGGTGGGGCTGGTTTTCGTGCGTAGGCCTCTCGTTTTGTCTAGTCTGTTTTGTTTGTAGCTTAATAACAAGAAGAGTAATCACCTTTTAAAAATTCTGATTATTGGAAATAAAAGAGTTACTTCGAAACTATCGATTGGCGTAAGAAAATAAAGATCTATTTTTTCCGCGTTAGGTCCCTTTCTTCACGGACGGTCACATATGTAACTTATGGACTCCTACTTTTAATACGGATGGGTTGTGTTTTCTATACGCTAAATTATTTGTTGAAACTACTTATTTGTAACAAATTTTATAACTTTAGATCTAAGATAAAATACCTAATAGATTAGACTACGCGACCACTTAAGCTTTAGCTAGTATAGGTTTTAATGTGAAAATGTAAAAATGCACATAACTCGCGAAAGGGAGCAGCTAGAATTTTAAAATCCACTGATTTTTAATATCCAAACGATGTAGAAACTTTCTGCGTTAGCAGATTCTGGATCCATTTTACTCAACCTTAGCCAGACTTCAAGCACACTGTGAGTAATAGACACAGAAGATTCTGGTGAGAAGAGACATTTTATAGAACTAATGATTCGTAGACAAGACAGGAGAAGTATTTTTGTGAAGCGAGAAAAAAAGTTATTGCTGGAGAATGCATTTATGGAGTGCAGCTAGGGCTGTGCGACCTCACGCGAGTGAGAAGAACTTTCATCGGCTTCAAGTTTGAAAACCAGATGAAAAAGTTTAACGACGTCAAACTACCGGCTACCCGTTGCCGCTATAGAAATGCGCTGGGTACATTTCGCTGCATAAAACTCCTGGGCGTGGATAAGGAGCACGGAAGTCAGATTCGAAATTCCATTAGTCACGTTGAGAATCTATTGGCGCTGCCTTTTAAATCATAGGGATACAATCATACAATTTTACAAACAAAAACAAATCCAGAAATTCACAAAAGTATGCAACTCCGGTGAAACTTAAAACTGCAGACAATATGAATAACTTGAACGTCATTTTTATATTATTCATTCTTATCGCGCAGATTAATTTGCATTGATACAATAATTTTAATAAGTTGCTTATGAAGCCTAAATCACTTTTCTATAGAAAACCTAGAATTCGTAATTAAAATAGCAGAATTCATTTAAATATAATAAGGTTTCCAACTTTGAACATAAGATCGGACATACTATTTCATTATTTCTCATTCATTCATGTTGCCTTCTCTAATTCTTTCATCCACTCACATTATCCATCCTCCTCTAAAATTATTACCACATTCTCTTACCATCTTCCCTTATCTTAAATTCCTTTCCTACATCCTTTCCATATATGCTCCTATGTTTCCTATTCCCATTCACATACTTTGAACTTTCTGCTCTTTTTCTATTCCCACTACAATCACGAGGAAAAATGCTTCGACTTTAGTTGCGTCCAATCAAGACATGCTGAAGTAGAGAAGTTCGATTTGAGCATGTCTCAGTTTTGAGACGGAGCCAGACTTCAATTTATGTTTTCGAGGCAAGTTTCTATTTCTTGAAGACATAAATTTATCTCTTAAGTCGAATATTTATGATTCCAACACGAGCGGCTTATAACTTCGAGGGTATATCTGTCCTAACAAAAAAGGTCATTCTGACTGTCA
>NC_046664.1:88497060-88502969 GCF_010883055.1 Belonocnema kinseyi | reverse complement strand
AATAGCCTAAAAAGCATCCCTGCGTGTCAACAATATGCTAGAACACTTGCGGGAAAAATGCAGAAGGCCGTTGTCCTTGGGTCGCTCCGTGTTCTTAGGGTCCACGAGTATTGATTCCTTTACAGACTGTAACCACCTATCTCACGGTTGTGAGACGTGGTTATGGCTGAAATTTTACCGCGATTTCGCAGGAAGCGGGTGCAATTTTTCAGATTAGCACCCGCTCCCGGTGAAATCCTGCGGTTGTCCTTATGACAAATTTTTAATTATATATATTCAATCAACTTGTTTACGGATTTTCATTTGTATTATACTTGCTTGATGATAATACTGAAAATGTTCTTTGTTTTTACGTTTAATGGCTTAGGTCGCTCAGGAGATCCTTCTAGAAAGTCACCATTTTAATTCTTTTGGAGAAAAATTTTAAGACTTTTTCGCGTTAAGACCCTCAGATTCTGAATTTTTAAATTAAAAATAACTAATTTAAAATTTGAGACAAGTAAACTTCGTCTTTGCCAAGAGAAGGCACGACTTGAAACAAGTAATTGCCGTTTTACCTGTCTTGGCCGTAAAAGTAACACAAGGACCTATGTCTCGACTTAGTTTTAAGGCGCAGCCAGGCATTTATGTCTTGGAGACAAACTCAAGAGATAACCAAGTCGAGCTCAAGTCGAAGAATTTTTGCTCGTGGATAACTTGAAAACGGTTAAAGATAAATAAATTAAATTTTGATTGCTCATTTGCAACACTAATATCTTGAAACTGACAGAAGGATTTCTCTAAATATTAGTTGCATTTTTGAAAGTACTTTATAGTATTTTGAAAGTCGATTTTTCATAGTAAAATTTGTTTATTAACATAACTGAAAGTTGACACATTTTATTGTAGAGTAAAAAAGCTATGGTAATGCGAAATATTTGATAATGCCGATTTTTATAGTAAATCTTTTTTCTTTAACATAATTCGAAGTTGATGAAAGAATATAACAGATTTCTTGGTTCCAAGCTAATTGATTGACCTATAATATTGATACATTTTATTAAAGAGTAAAAAAGTTATGGTCGTTCATAATATATTAAAAATAGATTATTATAATCAAAACTTTGTCATTATCGTAACTCAAAATTGATGCAATAACGGAAAAGATTCTTCGATTACGTGAAAATCGATTCACCTATAATATTAATACACTTTTTTAAAGAGTGAGAAAGTTATGCCCATTTTTAATATTTGAAATATCTGTTGTAAGGTAGTTGTCGTGAAAAAATTTAGATATCTGAAAAAACATACTTTTTATATGATTTCGAGAGTCAAATATTATAAATGATATCATTTCAAATAAAAACATTATTTCGCATCAAAAAGTTTAAGATTATTTAGTTATTTTTGAAATTGGAAACAGTCGAATTGTACAGAATGTTATCCAGGAAAATATAAGCTTCCGAATAAAAATGCATCGACTTGAGTTCGACTTGAATTGCCCCCAATCAAGGCATGCTGAAGTCGAAAGGGTCGACTTGAGCATGTCTCAGTTTTGAAACCAAGCCAGACTTCAATTTATGTCTTGGAGACAAGTTTTTATGCCTTGAATCCATAAATTTATCTCTTGGAGTTGAATTTTTATGACTCCAACGCATTGTTATTTGTATTATACTTGTTTGACGATGATAGGGAAAATGTTGTTTGTTTTTGCGTATTCCTAACGGCTTAGGAGATCCTTCTAGAAAATTAAAATTTTTATTTTTTTGAAGAAAGTTTTTAAGGGTTATACTCGTTCAGACCCACCAATTATGAATTTTTAAATTAAAATTAACTAATTTAATAATTACAAATTTTTCATATATCAATTTTAATCTCATTTATGAGCCAAAAAAGATTCGATAATCTCAGCCAAGACAATGCTCGCCTTGAGTCAAGTAAACGTTGTCTTAGGTAAGACAAGGTTCGACTTAGACAAATAAACGCCGTTTTACCTGTCGTAGCCATAAACGCAAGACGAAGGCCTATGTCTCAAGTCAGTTTTGAGACGCAGCCAGACATTGATGTCTTGGAGACGAACTTAAGACATAACCAAGTCGAACTCAAGTCGAAGCATTTTCACTCGGGTTTCATTGATTAAAATTCAATTTATTTTCAAAAATTGGTAAGAATCGACCATCAGAAAAAATTCAATTGCAAAAAACATGGTAAAAATTAATGTTATTTTGTGGATTTTCACATTTTTCATAGAAAAATATTCTTTTTTTTTAATTTGTAGTGACGTCAGTTATAATATTTTGATTCTTAAAGTCGTAGGAAAACTATTTTTTCAGATATATGACTTTTGGCACGACAACTACTTTAAACAGAAAAACTTTTTTCACTTACATAAATGACATTTCATGTATAAATAGAAAAGACGTTTTGATTATGAATTTCAAAATAAAATATTTCTAATAGGGACCAATAGGGATTGTAATATTATTTTTGTATTTTAGTATTAATTATGTTCATTGAAAACTTAACGTTAACTTAAATGAACATATCATAAAGCTGGGGAAGTGATAGCCCAAGTAAAAATGCTTCGACTTGAATTGCCCCCAATCAAGACATGCTAAAGTCGAAAAGTTCGACTTCAGCATGTCTCAGTTTTGAGACACGACCAGACTCCAATGTATGTCTGTATGTCTTTGAGTCAAGTTTCTATGTCATAAAGACATAAATTTATCTCCTGAGTCGAATTTTTATTACTCCAAGACGAGCGGTTTATAACATCGAGCGTATACCTGCCCTAACAAAAAGGGTCATTCTCACTGTCATGAAAACTAATCATTTTTAATCATTAAACAATATAGTATATTTTCATACAATACATATAAATATCTATTCAATCAATTTATTTACGGATTTTTATTTATATTACACATGTTTGACGATGATACCGAGAATGTTGCTTGTTTTTACGTATTTCTAACAGCTTAGGAGATCCTTCTAGAAAGTTACAATTGTTATTTTTTTAAAGAAAATTTTTAAGGTTTATACTCGTTCAGACCCAGAGATTCTGAATTTTGTAATTAAAAATAACTAATTTAATAATTACAAATTTTTCCATTCATCAATTTTAATCTCATTCACGAGCCGAAACAGGTACGCCCATCTCAGCTAAGACAAGGCTCTTCTTGAAATAAGTAAACGCCGTTTTAACTGTTCTGGCCATAAAAGTAAGACAAAAGCCTGTCGACTCAGTTTTGACATGCAGCCAGACATCGATGTCATGGAGATAAACTCAAGATATAACCAAGTCGAATTTAAGTCGAAGCATTTTTACTCGGGAGGATGCGACAAAATTTCCCCGTTCTTTTTTCCAGCTCAAAAAATTATAATTTTAAATACAAAATTTGATTTGTCTGATTTGTGATGATTATATAGAAAAAAAAGTTATATTATTTTGTATTTTTTATAAATTTATATTCTTAAACATAAACCGCTGACGATCAAAAGGGGATACGCCCGAAACGCCATTGTTTTAGTTGGACCCTGGGTCATATATTTTTCAGGTCTAATTTTAATTTTTTAATAACATATCCCAATAGAAAATTATATAGCGCTTATTTTTAGCCCTATAAATAAATGTAAATATAAAAACTTTAAAAAGAGATATTTCGGGTTCCAATCGTGTAAAAAACTACGAATTTTTCCGATGTTTCGTGAACATTGAAGTTTACTTCTTCAGGACTGACCGGAAATGTTCACAAAATGTCGGCGAAATTCGTAGTTTTTTATGCGATTGGAACCCGAAACATCACTCTTTATTAAAATAAATTACCGTGAAAGCATTAAATCTATTATGAAAACTTCAGTTTTTATATTATTTCAGTGAAAAAATGCTTGAGCTGTCCCAGCTAATCGCTTAGCTGGATTTCGTCTTCTAAGGAAATATAGCTGTGTCATCCAGATTCCTAGATGTTTTAGCTAAATGTGCAATCTAAAAATTATCTAGTTTAGTTAGCTAGATAATTTCTAGATGGCAAATTTAGCAAATCACAAATGCTTCCTCCATCTGGAATAAAATATATTTTCTAACGGGAAGCAAAGTACTCGTTAAATGCCCTTTTCTGTCCTTTTTCTCCAAAAGGGTGCAGTTCCGTATAGCTGAATTCTCCGATTATATTTAAACTGCGCATACTTATGTAATTTGCTGCGCTGATTACGAATTTGATAGTGAAAATTGGACACTAGGCCATCATCATGGTAGCTTATATTGAGGTACATATTTTTTGTATCGAATATTTTTTTTTTGCGAGTGATAGTTTCCGAGAAAATGAATGATGTATCGATTTCCATGTAAAAAAAACCCCCATAAACATTATGGATTTTTTAGTTTATCTCAGCCAATACGCAAAATTGTGCAAAATTTTTTAGACAAAAGTTACAGATCTCATTGATATACAAATTTTCTTTTTGCCATGAGTGACCACAAGAGTAATTAGGCAACTCTGTGACTAATTGTAGAAATAATGCTGGTCAAATCCCTAAAAATATACCCATTTCCAGCTTCTCGTGGGGAGCGGAAAGGAACCCCTGTGGCTGGCTACAGAAATAATGTTGGTCACAGCTATTTTTTACCAAAGAACATTTATGAATGAAGTGCAATAGACAATTAGACTCTGGACAATTGAATATTAAAGTTTTTATGTAACAAAATCAGTGCAGTCGATATCAGAGAGTTTTATTAATAAATAGAATTTTATTGTATTCCGCGAGCGTTCAATTATTTACAAATATTTTTAAGAAACTACATTTTGCCCCTTTCACTGAAAATTCGCGTTTTATAGAATTATCACCCCTTACCCATTTTCCAGGTGTCGTGGGGGCGGGAAGGCACCCTGTGACTAGTCAGAGGAATAATGTTGGTCAAACCTATACCCCTTTTCCAAGTCCCGTGTGGGGAGACACCCCTGTGACTGGTCAAAGAAGTAATTTTGTTGAAGCCCCTACCCTTTTTCCAGGTGCCGTGGGGGCGGGGAGGCACCCCTGTGACTAGTCACAGAAATAATTTTGGTCAAACCAATACCCCTTTTCAGGTCCCGTGGAGGCGGGAAGGCACTCCTGTGACTGGTCATAGAAATAATGTTGGTCAAACCCCTGCCCCTTTCCCAAGTTCCGTGGGGGGCGGGAAGGCATCCCTCTGACTGGTCACAGTAATAATGTTGTTCAAACCCTTACCCCTTAGAAAGACCTGTCGCTTATTCCACTGAAAGTTGTTACATTTCATCAGATGTATCTATAATTTTCTCAAAAAGTATCACTCGTAGAAAAAAAGGTTCGAAACAAAATGTGCATTTTAATGAGATATACAATTCTTATATAAAATATTTTCCGAAATTTTGCGTAGTGTCTGAGCTATACGCAAAAAATCTTGATTTTTAAGGTTTTTTTTCTTCATAAAATCAATGTATCAATTAGTTTCGCGAAAACTATCACTCGCAGGTAAAAATGTTTAAATTCAAAAATGTGTGACTTGATGAGTTATACAACTTTTTCCAAAATATTGAGCGATATTGTGCGTATTGACTTAGCTGAACGCAAAAGCCATGATTTTTATGGGTTTTTTCGTGGAAATCGATTATCAATCGTTTTCGCGAAAATGATCACTCTTACAAAAAAATGTATGTCACAAAAATATATATTTTGATGAGATCTATAACTTTTGTTTAAAAGTGTTCAGTGACATCTTTACTTGTTTTTTGAAGAATGTCGGATTTAATTGACCCAAATATTAAATTTGTTTGAAGATATTTTTCATTGGCATGCGGATCTTATGAAAATACTTAATTATTAAACATGCATTTCTTAAATTATTAGATTGGCAAACGTTTCAGACAAGGATAGGGGTCCTCCTCAGTGCCAGATATAAGATTTAAACAAGT
>NC_046664.1:88493945-88496960 GCF_010883055.1 Belonocnema kinseyi | reverse complement strand
ATCCAGAATTCTCGTGCTATTTAAGTAAATAACACGTTCGTTTCGCAACACTGCTCCGACCCAGGTTGCTGATCAATCTCTCTAGCAATCACCCTAAGCGAAATATATATACTCTCTAAATCTGAATTAGTAAAATTTCACTAAGCAAATAGTGGCTTTGAGAAGTAAAGCATCTACTATTAAATAGTGTAAAATCACTAATTGAGTAGTCAAAATCACAAATTACACAGTGAAATAAAATATTTGCTGGAGTCAACCAATAACCCCAACAGTAAACTATATTACAAGACAAGTTATAGAAG
Source organism: Belonocnema kinseyi (assembly GCF_010883055.1). Classification (NCBI taxonomy): domain Eukaryota; kingdom Metazoa; phylum Arthropoda; class Insecta; order Hymenoptera; family Cynipidae; genus Belonocnema; species Belonocnema kinseyi. The sequence goes on along the minus strand of NC_046664.1, from coordinate 88,496,658 downwards.
TAAACTATAATATATATTTAAAAATTAAATTAATTTATGTTCATACTGTACTTAATAAAGAAAAATCCTAATTCAGGTCGCCATGTATTTCTATAAAAATGAATGCAAAGCTGAATTTCATAACCTTAAAACGAACACAACGCTCATGTTTTAAAGCAAATGTTTTCGTCTCGATATACATATCCCCACATAATGAGGAGACTCTTCACTGGGAAACTACACGAAAATATTATTATTATTATTATTATTATTACACCATTAAGCAATTTCCCTTTCGGGGTATGTGACTCACTCGGCTGGGGAAAGGAGTAGTGTGTGGAAGGGATAGAGATTTTTCCGATTGATCCATAATTCTCGTGCTATTTAAGTAAATACCACGTTCGTTTCGCAACACTGCTCCGACCCAGGTTGCTGATCAATCTCTCTAGCAATCGCCCTAAGCGAAATATATATACTCTCTAAACCTGAATTAGTAAAATTTCACTAAGCAAATAGTGGCTTTGAGAAGTAAAGCATCTACTATTAAATAGTGTAAAATCACTAATTGAGTAGTCAAAATCACGAATTACACAGTGAAATAAAATATTTGCTGGAGTCAACCAATAACCCCAACAGTAAACTATATTACAAGACAAGTTATAGAAGTAAACTATAATATATATTTAAAAATTAAATTAATTTATGTTCATACTGTACTTAATAAAGAAAGATCCTAATTCAGGTCGCCATGTATTTCTACAAAAATGAATGCAAAGCTGAATTTCATAACCTTAAAACGAACACAACGCTCATGTTTTAAAGCAAATGTTTTCGTCTCGATATACATATCCCCACATAATGAGGAGACTCTTCACTGGGACACTACACGAAAATATTATTATTATTATTATTACACCATTAAGCAATTTCCCTTTCGGGGTAGGCGTGACTCACTCGGCTGGGGAAAGGAGTAGTATGTGGAAGGGATAGAGATTTTTCAGATTGATCCAGAATTCTCGTGCTATTTAAGTAAATAACACGTTCGTTCCGCAACACTGCTGCGACCCAGGTTGCTGATCAATCTCTCTAGCAATCACCCCAAGCGAAGAACCTCACGAAGTCGTTATGTAAGGTTCCCCACTTGGGTCCATTAATAGCCAAGGTCTTTGTTTCAGGCGTCATTCACTCTACTGACACTCTTTTTATTAACTATAAACTGGAAAATATTACTAACCTGTGTTTTAAAATTTGTTAACGCTCATAGAAAGAAAAATGATGCAAGCTGACAAATGTAAACGATGCAAACGATACAAACGAGACGTCAGCGCGGGTTGGCGCGAGTCCACCATTAGCCGCGATCACGTGATCACGGCTTCGATCTCGACTTCACTAGTTAAATAGTAAATTAAACTACTAAATAATAGTGAAATAAAATCCACTAATTGAAATAGTGAAAATATCACTATTTTACAGCAGAAGACCACTAATTCAATAGTGAAAAGACAAAAAATCACTATTTCATCAGTGAATCATTCAATCACTAATTCAATTAGTGAAATTTTCACTACTTCAAATGTAGCGGGTATATATATAAATGAAATTAAAATGTTGGCATTCAATATTTGGTAAAAAAATGTTTTCATGCATAAACTTAGCATTTATATGTCGTGCAGCTTCTCTCTCTCGCTCTCTCTCCTTTTCGATCTCTCTCTCTCTCTTTTACCGTCAACTCCCTCTCTGTGTGGTCGCCCCGTTCCGTCGCAAAAGGATGAGGTGATCGCGGGAAAGTCAATCACTTCGTAATCCCACAAACACAAAAATCACAAATACGTCGCACAGAGACACACATTTAAAGTTTAAGATGAAGTTAATGGAAATAAACACAAAATCAAAGGATTGAGAATTTTTATAAAACAGACTTTCTGAAAATATAAAAAGGATAGTTTTCGACGTGAAGGAAATTAGAGACATCCGCTGCTTTTCAAATCACGAAGAAAACTGAAAAAGTATTCACAGAGTTCCTCCAATTTTACAACTCACGGAAATCAAAGGAACGGTGCTTTAATTTTTCAAAGATCTGTGACCGTAATTCTACCTGAAAATTGAGATGACCGATTGTCGTTTCCCTTTAGGTTGGCGACAACCGTAGTGACCACGTGTTCTCAAAATTTGTTTCGCTTTACAACAGGATAGTATATTTTAAAAAGTTTTTCCACGTCGGTTCTGAAATAGACAGCATTCTCATTACCAGCAATATGATACATTTTCAACAGCAGGCGTTTGCAGTAGTGACATTCATTCGCAAGAATTTTCGCGTTATCGAAATCGAAAAAATTATCTTTCTCAATGCTACGCTTAGTGAGCATTTTCTGTTTGTTAGGGACCTTTTTTTATATCTTTCTTGTATTCTTGAACCATTACTCTTAACGGACATTTAGTTTGGCCTACGTAAACCGCTTTGCAATTTTGATCTTTGCATAAAATGCCATAAACAATATAGCTATTTTGCAATTTATTTAATTTATCTTTAGTGAGCCTCACGACCGACGTAAGGTCTCTTTTGTTTTTAAACGTCGCAGTTATGTCATAACGCCAGAGAACTCTCGCAATTCGCTCAGATAGACCTTCAACATATTCCGTATGAGAGAGAAAGTGAGAGAGAGAGGAGCTGACGACATATTAATACTAAATTTATGCATGAAAACATTTTTTTACCAAATATTGGATGACAAAA
>NC_046664.1:88488473-88493845 GCF_010883055.1 Belonocnema kinseyi | reverse complement strand
AGGGAGCTCTTCTTAATATTTTGACACCAAAATCATGTCGATACACCTTACCGACTGCGAGTAAAGCCACCCACGCTTTAACTTGACAGACTGTATATTATTATTATTATTATTTTATTGCACCATTAAGCCATTTCCCTTTCGGGGTAGGCGTGATTCGCTCGGTAGGGGAACGGAGTAGTGTGTGGAAGGGATAGAAATTTTTCAGATTGATCCATAATTCTCGTGCTATTTAAGTAAATAACACGTTCGTTCCGCAACACTGCTCCGACCCAGGCTGCTGATCAATCTCTCTAGCAATCACCCCAAGCGAAGAACCTCACGAAGTCGTTATGTAAGGTACCCCACTTGAGTCCATTTGTAGCCAAGGTCTGTGTTTCAGGTGTCATTCACTCTACTGACACTCTTTTTATTAACTATTTGCCGCCATACTTTCCTGTCCTGGTATACTTCTCTAGCTTCTTTTATGTCCATGCATTTTTTCATGCAGGCTCTCGTGTTTCTGTGAATTCTTATGTCTCTTCTAACTAGGGTCTCATTTACACATTCTAACCATTCTTTCCGCGGTCTACCTGTGGGCACGCTGCCATTTACTTTATATAACTTGTTTAAATCTTATATCTGGCACTGAGGAGGACCTCTATCCGTGGTCGACACGTTTGCCAATCTAACACTTTAAGAAATGCATGTTTTACAATCAAGTATTTTTGTAAGACCCAAATGCCAATATAAAATTTCTTCAAACAAAATTGTTTAAAAAATTTTGCAAAATTTTGCGTATGGGCTTAGAGAAACGCAAAGAACCCTGTTTTTTGTATGTATTTTCATGGTTTTACCATAAAAATCGCCTTGTCGCCAATTATAACTATCATATTCACAATCAGCGCATCAAAATACATAAGTATACGAAGTTTGAAGAAAATCAGAGATTTTAGCTATTTGGAACATTACCCAGGTTATATATGTAAAATTTGTCTGAAGCGAACATCAATAAAGGTTGCATAGTCTTGGCTGAGTGTATTCAAGGGAGCCAGGTTTACAAAATCAACTCCAGTTCGTTTTGGTTGACAACAATCAAGCATAGCGTAGCAGTCATTTATGGCAATCAGACGTCATTAAATTTGTACATGCGGTTGGCTTACAACTACCTACATGTAGTACTCGGGTTTGGAATTGGTCACCGAGGGTTGTTTTTAGTGGAAGAAAGGAATGGATGAGAAGGATACGACGCTAATGGCATCGGTAAGTAGCTTCCAGCACGCTATCCTATACGTAAGGGATTGACGACCAAAGCGCTACATGTTTACCAGATTTCCCACGAATTCTCTGAAACCTGCTTATACTTTAAAACATTTTCAGAAAAAAGTTTCTTTTTGATAAATCTTGAAAATATTTCAAAAATTACATTCTCAAACACCGTTTCTCGCTAAGATAGAACGCGTTTGCGGAGCTTGTTTATTGTTTCATGCTCAAGAATTAGATTATAAAAATAAGTTTTTTTGTTTGAAAAATAAAATAAAACGTTACTTGATAATAATATAAATAATAATATTTACAATTATAATTGAATACTGTTGTTACCTCTAACGCTTATGAACGCGGCGTAAAGCTAACAGCGGTAAAAAAACAAACTGCAAACTACACTATACTCCTAATTTTATACCTACAACATTGCCACAAAAGATTTCAGATATCATAATAAATTAATTTATAACATCCTTATCTCATTAGGCACTTGACTTATTGTTGGTTCGTGGCTGATAATGAAAATCTGGGTTTACCCGAAAATTGAGAAATTGTTACTTAAATGGAAAACTGAATCAAAACTGAAATTGTTTTTCAATTTGACTTTAAAAAAGGTTTTCAAACAATTTGCAGCTTTGACGATTAGGTTATCATAGCAACACTTGTATTTCGCACTTAAGAATTTAATTATATAGACAGTTTTTTAAAAAGTAAAATAATGCACTATAAAGGAAAAAATTATATTGAAATGTTTATAGAAATTTACACCTACAAATCATAGCTAGCTTTGAATGACTTCAACCCAAATAATGAAATATATAAAGTAAAGTATTTTTAAATAGACAATAAATCTGTATCATTATATTACGTTTCATCATAAAATATATACACATATATAAGGCATCATTAATTCAATAGTCGAAATTAAAACTTAATTGAGTGCAATCTGTTGTATTCACCTCTGTATTTACACAGTGTGAGAAGCAATCACCTTCTAGGGTACTTCGAAATAAATATGAAATATAAAGATGAAAGCTGCAAAATAAGATGTTAGAATTTTTTTACCATCTTAAAAACATTTATCATAATTAAAATATTCTAAAGTGTATCTATGGTTAGAAAATGAAAAAATTTACTTTGCTGAGAAGTGGTTTGTATCAATTTACTTTCGAAGCAAAACGCTTTTAAAAAGGTAATTATTTTCCGTGCAGTTGCGGATGTTTGAAGTATGGCAAATCTTTCAAATGTTTTAGGGAATTGGTAACAGTGTGCTTTGCAGCTTCAGTGAGAATTTACATTCTGATTATAGAGGAACTATAACAGTTTTTGTAAGGAGCTACTGGCACCTAACATACCTAGTGTTTCTAAAATGCACGCAATTTATGTACCGTATAAAATAATTTTGGGCTGAAAAACATCAAGGGTTAGGATTTTATCGTCAAAAGGTGATGGAGTAATTTCATTTTTATTTCAAAACTATTTAAAAAAATTATAAAGTTTCTGTAGATCATCCAAAGTACCCTACGTCATTGCTTCGTGCTTTCTGTAAATACAACAGTCTTCAGAATACGGATGCTTTATAATAAACTTATGAATTCTGTAGTGATATATGCTTTAATAATATAGATTAGTTGTGTAATCGAAAATAGTTCAAATTTTCTCTTCGGCGAAATATTTTTCAGAAAATAAAAGTTTTAAGAATGATTAATTTTCAAATTAAACAGAAAAAAAGTGTGGATTAAAGCCAAAAACTGGGGTTTTGTCAAGGTTTAATGTAAATAAGCTTTGAGAAAGAAGGACAGGCTTATGCAAAATACATGTTGACAAGATTCATTGAAAATAAGCTGTAATGTAAACAAGACTGTTTCTGTGTGCGTCTAGTCATTTTATTATTATTAACCATAATATAGCCTTTCCACAGTCTAGAAATGGAAACAATTAAAACTCAGAAAAGAATACATCTCGATTTGGAAAAATACACATTTTTTATAAACGATTGTAGAGATTTTTTACTAGATCTTAAAATAGTTGTTACCCAACCTAGAAACGAAAATAATTTAAAATGGAAGTAGGCAGAGTTCTTTGGCTTGAAGTTAATTAAGGCTAGCCGCGATATTATAAGGAATATTTCAAGAAAAAGTATTTTTGAAATTCACTCAAAAGTGCGTTTAAATTTCTCGATCCATTGAAAATTTTCTTCTAAGAATATTTAGAAATTTTTTGAATTCTATAACTCTTAAATTTGTGTCTCGAGATCTACTTAATATCGATTAAAATTCGGAATTTGTGAGAAAAATATTATTTTATTTAAACAATTTTTAATCATGTTTAAAATCATATACATACCTCCAATAATTTTTATAAATTTTGTCAATAATAATAACATAATTTCCAGGTCGTTTCATCATCTACCATAACATTTCACAAATATGGTAGAAAATCTTAAAAAAATGGTTTTACATTTTTAAAATTTTGTTTGCTCAATTTTATTACACTCTTATGAATGAGAACATAAAAATAAAACAGCTTATAAAGATATTATTATTATTATTATTATTATTCAGTGTCAATTATACGCCTTCATTGAAAAAAATGAGATTTCACTACTAAATTTGGACCATTGCATTGCGCGTTATATTACTAAAAAATCTGATTTAAAGCAAAACTCAATTAAAAATAAAATATCATTTTCATGAAATAGCTAGGAATCGGTGTAAAATCGTTCCTACGAATGTTGGCTCGTAGCGAAAATTTGTTATTTTCATGCCAGGGTAATTACAAATAACTCCTGATAAATGAGTGGGTATACCTGTATAATTTTGCGATCAAAAGTAGAACAGGTGGTGCACACCACGCATGCCGAATGGCATTAAATCGAATATTCACAGAATGTTGAATTGTAAAGCTATGATAACTGGGGTCCTGCAGTACTCCAAGGGGACTTCGCGAATGACAGCAGGACATTGCAACTTGTCAGTTAACCTTCGTATAATTTACTGAATATTCGCTGCACTAATTGCCCTCCTTCGGGATCTAAGCTTAAGCCTATAATCCGGATTATTCTGACAATCATAAGTCATACAATTTTTCCGAATTTGTTTCCTTAGACTCTACTACGAAATTTCCTTCGTAGATTCAATTTGCAAAAAATGTTTATGCCTTCAGTACAATTTTTTTCAAATATGCCCGCATGTGGTGCGCACATTCTTGCTGCGCCCTGTGCCCGCTGCGTTCCGCACCATACTGAGCGCACCTGGGGCGCGCGGGTACGCCCCCCGACTCGTTTTCATGCGTTTAAGGCGTTTATTTCGAATTCATTCGTTTAACAATGATAAATATTGTAACTTAATCGAAGCACCTGTGGTTTTGAAAATTAAATTTTCATTGTGACACTCGCGATACGCGCTCAACAAAGAGGCTATACCCAAGGAAAAAGAAACGACTGAACGATTGCTTTACTAAATCCGATTAGACGCTCGTCTTATAAATCAAAATGATGCGTTCGAACATACATTTTTGAATTGGATAAAAATATTTGAGATTATGCTCCTATTTTCTGTACAAAATTTAAGAACTGTGAATTAGCAAACGAGTGAAAAAAATTAAATACCAGAATGTCAGATTGTCTTGTGCATATTAATTGGAGACAGAAAAATATCAAAATAAACAGACTCAAAAAAATTTATGATTTTCGGATTCTGTGAGAGCCGAAACGTGAATATCCGATAAAAACTGCAGATAATGTAATATATGAGGGTTGGCAACGAAAGTTCCAGTTGTCTACTACTAAACAAATGTAGTGCCAAAGACGAATTAAAGAAACTATTGCAAGAAATTCTTTCTTCCTGCATAAATGAACCTGGGATAATTTTAAACATCAATTAACGCCGTGTAATGAAGCAAACGTATATTCAAAGGTATACTTCCTTGGAATACGAACGATTCCAGATTAACTTAATTAACTCGACGATTAGCAGCTTCATGGTGCACAAGTTCTTATTATATCCGCAACGTAGCTTTCAACAGTTAGTCGCATTCATCGGTGGAAGATCCATTATTCGGCTCGTTTGCTACGTACGCCATATGAGGAATTTAGTCTCTGCAGTTGAGTAGGTTTGTCAATTTTG
>NC_046664.1:88464009-88488373 GCF_010883055.1 Belonocnema kinseyi | reverse complement strand
AGTGTGCTAAGAACAAAATTATAATTGGATTCCTACCAAATGTGGCTTAAATGTGCCACTTACTAAAATAGAGAGTATCAAATTCAATATAATACAGTATCGACTTTATAAGTTGAAACTTACCGTTAGATATGATTTCGTTGTTTTCTTTCGTCCAATAGTTGATCGATTTTGGGTAAGCTTCCGAGAGACATTCTAATGTTATTTGTTGACCGATTTGGGCACCAACCAACTGATTTTGAATCCAAATCATGGGCGGAACTGAAAGTTTTTAAAATTAATTAAAACCATCGCCGAAGCAACTTTACATATATTTAAACTCAGATATCTCATTGACGAATAAAGGTAGAATACCTTTCTACTAATTAAAAAAAGTTATCTACATTATTATTATTATTATTATTATACCATTAAGCCATTTCCCTTTCGGGGTAGGCATGACTCAATCGGTAGGGGAAAGGAGTAATGTGTGGAAGGGATAGAGATTTTTCAGATTGATCCAGAATTCTCGTGCTATTTAAGTAAATAACACGGTCGTTCCGCAACCCCCACTCGGGTCCATTTGTAGCCAAGGTCTTTGTTTCCGGCGTCATTCACTCTACTGACACTCTTTTTATTAACTATTTGCCGCCATACTTTCCTGTCCTGGCATACTTCTCTAGCTTCTTTTATGCCCATGCATTTTTTCATGCAGGCTCTCGTGTTTCTGTGACTTCTTATGTCTCTTCTAACTAGGGTCTCATTCACACATTCTAACCATTCTTTCAAAGGTCTACTTCTGGGCACGCTGCCATTTACTTTACCTTGATACACTTGTTTTGTTAGTCGTTCATTTGGCATTCACTCAACATGTCCAAACCATCTTAACCGATTTCTTTCCCATGTGTCTACTAGCGTCTCTTCTGCACCACATTCTTCTAGAATTGTTTCGTTACTTACTTACTATATGGAATTATGTATTGCCATTTTAGCTTTATTTGATATATTTTTACTTCTGATGAGAGGACCTGCTCTACCAATAACCTTCTTACCTTCATTTATTCGTCTATCTAATTCCTCATCTATCTTCCCGTCCCTAGTAAATAATATACCAAGATATACGAACTTATCAACTTGTTCCATTTTCTCATCATTTAATAGAATATTGCATAGTGTTTTCTCACTCTTTCCTTCGAACACCATAGTTTTTGTTTTATTTGCGTTGATTTTGAGGCCCATGCTCTTCATGCTTGCATCTAGTTTATTCAACATTCTTTGTAAGTCTTCGATAGACTCTGCCATAACAACTTTATCATCTGCGAACGCTAACCCACATACCCTTACTGTTTGGAGATCCACACCCTATTCGTCGAAGAGAGCCATTCCTAAATACTTGTCCATAAATAATATAAATAACCATGAAGACATAACGCATCCTTGTCTAACTCCTTGAATAATATCGAAACAGTCACTCAGTTTCCCATTCACTCTTACACTCGCTTTGCTACCTGTGTATATTGTTCTTATAGCTAGTAGGATCCATCCATTGACTTCATACTCTTTCAGGACTTCCCAAAGTTTACTTCTATCTACCTTGTCAAAAGCTTTTTCTAGGTCAACAAATGCACAGAAAACTTTTTTTCACACTCTCAAACTTTTTTCTGTTATTTGCCTTAAGCTAAATATTTGATCCGTAGATGACCTTGCTGACATAAACCCACTTTAGACTTCCCAAATCTTTGCTTCTGTTATTTTCATTACCCTAAGAATAAGTATTTTTGAATATATTTTACTTACGGTGCTTAATAAGCTAATCCCTCTGTAATTATTGCACTTGCTTTTATCTCCCTTTCTCTTGTATATTAGTACGATAATCGCTTTTTTCCAATCGTCTGGGACGTCTCCCATCTCGAAACATAAATTTATCAATTCGCACACTCTATGAGGTATGTACTCGCCACCGTGTTTAAGCATTTCAGCGTTAATACCGTCTACCCCGGCAGCCCGACCGTTTTTCAAGTTCTTAATTATATCCCTAACCTCAGTGACACAGACTTTCTAAATTGAGTTTTCCATCGCATCGTGTTTAACATCGCAGTTGTGGTGTCCTATAGGTTCATCTCCGAATTGTCTCCTAAAATAGTCTCCGAAAGCCTCTAGTATTCCGTCTGCATTATATACCATTTTCCCCCTGCTATTTCTCATGTTGACAATTTCTGTACTTTTATTTGCTTTTATTTTTTTATAAAGTAGTTTCCTGCTTCCTTCAAATTCGTTTTGTATTTTTATCACTTCTTCTGCTCAAATTGTATCTTTACTTTCTTTAACTAATCGTTTAAGTATCCTGTTTTCGCGTCTATAATCATTTCTACGTCTATTTCTTTCTCATTGCTTAGACCTACGATGTTCAAAGTTCTCTTGTACGCTTCTCTTTTTGCTTTTTGGGCAGCCTGAATTTCATCTTTCCACCACGCATCACCAGACATTCTTCCTACAACTGCGGTACCATACACTTCGATCGTACATCTAACAAGGATATCCCGTAACACTGTCCAGGCGCCCTCTATATCTTCGTTTTTTATACGGTCCTCCCATGTTGCCCTATCTATGCTTTCGATTATCGTATTTTGGAAATCTTTTCACACATCCGGTTTCTGTAGGTTCTCAATTTTCATTCGCGTTTGTTTTGCTTTCTTGGTTCTCTGTTTTCTCCAACCCCGACCTAAGTTAATTTTTGAGATCACAAGGTATTGCATTTAGGACACCTCATGACTCTTGTATCTTTGACTAACTCTCTTAGTCTTTCATCCGCAACAACAAAGTCAGTTATACTGCGGCTATTTCCTTTAGACAAGGTGTACATGTGGATCATTTTATGCCGAAAGCAAGTATTTGTAATAAACAGACCCCTTTCTAAGCATAGACCAACTAATTTATCTCCGTTATAGTTTGTTCTTGGATCCCCAAAATTACCCAATACTCTTTCTGTATCCTGATTTTGGATGCCCACCTAACCGTTCATGTCTCCTAGTAGAATTACTCTATACTCATGTTAGCAAATGTTTATTGTGTCATTTAAATTGTCCCAGAAGGCGTCTTTTACTTCTCAAAGATCACTATCAACCGGCGCGTAGCATGCTATGATAAATAGTCTTCTGATTCATACTTTCATTCTAGCCCACAGAAGTTTGGGAGACACAAAACTATGGTCTCCGAGATGCTGCTTTGCTCTTTCATTCAAAATCAGACCTACTCCTTGTTTACCTTGTGATTCACAGTCTACTCCTGACCATATTTCAAATCCGTCTTTCAACACGCCATTTTTTATGTCTTTGGTTTCGCATCCCTTTTTCTTTGTTTCAGACACACATAAAATGTATAGTTTCTTCACGTCCATAGTTTCACGCAATTCTTTAACCTTTAGATCATTTACTCCCCTAGCATTCCAAACACCCAGTCTCCATTCGTCGCCTGAAAGATGACCTTTAGATTTTCCGTCTGCATGCCTTTTGTCATTAAATTTCCAGTCCTTTCCGAGGCTATTTTGTAGTTTGTATTACTCACTGTTTAGATTATAGGCCCAACTAACACATTTATGCAATTAGTGTACTTTTTGAGTCAAAATCATTTCAAAGTTAAGTATCAAATCGTCATATGGTGGAGATTGTAGTTCTAACGTCAGTCCCACCAAAAACTTCAGTTAATAAGGGAGGGTTGTAAGAGGGATGAGGTTGAAATGGAGCCGAGAGAGTCGTCTTGGGTTTTAATTTCTTAAAATTATATTCGAGCTAATAAAAGTTAAAATAATAACTGGAAAAGATTTAATTTATTAGGAAGCAAACTTACAATGAACAACAAGCATTATTCTTTTGCTGACTGTTGGTGGTACGCCATTCGAAGCTATACATAAATATGGCCCCATGTGTAGTCGATTAACCTTCGTTATGTTGAAAACCGGACCTTCAACGTTGGCCACTGGAATGAATATAAAACCACAAAGTCAGACTTTCTAGCTAAGCCATGTGAATATTTCGCTTTACTTAAAATATTAGTTCATTAAAGCTACTCGGAGCGAAAATTCAACCCGACTTGTCTCTAAGCTTTCGTTAAAAGACAGTGTTCAAAACCAAAGTGCATCTCTAGTTAATATTAAGTAAGGATTCAAGAGAAGTCTTTGAAGTTCATTTGAATCCATTGATAACATTTGATATCTAAAGCCTTACAAACTTAATTTTAAAACTAAATAATGTGTATCGTATACGGAAAACATCGATTCAGAAATTAGAAGTTTGAGCTTCACTAAGTCAGTGTGCAATTTCAAAGCACATTTATTATGGTTGTGGGTTTTTAAAATGTGAAATATAATTTAAGTAATTTGTTACTCTCTTGCGGGATCATTTATTTTACTAATGGTTATTTCTACATATACTAAAGGAATGGAAGTTAATTTACATTCGTTGTGCAATATACGATTGGAAAACAATATTAATACAAATGCTGCGATCAGGTTTCTGCCCTCGCGCTTCTGATACTAATCGCCACAAATAACAGGTCATTGTTTTTGTGACGTTCTCTAATCTCTGTAAATATCCGATACCGGTTTACTGTGTGCTTTCGTTGGCAAAACCGATTATACTGCTGCTAGGTCGTTTGCAATGTTTGTCGACACTTCTTGCTGCACTATGTCTTGCTTACAGCAATGTTAACACAGGTACCGCACAAACAGCCACAAAACATGCAGGAAAAAGCGATAAACTGCAAAGGTATTCATCATTACTGAAATCTGAAGAGATAATTTATTCATGTGATAACCTCTTCAGGTTTTGAGAAATGTTTGTTGAAAGTTACCTATTTTTGCTTCTTTATATTATTTATTGGATAGAAACGTGCAAAGTGCGCACAATGTTGAATCAATAATAGCATGATAAGAAATAAATAATTTATCAGTTTAATAATGTATAATTCATCGTTTATTACAGTTCCGGTTGGAAAAGATTTGAACTTTTTTTTAATTCTTCCGACTCTTTCAGACTTTTATAAACAAACAATGAGTTACAAATGCTACGTTTCGACAGCGGACCACTTTCTCATTAGGCAATTATAAGTCTACTATAAGGTGAATGGATACATATTGTAGTTAAGAACATCATCACATAGGAATAATATAAAACTGTGAAGTGATCTTCTTACCTATATGCTAACATTTTGAAGTCGAAGCAGAGTACATATATGTAGAATGTTGAAATTTGTTAAAATTTTAAAAATGGATTGTCAGTTCTGGAGCTAGAATGAAGTATATAATATTAATAATTGTTATAAGAAAGATCTAAAGTTAAATCTAATTTTAATTTTAATATAAAGTAACCTTATTTTGGAGTTTAGAAAGAGTTTCGAGATGCCATTTCTAAATCGAAAATTCTATTTGTGTTTTTGTTGTAATATTATTTTTAACCAAATAAAAGCTGTTTTTTACGAATTTATTACTGTAAACTACGTTATTTTTGTTATGAAATAATAATTTTAAAGTTATCTGAGTGCGGATGCAAGCGACTTGTGCTTAGAGCTGTCTAAAACTGACAGTCGTTATACACATTCATGCCTAGGAGGTGAACACAAGCATAAACGTTGGGAGATATAGACATATATATAGAACAACTGAAATAAATTTGGAATTCAAGAACCATTAGCACGAAAATCTAAGATGTGAAAAACATTAATTTATTTTTTGTTATGATTATTTAAATGCAATTTTTGTTATGAACATTATTCTGTATGAAGGTTATAAATGAATTTCAAATAATCTGTTGTATGCTGGATCATGATGATCTGAATCTATAATTTTATTCAAACTATTGTTCGCACTTCTTTTTTAATGAATATGATTTCAGCAAAGCATCTTTTATATTAATTAGGATATAAGTTGATGTCAATATAAGTTGCATCACTATTGTGGAATTTTATTTAATGTTTTGCAAGTACTTTTTGGTATTTTTGATTGTATATTATGTTATCTCATTGTTCTTCTCTTCTAATACGTAGCGGATGTTTCCTCCAGCCTAAATATGTTTCTCCACATCTGCATTTAAGTTTATAAACAACGTTGCATTATCTAAGGTATCTAATCGGTCTTTGCCTAGTTTGATGATTTTTTCAAGGTTGGAATCTACTCTGTAAACTGTTTCAATATCAAATTGGTCTAATAGACGTTTAACATTTTTTGGAATGTCTACATGGAAATTAACAGAAATTACTTATTTTTAGTATTTAATATCTTTATGTTGGATGTTGTTATTTTGAATGTTATTCTGCTTTTTGTTTATTTCTGTTGGTATTTTACTAATATGTATTTCAGTTAAATCTTCTAGATAATTATTGTATTTAAGTACTTTTTTTTTTACTACATTTAGATTATCATTGTGAAATGTTTTGTCAGAAAGTAGTATTGTAGTGTCCTCTGTGTTTTTAAAAATGCAATTTTATGTTGTGTATAGGATAATTTCAATAAAAATGTAGTTGTGTTTCTGAGTAAGTATTCTTACGGAACCAATTTGTTTTAATACTGTTACTAAACTCTCTCTAATAATTCCTAGATGTGAAAAACTTATCGATTTACAGTCTTTAATTTCATGTTTAAACTAGAATCTAGGTTAGTGAGCATTAAAATTGTAAATTATTTTTTGGATTTTGACTTTTAGAACAATAAAAATGGTATTCTCCACATACATGCAATAAGTTTTTACTGTAAAATTTCATTTATCTGGACCTTCATTTCGAAGATCTTGTATGACATTATCCGCTAAAATTCTAGATATTGGTAATCGTCTGAGTGTACCAAAGGTTTGCTTCCAGTAAGTATCGTTGAATTTGAAAAATGTTGACTCCATTAGGAACTTCATTCCCTTTTTAAATTCATTAGTCGGACTTTTTGTAGTATTTGCAATTGTATCCCATCTTTTTCCAATACCTTTCAGAAGCAAATCCAATGGAACATTTGTGAAATAGAAGACACTAAAGGATATAAGGACATGGTCCTCTGGAATATTTGCTTTCCTCATGATTTTGTTTAAATGAAATGGAATTCTTAAAGCATAATTTTGGTTTGGGAATCTGGCAATATTAGTGTTACAACTTATTATATATTTTCTTTCACTGTTCAAACCCAAGAAACTTTTTAATCTCCACTGATCAAGTAATTTTATTGTATCCTTTTGTGATTGTTTGAGTGGATCATGAATAATTTCTTTATAAGTCTTATTATCGCTGAGAATTACTGTTATTTTATCCCTGATTAACGGTTGTAGCATATTCTTGAAATGTTATCGTTATGATTTTGCAAAGTGACAATATTTGCGTCAACTTCTTTAATTATTAGGTTATGATCTGAATATCATTCATTTGCTTAAGTTCATTGCTCCATTTGTGATACTATTTCATATTTGTGTCATGTGAAGCAATACATGTTTTAAGATATTAATTTACCATGAAAAAGACAACTTCAACCTAAATACATGCGTTCATTTAGATACATGGATGATTATAATAGTCGGTTATATTCGTAGGCAAGACGTTGAATGAAATTGACTATAGTTATTAATTTTTCACGCTTGAATAACTAATACTAATATCAAAAGAATTTCGAATGAAAAAGTTTTGCTGGGTTTCATAGAGAACACTTAAAAAAGTCTACGAACAATTTTTGTGCAAAAAATTTCAGTTCTTGAATTACTTTATATGGTAAGGGCAGTGGAGACTTACGCTTTCAACAATTAAACAACTTAACATGGCATCAAAGTAAAAATAAAAGAGGAGATTATGGTACGATATCCGTGACGACAACGGTTTAATATGGATTCTGGCAGGATTTCCTGCAAGGAACACGAATCCAAACGTTTCAAATCGATATTTTCGATAATTTCCGATATATCGATTTTTTAATATTTAAATTATTGAATTTTGTTTTTAACAAAAATAATTTATGGATATGGATTTTGATGGGATCTTTTAGATTACGGATTTGAAAATTTAAAAGAGATTTTACGAATATTATTCAAGATATAAATCGATGTTTTTAATATTAAAATGATTGCATTTTGTTTTTATTAAATTAATTTCTAAACATGTATTCCGATGGGATTTTTTGTGAGAAACCCGAATCGGAATTGCTAAAACGGTATCTCGAATAGTTTTTGAGATATCGATTGTTTCTGTTTGATTAAATAATTGAATAATGCAGATCTGAAATTCCTTTTCTTTCGTGGGGGACGAGAAGGCACCCCTGTGACTGATCACAGAAATAATATAAGGTCGCACTTCTACCTCTTTGTCAACATCTCATTGCGGGGCGCGGAGTCTCCCCTGTAATTAGTCACATCAAATAATTTTTTTTAACCTACATTCCGAAAACTATTGAAGATATCGATTCAAAACTTTCGGATTTGTTTTTCTTACAAAAAATCCTATATGAATCCGCATTGGAACTTTGCGGCAACGGATATCGTGATCTTGTCAAATAAAACTTGTTCACTGAGATAAATATTTTCATTTGAAAAAGCGATTCACAATACACACACTGAATAAAATGGTTTAGTTCTCCCATCCAGACGTTTTTCTGGATTTTGTCTTCTAAGGAAATACATCTATGTTACCTAAATATCTATCTGTTTAGCTAAATGTTGAGATCTGTAAATTATTTAGATAATTTCTACATAGAAGAATTGAGCTAATAAAGTTATATACTAAAGTAAAAGACCTATATACTTAAGGAACACAGCTATATTTTTTTAGAAGACGAAATGCAGCAAAACGCCTGCCTGGGACGGCTAAATCATTTTTTTAGTGTATATTAAGCAGCACAATCTAGATGCTGAGTGTCAAAATTCAGAATTTTAATTATTAGCACACTGTTAGAAATATGTTGAAAATTCAACCACGCTTCAATCACTGTCGTGGTGAAAATCACGTTAATTCAGACAATTGAAATAAAATTCAATCAAATGTAGCTGAAAAATAATAAAAACGAATGAGCATATAACCACGCGCCATGTACTTCCTCCGAAGCCAGACCCCAATGTGACAAAGTCCCACGACTCCTTGTTTGTGTCGTCAGATCCATTGAATTAACTAAGAACATAATACAGTATTTAGGAAAAGAAGCAGATTTAAAGAAGAAAAATAGAAGGTAGGTTGAAGTAATATGATCACAATGAGAAAATTTAATTCATACAATCGGTACTTACTACTGTATGCTCTTTCAGGTTATTATTACAAAAACGAGTATCAAAAATTTGGTCTAAATGGACGCGAAATTCACTATGGTAATACAATTTCAATGTACATTTTGTTTTTCTTCTTTAGAGCTGCTTATTTTTCTAAATATGATATGCACTTTATTAATCTCATGACACAAACTTACGAAATAACTCATGATTCCTTATCAGGATTCTTGTGGTACAGTTAGTAAATTTCCAAACACAGTATTTTCAAGGAATCTTTATGGGTTTTATTTAATATTTTTCATTATTTAAAAATCTTGAATCAAACCTATTCATTCGCCTGAAAAATTATACTTGCTTTGAAATTCACTAACTGTACCGAATAAAATTTGTTCGCTTAACTAGAATTTCAATAACATGTAGTTGAATTTTCAACTGCATAGTAGATATTTCAATTACACGTGCTGATTTTTCATTCACATGTATTTGAAATTTCAACAACCGCAATTGTATAAAACATCAACCACATGTGGTTTAATGTTCAACCAAAAATTTCCAATGGTATTATTATCCTAAATATCTTAAATCGCCATCCCCTACTGATACCTAACCTTCTAAGATGTGAAACAGTACAATTTGTATTGTTTCAGTACTTTAATCCTAGAGTAAATGTAGTGAATAATTCCACGCACAAATCATTGGTATTATTAGAAATTTTGCCTTTTAAATAAGTTTACGTGTATAGTTTATTTATAGCATTAAAAGAACCAGTTAAAAACTCTTATTCAATTGAACAAATCGAAGTAATTGCTTGTTATTTTCGGTGTGCTGATGTTCATTCAAAGTTTTTAGTTTTCAGATAAATGTTTGCGGTTAATTCTTTAAGTACATTTTTTTATATTAACGTAAATGAATATGATTTCTAAATATAGGTAAAAAGATTCAAATTTAATAATTTAATAACTGGTTTAAAAAATAGACAATTCAAAATTTGATGCATTTATAATTAAATAATTTTTATTTATTAGTGTGAGAATGCTCTCGCCTGAAACACGAATGCAGGGTCGATGGACCATCGAGCATTTAAGCCTCAGTCCCTGGTATGTAATTACAGCAATAAATCATATGAGGTCTAATAATATCTAACCACATGCAATGTTATCCTCATCTATGATAATGGAGTTCTACGAATCACAGAAGAGATTAACATGTACGATATTCTGTACTGTCATCGATCTTGACATTTATTCATGCAGAATAATTCATTCTACTATCTACTCTGCCTCTCTATTTTAAAATATTTATAAATTAATTACTTTAATAGAAAAACATATAAAAGCGATGTTTTTAGAAAATCTAGGTGCCACTAAATTAAAAAAATTTCTGATACTCATTGTTGCTAAAAGCGCCTCTGGGATTTTTATCTAATTTCCATTAAACCCATGCAAAATCGTCTTTAATTAATGAACATGGAAACAGATGGAATTTTTTAACACAAATTTTCGGATTGCGAGTATCAGTTTATTACCTTGAAGAACTGATTAAAAATTGAGCATATGAAATTATTGCATCATGTATAATAAGACTTATAAATGACTAATCTTCTCAAGTACAATTCCTATAACTAAATGCAATGAAATATATAATAATAACAGCTGATGTGTAAACGTAAATTATTTCGAATTTTCAACTAACTCGTGTTAATTAAACAGCAATTTTCTTAAAAGATTCCCATGTAAGAGGATCTTTAATAAGCAGAGATTTCGTGTTTGAGTTTCCATTTCACAGCCTCAACAGCTCTTTGCTCGGATAGATATCAGCTTAACTTCCATTGAGCTATTTATATTATTGAAAATTGAACAGACATACTTTCATCTGCATATTAAATTTGCCAAAGATTGATGTAATCGGAGAGGAAATTTATCCTTGACGTTTTTAACTAATTGAAGTGAAAGTTTTTTTCACCGATTTCATTATTTCACTTTACAAAAGAATAGTGAATGGAAGTAAAGCAATAAATTTGTTATTTCAATATCATTTTCTCATTTAATTGCACATGCAATGAGTGCACGCGAAAAATATGAAAATCTTTGATGAAAGATTACATTTTACGGCCTATTCGATGCTCCATTAACGCAAAGTGTAATCGCGTAGAATTTTCCGCGCCGAGTAACTTTCATTTAAAATAACTTGAAATATTCGTTTTTTGCTGGATTTGGATTATTGGACTTTAGGGGTCCTGAGGACTGAGGGTGCGGCAATATCCAAGTACATTAACCAGCAACAAGTCCCGCTGATGTTCGTCTGAGCAACGAAGCAAGGGATGATGAGACAGTGCTGATGATGGGGTAAAGTTCGAGATTGAAAAACCCTTGGATGGCGAAGAGCACACAAAACGAATCGATATACCACTTTCTGATACGCTCCTCGTGAAACTGTTCTCGTGTCTTCTGTTAAAGCGTTTGTTTTCAAGCAAAATGGCTGAAAAGGATTTATATGTAAATGCTACTAGAAATCCTGCCAATATGTGCATTTAAATGACTTCACTTCCATTATTAATTTTAATTTACTTTTGATATAAGAGAAATTTCATGAACTGATTTAAATTAATTTGATTTCTCAGTTCAGAAAGTAACTGAAATTTCAATGGCAGGCAGTCAAAATTGTAAGCCTTTACAGCTTTCTCGCTAGAAAACGTCACTGTAGTTTCAGTTACTGGTACTGAGATTCTAATTTTGTTTATTGGCTCTAAAAGTTTTACATATGTGAGACAGTAAAAGCTTTCATATAAATAATGTAAATTTTATAATAATCAAGGAAAAGAACACTATATTGGAGTTAGAAATTTTTTTTAATTTTGATAAAATTTCACAAATTAAAAAGAGAAGCTGATCCCATGTTTGGCCCAATTAGCAGTCAATCAGGACGTGATATATATTTTGAAGATAGTGAACAACATAAACTCAGTTAATTAAAATTATACAGTGTTTACTAATTTCAGATACTACATACATAAAATGGTTTAAAGTTTATAATATCGGCATCTTCACTTAAGGTGATAAAATGAAAAACGGGATTTACAACTTTTCTTTCATTTTTGTTTTATAAGATCAACAAAAAAATCTTCATACAATTTTTGGATTAAGTTAAAGAATAAGACTTTAACATTTTGATTGTCTTACCTTCCTTGTTTCCGACGAGTATCAATTCACCGGACTCACGTCTCCAGATGATATTGGGGGCGGGAGAGCCGGTTGCAGCACATCGCAAAGTTACATTGCTACCTTCTCTCACCACCATATCTGTACTTGTCGGATAATCCAGAATGTCTGGTGGAACTAAAACAGTGTTATAAATTATTTTGATGAAAGTTCTAGCAAAAAGTGGACAACAGGCTCAGAGGGAAGTAAAGTTACTTGCAACTTGGTTAACAAGATTGTTTGCTTACTATTAGATAATGATCATTTTCTTCTTTATATAATTAATATTAACATTTTAATCTCATTTGAATAAATTAATTTCTGTCCCCTAAGTATGAACGGAAGAGGAACTGCATTATGAAAGTAAATCACATATACAACGCTGTTTCAACCACTAACCGTGAATGAATTATGACTTTTGGTGAAATATCGATTCTATAATATTCTAGTATAACTTACCCACAACGTCCAAATATCCGACCTGGCTTTTCATGGGATCTGTATTTATTTGGCACATGTAATCTCCCTGGTCCAATTGACGAACCTCGCGGATGTGCAAGTACCATGTTCTGTGGTCAGTATGTGTTACTCCAATCCTATGATTTTTCGTGATCACGTGATTAGCAATCGTTAAAATAGTCTGCGTATTCACTCGCAGCCACGCTACCTGAAAACAATCAAATAAAATTTACCATACCCTATATAATACTTGCTATTTGTTTAGAATTGCGAAATATACTCTCTGAATTAATTTACTACAACCTTCACAGATAAGAGACAATAAGATAATTTTAAATTATACTATCGTCGAATACCGAAAAGCGAAGAGTGATTGAAATATCTCCGAATGAAAGATTTTTAGTAATTGAAATGTGACGTTGCAAACGGTCCTGAGTGTCGAATTTCGGAAATTCGTTTTATTGACTTAATCTAATGTTTTGATCGAACTGAGATCCCTATAGAAGATGCAGGTAAAATATTAAATTGCAGTGAAAAACTATTTAGCACGAAAAAAATATTAATAAACGCTTGATTCAAATAAAAAATAAATTAGGTTAACTATAATTTTCTCAGTGTCACTCTCGAAATCGATTTTAAATCAATTTAATGTCCACAGTCGTTGCTCCTTTTCGCCTGTTCTAAAGTAGCATTTTGAATTTTTTTTTGTAGCACAGATTGAAGTTATATAATTCATCCTATGATATATCCGTATTTTTAAGGAGCATGCTGCTTATTTCAAAAGGGTTTTCTTATAGGTTGTGTATACACAGCCGGTATCAATAAAAAAATTGTCGGTGACAGTAAAAAAAATTGTCGGTACCGGTAAAACAAGGTTAATGATGCCGACAATTTCTTTACCGGTTTTTGTTAAAAAGCATATTTTAAGGATAGAGCCTAGACTGCGGGAAAAAGATATTAACATATTATTGTTTTCTAAATGTGTTTACTGCTACTGTTTGATCCTTAATATCGGCCATCTATCTAATTTGTTTACGAGACTAAAAATCCTTGAAAAAATGTTATTTCTGTGACCAGTTACAGAGGTGCCTTCTAGCCCGTCAACACATTGTTGGAAAAGGGTAATAGTCTAGTCAAAGAAGGATTTGAGAAAAAAATCCGTAAAAGTAGCATTTTTTTCGCAGATACGTTGGCAATGGGTTTATAAAGATATTGTAAAAAGTCCCCAAACATACGTGTACGGCAAAGTTCCGAAATTCTGGAAAGTGTTAAGCAATAACATGTTTTTTAAAAGTACTCGAGAACTGTTGATTTGAGATCGAATATGGTGA
Source organism: Belonocnema kinseyi (assembly GCF_010883055.1). Taxonomy (NCBI): domain Eukaryota; kingdom Metazoa; phylum Arthropoda; class Insecta; order Hymenoptera; family Cynipidae; genus Belonocnema; species Belonocnema kinseyi. The sequence continues at coordinate 88,474,192 of NC_046664.1, read as the reverse complement.
TGTGAAAAAATGTTCATAATTTTATAGGGCACAAAAAAGGTTCTATCTATTGTGGACGTATTGTGAACGGCTGCGCTATTAAATTGGATTAGCTGCACAATTCCTCTATTTCTGAACAAATAAAATAAAATCTAAAATATCCTGGGAAAAACGTCAGAAATATATCAAGCGATTTATACTGGAGCAAATGCAGGTTCCTGTTAACAAAAAAAACGACTAAGTCATTTGCATGACAAACTATCAGTATAAAATGAGCTCAACTTCAGTGTACCATTTGATATGTTTAAGGGGATGCTTTTGAGATGAAACTTCTTTTAAGTGTTCCTCCATTTTTATACAATACATTTTCCAATTTGTAGGCCAGAATAATAATATTTAAGGCCTCTTTTAAAGCTTTAAACAAGTAAATTTCAAAATTTGAGCTATGATATCGGAAGCAGCGGTGATTATGAGTCCTAATGGCAGCAATGGGAGCGGGGGCGAGAACGGTTACCTCTTTCGATAATATTGAACCCTTCGAAATTTTTTTGCTCACTTTCCCCGAAAATAGAATTGGCCTTCAAGTGGCCATGACGTCACTGCAATGCAGGTTCTCAATGAGGAAAATTACATAAATAAAAATAAAATTATAAAATAAAATTAATGCAATGAACATTAAGGCATCTGTTTATTTTATGGAAAATATATTCTGCTTGATAATTTGAATAAGAGTAATTACAAACATATCCTTAAGAACCTATAATAAATCATAATTAAAAAAATGAATTTTTTATTTTCAAACGCAGTGAATAAGACAATTAAGAATAAATATAGCATAATTTTGAAATGTCTATAACTCGGATTAATTTGTACTTTATTCCCTAAGCACTAGAAAATGGTGATGGAATTTACTTCACACGTAGAAGTTAAAAACTTTTCATGTTTTTACATTCTCATTTAGGGGTTAAATCTACTATGTCAAGGTTCTTTTTGGTAATGTTAACAACATTCTATTGAAGGAGACTGGGAAAATATGGCGCTCCCGCAAAACACGTTTTTTATTATTGCTTGCGATGAGCATGCGATAATTTCGGGAACGATTGTCTGCAATTCAAAATCCAAAAGTACAAGTATTAGAGTTGCTACAGGTCTGATGGTTCCGGAAAATTAGGGAATGTCAGGGAAAACATAATAGAGTCCGGGCATTTTCGATGAAGTGAAATTATTTGTATTATTACGATTAAAAATCGCATCTATTTCGTTGCAAATTAATCTGTGTTAGTTAAGGATTCAAATTACTTGCTTGAAAATTCTTTTCATTTCGCTGAATTCAACTATTTTTTGTATAAAATTTTGAATTGCAGACAATTCTTCCAGAAGATAGCATGCTCATCGCAAGCAATAATAAAAAACGTGTTTTGCGGGAGCGCCATATTTTCCCAGTCTCCTTCAATACAATGTTGTTAACATTACCAAAAAGAATCTTGACAGTAGATTTAACCCCTAAATGAGAATGTAAAAAGATGAAAAATTTTTAACTTCTACGTGTGAAGTAAATTCCATCACCATTTTCTAGTGTTATAGACATTTCAAAATCATGTTATATTTATTCTTAATTGTCTTATTCACTGCGTTTGAAAATAAAAAATTCATTTTTTTAATTATGATTTTTTATAGGTTCTTAAGGATATGTTTGTAATTACTCTTATTCAAATTATCAAGCAGAATATATTTTCCATAAAATAAACAGATGGCTTAATGTGCATTGCATTAATTTTATTTTGTAATTTTATTTTTATTTTTGAAATTTTCCTCATTGAGAACCTGCATTGCAGTGACGTCATGGCCACCCGAAGGCCAATTCTATTTTCGGGAAAAGTGAGCAAAAAAATTTCGAAGGGTTCAATATTATCGAAAGAGGTAACCGTTCTCGCCCCCGCTCCCATTGGTGCCATTAGGGCTCATAATCACCGCTGCTTCCGATATCATAGCTTAAATTTTGAAATTTAGTTGTTTAAAGCTTTAAAAGAGGCCTTAAATATTATTATTCTGGCCTACAAATTGGAAAATGTATTGTATGAAAATGGAGGAACACTTACAAGAAGTTTCATCTCAAAAGCATCCCCTTAAACATATCAAATTGTACACTGAAGTTGAGCTCATTTTATACTGATAGTTTGTCATGCAAATGACTTAGTCTTTTTTTTTGTTAACAGGAACCTGCATTTGCTCCAGTACAAATTGCCTGATATATTTCCGACGTTTTTTCCAGGATATTTGAGATTTTATTTTATTTGTTCAGAAATAGAAGAATTGTGCAGCTAATCTAATTTAATAGCGCAGCCGTTGATAATACGTCCACAATAGATATGGTAGAACCTTTTTTGTGCCCTATAAAATTATGAACATTTTTTCACATCACCATATTCGACCTAAAATCAACAGTTCTCGAGTGATTTTAAATAACATGTTATTGTTTAACACTTTCCAGAATTTCGGAACTTTGCCGTACACGTATGTTTGGGGACTTTTTACAATATCTTTATAAAGCCATTCCCAACGTATCTGTGAAAAAAAATGCTACTTTTACGAACTTTTTTTTTGAGTGATATTTGTTCCTCGCTGACTGGACTATAAGTATTTTGATTAAAATTATTTATGTGACTAGACACAGGTGTACCTTGCCGCCCGCACGATTCGTTGGAAAGGAGTAGAGGTTTGACCGAAATTATTTCTGTGAACAGTCACAGGGGTGCCTTCCAGCCCCCTCTCCATGAGATGTTAAAGAAAAGTTAGAAAAATTTAAATTCCATGAATTCCTTGGATTTCGTGGATTCCATGAATTCCATGAATTCCACTGATTCTATAAATTCCTTAAATTTCACGAATTCCTTAAAACTAGAATCTAAATGCGATCTTAAATTATTCCTTTGACCAGTCAGTAGGGTGCCTCTCTGCCCTTACGTGAAGTTGGAAAAAGGGTGGGGGTGCGACCTTACAATATTTCTGTGACCAGTCACAGAGGTGCCTTCCCGCCCCCACGTGCGATAGAAAATGGGTAGGAGTACAGCCTTAAATTATTTCTTTGCCCAGCCACAGGGGTGTGTGGGGAGATGGCCCCCACGAGGCGTTGGAAAAGAGGTAGGGGTGCATCCTGACATTATTTCTGCGACTAGGCACAGGGGTGTCTTTCCGCCCCTCACGAGATGTCAGAACGGGTAGGGGTGCGACCAAAATTATATCTTTTACCAGTCTCAGTGATGCATTTGCGCCCCAAGAAACGTCAATAGTAATTCTTGAGTCGAAAATCGACGCTAAAGTGTGATTTATACATAGAAACTTTCGTTAAACGCGTTAAATGCCAAAAAGTATCAAAATAACTCCTTAATTATATGACTCTACTCTAATATCCGTGAAAGTCCCTTCGATATGCTTGAAATATGGTTTGGGGCCGGTACAGATGGTGTATCTAAACTTTGTAAATAAAAAAAGTAATTTTTTAAGGTTTTAACACTGAAAACTGAATTTTCAGGCGTTTTCATGTCCAGATTTGTAATCAGCGTATCAGCATACATCAGTATACGATTTTAAAAAAATGTAAAAAGAAAAGGAAGCAAAGCCGGCCACTAACAATGTTGCCGGCGTCGGAAGGCTAGCCACTACGTTCCTGAAATTGCATGAATTCCTTGAATTCTATGAATTAATTGAATTGCATGCATTTTTTAAATTGCATGCATTCCTTGAATTCCATGAATTCCTTGAATTTCATGACTTCCTTGAATTGCATGAATTCCACGAATGCCATTAATATGCGCACTTTGCTGCTACCTTGCTAGAAATATGCTTTCTAAAAAACCGGTAGAAAAAAATTGTCAGTACCGCTAATCTTTTTACCGCTACCGAAAACTTTTTTTTACCTATACCGAAATTTTTTGTTTAGCGGAACCGACAGTTTATACACTTCGTTTCTTATTTGTAATTTGTTGATTTTGAGAATATTTTATAATAACGGATTTCAGTCAATTTTACGAGGATTTTTTCAGAAGTGGTTACTTCTATCTGATTCTTAGTTTTAGGGTTGCACAGAGCACCAAAATAATTCGAAGGTAATTTCTTATATTGAACATTAATTTAAATGTGCAAAATTCGTACAGATTTTATTATAACAAATAAAATTTTTCAATAGATGTGGTCTGTCACATTCACTGGAATGTTCTCAAAGATCGTTACTTTTTTCCAAGTGTTCCTTTGATGAATTGATAGAGCATCGTTCCTTATCACTTCTGTCACGAATTAATGTCACAAGAAATACAACCAACGATAAAAATAATATTTCATGTTCAGAGAATCCTATTATAAAAGTATTAGTTATCAGCAGTAAATGCGCGCGTGCGAGGCGTGCGCTCACGTCTCCGGATTTTTATTTACTCAGCTTAAAAATATTATTAATTTAACAATCGAACATATAATTAGGGAGGTGGCTCGAATATGGCATAAGATATACTTGAATTTCCAACGAACTAAAACGTCTACTCCGTTTGTAATATTAAGAGTTGAATACTCTTTAGTCTAGTAGAAAAGAGTGTAAGTTTCATTGTTCGATGTGAATTTTTGGGAGAGCGAGATTAAACAAATATAAACGTTCATTCTCAAGTTCATTGTAGATGATCCCTAAATGTCCATTTATTATCTTGTAACCGGAATTTTATCAATAGATGTTGTTTGTAGTAGAACAGTAAGGTTAGTAGAATAGTACTGCAAAGGAGATATGAATACGCTTCTCTTTAGAGGTTATGCTTTTTAAACATGAATATTTTGTAGATAGTTGCTCAAATATGACACACCAAGAGTGGCTCGCATATGGCACACTTTTTTTTTTACCAAACAATCACAGTTAGTCATTATTCAACTTTCTGAATCTTCAAAAAAATGGGCTCATGTCTTCATGTACTTAATGTTTTTTCTGTGATGGACTGAATGATCCCAGAACGGTTACACCGGTTGCTATTATTTATTCAATTTCGGTTCATAGAGTCCCGGAAATCTATCGAAAAGGAGTTGGTGTGCCATATTCAAGCCATTTCCTCTAAATATTTTAATACTAAGTTTAAAAAACTGCTAAAACAAATAATTACAATTTCGAATTAAAACCGTCTTAAATTGAAATTTTTTATATCAGAACCTCTGGAAATCGAAAAAATGTTGACTAAAATTTCAAAAGCTGGCCAATTTCATTAGAAATAAGTTGAAATGGCGTCTTTTTTTACTCGAGAGTTCTAAATTAAAAATTTTATTTTGATTGTAAGATCTCAAAATTAAATGTGTTCCGATTAAAATTTAGAAAATAGAACAATTTAAAACGATAAAAATTAAATCTTTCTATATTATAATTCGGAAAATTTGTTTATTTAAAATTAAAAACAAAGTAATTAAACTGGGTATTAAGGATGTACACTACGTACAATCAATCTCAAAAATTGTCTATCTTTAAAATGATTTTTAAAATCAACAAAAAAGGATCTCTTATTAATTCCTGTAAATCTTGATGGAGGCTCTTATGCACACTTCAGAAAAAAATAATTCATGTTAAAATGGTTCATTTAACAGCAGTTAATTAAACGTTTAGTTTTTCCTTTACCTTTAGGGAAAAGTTACCATTTTTATTTAATCCTAATGATGAAGGTCTGATTTTATTATTCGAAGGATTCTCTAAATTTCTATTTGGGTGGATTTTATTCAAAGAATTAAACGAGTACAAAGTACATCCTTAAAATTGGTATTAAATATAAAAATTATAAGTGAACTTGCGGTAACTGAACTAAATGGATCGGAAATTGACGAGAAAGATTTTTCGGAAATAGAAAAATAAATTCACCATCACTTGCACCATTGAAAGTATGAAAATTTCAAATTATAAAGTTGAAAGTTAAGTTATTCTAAAAAAATTCTAAATAAAAAGTAATTTTAAATGGGCAATATTAAAAATGATAGAATGTTTAGTGTGGAATGTTGAAAATTCTGAATGAATTCGAATTTCATTTAAAACTCAAACAAATAAAATTCTCAATTATTGTCAGCAAATTTCAATTGTTAGAAAATTAATCATTTTCAAATTTTTGACTTTCTTATTCGTCATTTAGAAATATTATTCATTTTTAAAAATATGCATATATGCAAAAAATATGCTTTATTTACTTTCTCAATCTTTCACTAAAAATTGAACAGCTAGAAGAGATTACATCTTTTTATAATGTATCCCATAAGGGCTTACATGACTTCCATTCCTTACAATCTTTCCGCCTAGATATTTTCATAAAATCTAATCCTTACACTTACATGTACTCACAACTATTTGCATAAAACTTATAAAATTACATTTTAAATTTAAAAAAAATGAATTCAAAACAAGATCGCTATAATTCCAAAATTTGAAATTGTGAAATTTTAGGCCTTTTAGTTCGATTTTTATAATATACTTCGAAATGTTCAATCTTATGCAATATATTCAAACATAAAATAATTCAGTTTTCAGTTTCTATTTTGAAAATCTTCTAATTTTTAAGGTTTTAACTTGACTAATTATTTTCCTGATTTTTCATAGTTTTGAATTTTAGTCTAATAGCATTTATTTAAAAATTGTTTAGTCACCTAATTTTTAAAATGAAAATCGCGCAAATATCAAGCCTCTAAAACTTGGAAACAATAAATAAAAATATTTTAATCTAAAATGACTGAATTAAAAACTTACTATGGAGACTTTCAATATGAAATTTGACTTTTTTGGAAAGATTTCATAGTTAAATTATCGTAACATTTTTAATGTTTGAATTTGAAATTGCACAATAATGTGAAATTTGGAATCGAAAACATACATGAATTAAGAAATTTCAGGGCAATTATCATCGAAATTAATCTGTTAAGGAAAAAAAATCTTTGTTTCAAGGCCGAAAACATTAAACTGTTTGAGAATTACGCATTTGAAACCATAATTATTAGTTGAAATTACAGAACTTTCAAAGACGCTAAATAAGTTGATTATAAGAATCAGATTATATAGCATCAACTGACATTCAAAGTTGTGAATATAATGTTTGACTGAAAAATGGGATTTTTATAAATCTTAAAAGTTGAATTATTTTGAAAACAACGTTTGAAAATTATTAAGTTTTTAATTGGAAATATTAAAAACTACCCGAGTCGAAATATAGCCCCTACTTTGAGACTCTTCACGCTAATATTTACAGGAGTTAAGGTTGTAAAGTAGAGGATATTGGCATACGATTTTTACCCCTACTTTAGCGCTCTTATGGGCACAAATTTGAGAATCTTCCATTTGGGGCGTCCAAATAGAGGCTTAGTTTTTGTATCTGATTTATCGCTCCACACTCTACCTTCCTGTACAGAATAAAATTATTTGACGAAAAATTAACAAAATGGAGCAAGAAGAAGACATACTGATATTTGCGTAATGTTTCAAGTTATTTTGCACACGGAAAAAATATCCATTAAAATGTATAGAACTAATTCTATATTAGAGGATACGCTGGGTAGTTTAATAAAAGTTAAAATTGTCTTTGATTTACATTGCGTTGAACTAGTCTCGAAACTATAGAGAACAGTTCTATAAAATCATAACCGATTTATCGCCACAAAAAATTGATCTTCTGTATTATTATATTATTACAATTATACTCTAATATTTGTTCACATGTTTAGGGACAAAATTATTCACTATTACAAAATCACTGCACTATTTATAATCGTATGCTCCAAAAGTTTTTATTCTCGCCGCGGGAGTTCGAACCCTACAAGTTTCGCATTCCTAACGCCTAAAGCCTCTCGGCTAGCCTAGCTTGAAGTATGCCAAAAAATCTAAAATATAACCTACAGCTGTGTAAGGCCATCTGCAAATTTTTGTGACCCATTATGTAAAAAATTTTGCTACGCTTATAATAATACATGTACTAAGATTTTAGATTTTAGAAATATTACAAATTATTATTGTATATTTTCAGAAATTTAATAGATTTTAAAGGATTTCCACAAATTTCCGAAGATTTCAAAAGATATAACAGACTTTAAAGAATTGAAGAACATTATTGATATTTTAGAATTACCTGAAAATATTAAAACTTATTTAAATTCTACCGAAATTCCTTCAAAATTCTTAAAAATTACTTAAAATACCTGGAATTTATCAAAAATATCTTAAAGTCTTTTAAATAATTCGAAAACTTTGGAATTCGATTATAAAATTTAAAAAATTCTTAATCAAATAACTCCCTTTAAATCCCTTGAAACTCCTCTTAATCTCTTCAAATACATAAAAATATTTTTAAATCACGTAAAGATCCCTAAACTCTTCTGAATTTTTGAAAAATTATTAAAAATTTTCACCTATATTAAATCGATTGAAATGCCAGAAGCATTTTGCAAAAATTTATCGTTAAACTGGTCAAAAATTCGAGTAAAAAACGTCATTTTAGTACTCTTGAAAACCACGGGCAATGGTTATTTGAATGCTAAGAATTAACAATAAGTTTGACTGGCAGCTTCTCGGCGGTGCCACAGTTGACTGGCAGGCTGTCGAACATATATTTTGACCTCCTGATTACGAATCCACAGTTAGTTTGTTTGAAAACTTATTGTTATTATGGCACCGGAAATGTATTCCTCATCTTACGGAGAATGCTTCGGTTTTTTTAGATCTAAAAAATGTTGATTAGAACTCGAGTAATAACAATATTCGTTAAGGTATCTTCCCGGCCGCTCGCCCGGCGCGTTCGGGCTTCCGCCGCTTACGATCTTCCATTACTCGGTTCGCTGTATCTCAAGTTCTATTTAAGTTTTTTCCAATCTGAAAAAACTTCGGCGTTCGTTAGAAGATAATGAATAATTGGCACACTTAAAAAATATTTTTAAGGTCATGAGTAAACTTTCTACAGTTATTTAAACAATCAAATTGTTAACAACTATATACCTATTAACTTTTGGACAATCCACCCTTGAAATTCGTAATCAGGAGTTCAAAATACATTTAAAAAAAACACTTGGGTGAAGCCCGTTACTCCCATCGGCAACGGACCCCCCCCCCCACTGGCTCCTAGACTAAACTTTGAATGATACAATTTAGTTTTCAATATACAATTGTCAAATCTTGATCGCTTTCAATTTATAATTGTTCAAATTCAAAAGTTTGCAATTTTTAATTATTAAATTTTGAAGACTTTTAAGTGTAAATGATTTCCAATGATTTAATCTTAAAATATTCAATTTTTAAGGTTTTTACATGACCCTATTTTTACCTGTGTGTTTGATACCTTTTTGGAGGGGGGGGGGGGGGGGTGGATCTGGGTTCTTTACAACTATCTTTAAAACCTTAGTAGCGCTGGTTTGCATTTTTCCTTTTGCTAGCAGCCACCAGATTAGGGCAAAGTTCTTTCCTCTTAAAGCCACTTTGATGTTATCATTTAAATATTCATTATTTAAAACGAATTAAACTGTTGCTTTCACAAACTGTGGTGATGGAAGTTTAGAAAAAACAACAATTTATATTATTTATGGACAAGTGTTTAAGAATGGCTCTCTTCGACGAAGAGGGTGTGGATCTCGAAACAGTAAGGGTACGAGGGTTAGCGTTCGCAGATGATAAGGTTGTTATGGCAGAGTCTATCGAAGACCTACAAAGAATGTTGAATAAACTAGATGCAAGCATGAATTGCATGGGCCTCAAAATTAACGCAAATAAAACAAAAACTATGGTGTTCGAAGGAAAGAGTGAGAAAACGCTATGCAATATTTTATTAAATAATGAGAGAATTGCACAAGTTGATAAGTACGTATACCTTGGTAGCTTATTTACTAGGGACGGGAAGATAGTACCGACTGTACTATACGGTAGCGAGACATGGACTTATCAAGAAAAAGATAAGAGTAAAATTAACGCAATTGACATGAGATTCATGCGCATAATAAGCAGGAAATCCCTAATGGACAAAGTAAGTAACGAGATAATTTTAAAAGAATGTGGTGCAGAAGAGACGCTAGTCGACACATGGGAAAGAAATCGGTTAAGATGGTTCGGACATATTGAGAGAATGCTAAATGAACGACTAACGAAACAAGTGTATCAAGGTAAAGTAAATGGCAACGTGCCCAGAGGTAGACCGCGGAAAAAATGGTTAGAATGTGTGAATGAGACCCT
>NC_046664.1:88455996-88463909 GCF_010883055.1 Belonocnema kinseyi | reverse complement strand
CAAAAGACCTTGGCCACTAATGGACCCAAGTGGGGAACCTTACATAACGACTTCATGAGGTTCTTCGCTTGGGGTGATTGCTAGAGAGATTGATCAGCAACCAACTGACTATTGCATTAATTTTTCTTTATTGTGTTTTAACTCTAATTACAAAAACTGATGAGAAAATTACAAAAAAATTTAAAAATCTACCTTTGCTAAATAAAAAATCGAGATTTCGTATTTCAATTATTATTATTAATTATTATCTGAATAAACTTTTGCTCAAATCACGAAAGTCTAATCTGTGTGCTAAAAATAAAGAATTTATTGTCGGTTAGACAGCAAAGCTTAAAGGGTTTCTTATTTTTTTATCAAGGATGTTTTTCCTATTAAGCTGGGGATTTTGACGTAAATTTGAAGCCTTTTCTTAAAATATAATTCGTATCATCATACTGCAGATTCGCAAAAAACCAAGTCGTTGTTTCTACTTCAGGAAAACTGTTGACAGTTTTGCACTGAATTATGTAGCACTAGAGCTCTGCGATTTTTACTTTCATGAGAAAATAATGTGACTTCATGCCTCTCTGCGCTCGTGCCTCTAACATACTAAGTTGAGCAAGACAAAAGTTTTAATTTTTCGCAATTTCATACAATATTTTTTGTGTTAAAACGAATTCTTTTTTTTTTTTGTAATTTTGAGATGAATGAAATTGAAATTACATAAAAACTGGCTCAATGAATCTTTATATTTTCGTTTCATCTGATAACTGACAAAATGTTGATTTCCCAAGGTTGAAATATTTTGTTTCCTTCTTTGACAGGATACAAAGTTTACCGTTAAAACTTCAATGAGGCAAGTAGAGATAGCTCCAAGATTTGCGAAAGTTCTAGATAGCTTTGAATTATCTAAGATGGTTTGGCGGAATGGACAGGCTTGCGCTAGACATCCTTAGTAGATTTCTTTAATAGCATATTACGTTACATTCAAATCAATGTGAAATTCTTCATAGGATCAACTCAATCTCCGTTAAATAGTTTAAAAATGTATTTTATTTTAAAATGTCAGAAAAGTATAGTTTTTCTACTTTTTAAGAAAAGGCTTATCCAGGATTTAAAATAAAAAAGAACATGTACAAATCAGGAAAATACGCAGTATATCCATTTTCACCAACTAATTTTAAGCATGTAAAATCTCTTTTTCTATTTTGCGCTGCGTTAAATCGATTTCGCTTTCACTGGACAATAAAAGAGCCCCGCATTCAGGATGATCCCTCGGGAAATTATTGTTCTCTATTTCTTCACAGACGTGCTGTATGGGACTGTCACTGGATCCTTGTGAACAAAAACTGCGTTTATTATTGCTCAATTCTTTCACTTTACAGTTTAATATATATTTTTCAAACATTACGATAAATGCACAAATTGAAAGATGTTTAGAATAGATTAGAGCATAAGCGGATTGAATTGAAGGAACGTTTTATTAGGCTCCTGGCTTTCCTATCCCCACCTTATATTCAACTTGCCTCAAACCCTTAAACGTCGCCCTCCTCCCCCCACCTACCACCACTATTCCCAAGAACCGTCCTCTTCTCACTACTCAACTTATTCCATTTATAAAACAATATCTTGTTCCTTATAAAATATTTCCTAAAGACGTTAAAACTATTATTTTCGTTATAAAATGATGGAAATCGTCCATTCTAGAACGCAAAGAAACAAGATTTAGCTGGCAAAAGTTATTTTACCTGCACGTTTTCTCTAACGATCCTACTCACTTCTAAGCTCAGAACCCCCATCAAGGACTCACACCTATCCTAAGTTACCCGGGGCGCGCCCTTACTTTATGAATTACAGGCGAAGTTTCCAGTGCGCTTGCCGGATCCGACTTCAGATTTCTCAAGTCAACGGGCCAGCGAACTTGTTCTGAGTTCTTGCGCTCAGATTTGCGTGATTCTTTGCATTCAATCATTCTCTAAGCATCACAGGAAAATAAATTAAACATAAGGGAAGGGAGAACTTTTCAGCAAAAGAATAATGGTCCTTTAATACGATACTTGACAATATATTTATTAGTCTTACTACCGAGTACTTTATTTCTCGATAAGGAAGCCATTTACAAGACCATGATTCTGTTCAATTTGTAATTTAAGGGGCTATACTCGATCTACAATGTAGAAAAGCGAAATTTATCTTTTGTTTACAAATTAGGGCTATTATGTCAATACTCTTGTTTAAATCTTATGTCAGCTTTCGCGAAAATAGATCCAGTAGTGTAAAGTATATTGTTGGACACACAAGTTATTCATCCAATTCCTTTAAATTTATTTTGTATTATTCTATTTATGCCGTTAATAAATTTCTCTTAGCATTTTTTACCTCTTACATTTCCCTTTGCCTTATATTTTTAATCCTTCAGCTCCAGTCGTTTTACCTTTACCTGCTGCAGTTTTTAAAGACCTAATCTTCCCAGGTTTATCTTTTTTTTTCATTAGATTTTCAAATTAACAGATTGATACCTGAATTTACTGAATTGAATTTTGATTTGATTTATATTATAAAACATACACGCACGTTACGTGTGTGAATATTCTAATTTGTCCCACGTAATTTTTAAATTCAAATATGAAATTAATAGTAAAATAAAATTCATTTATTATAGATAATCATAATCATATTATATTATAATTATTATAAGATTCTAAATTTTTTACAAATTGTAATAACTTTTTTTTAAATACCAGTTTTTTATTTAAAGACAAACATAACCTATCGACTTTTAAATAAAAAATGTTAAGCTTTTCCGAAGAGGAGCCTTGACTTAACGGACAGATCCGCTTTCCATGTTGCAGCTCTGCCAATCAAGCTTGCAAGATTTTGTTATTCGTCTCAAAAAGCTGGACATTTAGCTACAGCATTTTATAAAACACGGTTTTCAACTCTCTTGTGTGTATTTGCCAGATTATCAGATCTCAAAAGGCTTTAGAAATAAATTAATAAAACTCGACTGGAAATAAAACCGAAAATTCTCTATTTTTATTATGTATTTAATGTAATGAATACTCAAAATGCACTTGAATCTGATTCAAGTTTACTGTGATTGAATAAAAGGAAGCGTTCTCAGTTTGATACTTGGAAAGTTAGACATTTAAATAATAATCGTTGAAGCTTTTCATAATCCAAATATTATCCATCAGGTACAACATCATTAGTGAATCCTTTGACAAGGAATGGATATTGCTTAACAGTAATATGATTGTGGTAATACTAAATTAATTTGCAATTATATTGTATCTTTTTAATTTTAATGTATTATAATTTTGTATAAATATTAGAAAATAAAATAATTAATACGATATTAAACATTGATCAAGCATCAGGAGAATTGGCAAGAGAAACTGAAATGATTACAAAAAACGTTAGAATGTTTTTTTACTACAATGGTATAGAGATTAGCCGTATTTAATCAAGGCTCAATAATTCGAAAGAGACGTCAAGCGGCTGCTTTGAATTCATTGTATTGTCAGCAGGATTTAAAAACATGAGGACATACGCTTGAATGTGCATCTAAAAATCACAGTGTATAAGCTCAGGCTGTCAATCAGGACTATGTCCCTCGATAATCCCATTGCGATTTCCCTGCAACAATAACACAATAATTGTTCCCAAATATTATTAATAATAGAATTCAGTATTATTATTAGCATTCATATCAACTTCATTTTCGCATTTAGTGATATTCATTTTTCTATAGGTAAATTAAATTTACTCGAGATGAATTTAACATGAACATTTGAAACACTAACATTTGTAATATTATTCTGACAAATTTTCAACTTAAATTTATTAAAAGAATATTGTTTTTTATTTTTTGAAAAAGCGGTTTTCCATTTTAGGAATATTTTAGCGACTTTTAAAACTAAGGCTAACCTAAGCTTTTTTGTCTTGTTTCATTTTCTACTGCAGATCTCGTGGTGACTGACATATATACCTTTTGCAGTGTTTTCAATTTTCCCATGCATACTTGACGAATACGGAAGCCAGAGAGTTTCTTTCAGCAAACTAAAGAAAATTGTATCAAACTTATGGAATTCGCAACTTTGCATTTTTGTTTTACTTTTTTTCGAACTTACAAATTATACCGCAGAAGAGTTTGAAAAAACAGAATGGAAATACATTTTAACTTAAAAGAAAAATGTAAAAACTTTTGTAGATAATATCAGTGGGTAAGTTTGGAACTTTATTCTAACTTTATTATTTGAAATGATTAAAATATATGTAAGACTGTTAAGAATCTGTTTAAAGTTAAATTATGAAGTTATTATCTTTTACATCTCAAACCAGTTTCCTCTTGATAAATAAAAGAGAAAAAAATTCTTGAACGTCAAGAAACTCTGTGCTTCCTTTTATATCTTTGCTGCTTTTTTATGTTCTGATATTTTGCAGAGCTGACTGGGTGGAAGAAAGGTAATGGGGATGGAACTATTAAGCTTCTTAAGACGTGACGGTGAAGAGTAGAGATGTTGGAATGAAGGGAAATGCGAAAAGTCGGTACTCGATTTTCTGCGATCGGAGGGAAGGAACGATTGCAGCAAAATTAACCAAAGGGGAGTGAGTATCAGTGAGAGGAACAAGTTTGCCCTGTAACTTATAAAAAGAAAAGAATTCTGCGAAACGAAAGCCTGAAGCTTCAGTGCACTTATTTTGTCTAAAGTCTAACAATGTTCCGTAAATAAGGATTGACACGAGAAAGAACGTCTTCCTTTCGAAGTAATTTCTATCGTTTTTGCTTCCTTCTTTAGTCGTACTTTCAGGCTCAGAAGTCGAGAAAACTTAAATTTTTCAGGAAAATCATTGTTCAATGTAAGAAAATAGTTTTAATTATATTTAGTTTTGTTATTCTAAATATTTTTTGAAATCGTCAAATCGCACAGCTACTTTAGAGAATGCAATTTTGACTTTATTAATTGAAATGGATGGATAAAATACCCGAACCATCTAGCCTTCGAACATTAGAGTATCTTAATCAAAATCTTAGAAACAAGGTGTTTTTAACTTTAGAATTTTCATGGATTTTTATGAATTTTTTATATTATTTTCAGAACTTAGAGAAATGAATTTGAAGAATCTGAAATGCCTTTTAAATATTTATTTCAAACAGTCGACTTTCAAATAATTTTTTTTTTAATAATTAAAAAAATAATCTTAGGCTGAAATCTTTTATTTTACAATAGTTATTCCGAGAAGTTGTATAGTATATGTAAATAATTTTTTGTCACGTGGTCTTTATAATAATAAAGGGAAATAATATTAAGACCATTTTTTTGTCACAGCCATTCTACTTATGATTGATTAAGAAATTGCAATCGAAATTTTTACTAGATATCAGATATATCTCCAATGTTACGATATGAGAGTTTCCGATCAGGCAAAAAATCAAAAAGTTAAAGTATTTTCCAAATTTTGAAAAGGTTTTTACATTGTTTTTAGAAATTTCAGTCAAAGTGTCTGAAACGTGACAAAATGACTTACAAATTATATTTAAGGCATTTTTAATATAAAAATTAAAATGGTTGAATGTTTTTCAGCATTTTGAGAATCTTGGATAAGAAAAAAATTTTTTAAATTAGACAATTTTCAAAATTATATAATTTTTCTGTTAAGATATCCGTAGCCTGTCACCTGTAAAGGTAGTACTTTGACGTTCGGCCATTTTTTACCTCTATTCATACAGTCAAAAAATTCCGAAAAATTGCATGCCAATGTTGGGAATCTTCAGCCAGACATATCAATCATAAAATGGTAGAAAATTAAATTTTTTATATATTTTTCGTTTAAGAAATAGAGAAACTCGTTAGGAATGCTTAAGTTTAGACAGGTTAAAAGGTAATAAATCATGCGTTAGGCATTAGTGTTCACAAATTTGGTTATCAAAAAATCATTTTTTTATATTTATATTTATATTTATAAAAAAACAAGTCAAAAGAACGTCACTACCGCACTCCACTGCAGCGGACTCCTTTCCCTTTCTTTTGAAAATTATGATTTAAAACATTTTTGTTACAGACATGAAAGAGCCACTTTTACAGACGAAAGGTTAATCATGATTTTTAGTAGATTTCAACAAGATTTATAAATGATCTGAATTATATTTTTTAGTTGAACATAAATTTGAAAGGTTCCAGACAATTAATAATCAAGTATATTTTCTATACCGGGATATTTTTAAAACACAGTGAAAGGATTTCCTTTATCTTTTTTGCACTGACCACTAAGGTTTTTAGAGTTGACTTCGTACCGAACTCACAACGAATAGAAGCTTAGTTTCTGTTTCTAATTTAAAGCTTCACACTCTACCTTCCTGTAAGGAATACAATTATTTGACGAAAAATTAATAAAAGTAGAGCAAGAAGAACATTTGCGTAATGTGTTAAGTTATTTTGCACACGGAAAAAAATATCCATTAAATTTTATAGAACTTATCCTATAGTAGAGGATACGCTGGGTAGTTTAATAAAAGTTAAAATTGTCTAGTCCCAAAACAATAGAAAACAGTTCTATAAAATTATAACCGATTGTTCGCCACAAAAAAATTGATCTTTTGTATTACTATATCATTATTATTATACTCTAATATTTGCTCACATGTTTAAGCACACAATTATTTCCTATTACACAATCACTACACTATTTATAATCGCATGCTATGAAAGTTTTTATTCGCCGCGGGGGATCGAACCCTATCAGTTTCGCAATCCTAACGCTTAAAGCCTCTCGGCTAGCCTACAGCTTGAAGTATGAAAAAAATCTGAAATATAACCTACAGCTGTGCATGACCGCCTGAAAATTTTTGTAATCCACTTTGTAAAAAATATGGCTACACTCATAATTATATGTGTATTAAGATTTTATATTTTCGAAATATTGCAAATTATGGTTGTATATTTTATGTTCTTAAATAAGATTTAAATTAAATCCAAAAATATTTTAAGATATTTTAAAAGATTAAAAAAAATTCAATAAATATTTCCCGTAATTTAATAGATTTTAAAGGATTTCCACAAATTTCCGAAGATTTCAAAAGATTCAACGGACTTTAAAGAATTCAAGAACATTATTGATACTTCAAAATTACTTAAAAATCCTAGAACTCACTCAAATTCTACCGAAATTCATTCAAAATTCTTCAAAATTACTTAAGATCCCTTAAAGTATTTACAAATATCTCCCATTAAATCCCTTGAAACTCCTGAAAATCTCTTAAAATACATAACAATATTTTTTAATTAAATGAAGATCCTTGAACACTTTAAAATTGTTGGAAAATTATTTATAATGCTTCGTAATATTTTAAATTCCTTTAAAGACTTTTAAAACTATATTAAATAGATTGAAAAGCCACAAAATCCCTTAAAATCACTAAAAATCTGTTAAATTCATAAAAAGTATTTTAAAGACTTTAAAATCTCCGGAAAATATTTGTACTTTTTGGTATTCTTCTAAAATGTTTTTAAATTCTTTGAAATTGCTTGAAATCTTTTGAAATTCATTTATAAACTTTAATCTTTTTTAATTTTAAATAAATTTTAAATCCCGTTAAATTATTTTGAAATTCATGAAAATCCTTTTAAGCTTTTAAACATATTTTGAAATTACAAAATAATACATAAACTATTTTAAACTTTCTTGGCATTTTTAAAAAACATTTAAAATAATTTTGAATCTTTGAAAACTTGTTGAGCGCAAAGGGAAATGGAGGAATATGTCAGAATATTTGTGAATATTTCGGGATATGTCGGAATATTTGAGAATATCAAGAATATTTTAGATTATACAGAATATCAAGAATACCATAAATATTGAAAGAATACGTGTATGGCAATATTTAGTGAATGCATCAGGAAGATTGAAGTGATCGACCCCTTGGCATATAG
>NC_046664.1:88439054-88455896 GCF_010883055.1 Belonocnema kinseyi | reverse complement strand
GTTATAATTTAAGAGCGTTAAAAGAGAATTTAAAAACTCTACGGAGAATATGGAGCTTTAAATGAGACATAAGTAAAACTGAAGAATATAGAGGCAAGACATTCAATTTAGGGGCTGAAGCTTATACAGGAGCAAAATAGAATGAAAATATCTTTACGAGTGGCTACGTAGGAGCTAGTAGAATAAACAGCCGCAAAGTAGGGACAATATTTCCACTTGGAGCGTCAAAGTAGGGCCTATATTATGACTCGGGCAATTGGAGTGCAATAGGGAGTCATAGAATTGTGTTAGAAAAGGTAAGAAGGAAGAAGGGAGATAATTTTGAATAAGACAAATGGGAGGAAAGGACAAAGAGCTTATATCTAGTGTACGGGGATCAATGAAGCGGTTTAAGTTTCGATAGGCAAAGGAGGGGGTGGAAATTAAGGTCGACCGGACAGGTTAAAAACCTCCATATCAACCTTTTATTGAAATTCAAATTTTTA
Source organism: Belonocnema kinseyi (assembly GCF_010883055.1). Classification (NCBI taxonomy): domain Eukaryota; kingdom Metazoa; phylum Arthropoda; class Insecta; order Hymenoptera; family Cynipidae; genus Belonocnema; species Belonocnema kinseyi. The sequence goes on along the minus strand of NC_046664.1, from coordinate 88,455,411 downwards.
CATGGTTGGGCTCGTCTCGAGAAGCTACACCTTACGATTTTGATAAAAATTCAGATTGTTGTACAATAATTAAATGCAAACTGGATGTGAGTGATTGAAAATTGAAGTGACGTGACTTTGATCTATAATAAAAAAAGGCGTATAGTGATCTTAACAGGGCACATCTCAGCAAATTCTTGTTAATAGTAAAGGAATCCGTATTATCATCAGAGATAGTTACCATCAATCAGTGTTGACACCGTTTTTACCACCGAGAGAAAAGAGTTCAACCTATCGATCAAGATATAAATAGCAGAAACTTCTTAACGTCATTTTCATACTAGATCGAAAATAAATTTATTTTTTAATTTTAGAATTAAATTCTTCCTGAAAAAAGATCTACTTGTCGCTCCACTAAAAATCGAACTACAGAACTTTCGATTTCTAATAGCTTAATGAAAAAGCACCCGACTGGCAATTGGAATTTCTGTGGTTCGATTCTCAGTGGAGCGACGAGATCTTTTTAAAAGAAAAGGTTTTTTTTTCTTATTCTGTACGAGATCCTCGCCAGATACCTCGCTGCCGCAAAAATACAGTGAAAATTATACGTATCTTTCATTAAACGCCTTTTTATTGCAGCAAGTCTTGTACATTCTGTACTAAATTTAATTATTCAAATATTGTCATATTAATTCATTTCAGCGGCGTAGCCAGGATTTTTCTTCGACAGGGGGTTCGATTTTTTTAGACGGGGCTTCGGGTTTATGTTTAGGCAAAGAGTGGGGGAAAAGGAAATTAAAGAATAAAAATACTTAGTTACGGGGAGAGAGGGCTTGAGCCTCCAAACCCCCCCCCCCCTCACCCTGGCTACACCGCTGATTCAATTCAATTATTAAAAATTACTAAATTTTTAAAATAAATTTTTACCAACGAGTGCAAAATGATTTCCTAAGAAAAGATGAACAGCTTTGTGAACAATTCCTTGCAAGGCTGCGACTTCACAGAAACAGTTTTTCTTAAATACCTTCGTTTGAACAGAAGTTAATTTAAGGTAGTTTTAAACCTGTATGAGAGACGTGCGAACGAGGGATATGCATGATAACAGCAGCGAAAGTCCACAAACTAAATATAACATTAAGCATGCCTTGCAATTTGTCGAATTTATAACACTCTAAAATTTATATTGTGCGGGCAGAATGGGTTCACGCGAACGCCTAATCGGTAACAAACCACCGAATGCAACGATGGTTTCCCGTATATTCAGCTCCGTGGCTGCATGTTTGTCGCAAACGTGTTATCAGTATTTATTGTTCGTCACGTCCATGGAGGCAGAGGGGGGTAGGGCTTGTTATGGCCCTAGTTGCAGTGCGTATGTATGGTACCTAGAGTAGGAGAAATTCGGCTACGTTTCTCGCTTCCGTTCCGTTTCGAATCTGTTCCGCGAGTAGCTGCAGGCTCGCGGGTAGCTGCAGGCTCTCGGCTCTTTGCCAGCAGCCTAATTATTCATGCCCCGTTAAATCCGTTTTGTGCATCGATTTGGCAATCGGCGCCATTTTTCGATACACAAAACATGATGCCGGAATCATTCGCGATGTTTTCTGCCTATGCTCTCTCTGAGTTTCTACCTTGTCTCTTGGATTGCACTTTACATAGGACATTCGACCGGTGGACCATAATACTCTGTTTTTTTCCATATATTTCTGATTTTTTTTGTACAGTCAAGGAGTTTTGATATAGGATTTCACTATTATTTCGCTAATATTAACAATTTAGTGATCATTTGTTCAATTAATAAACTATGAAATCACTTTTGTGGATGCTTCAAATATAATGTGAGAGTCAAATTTCGAAAAGCAACTTCATGATGATATTTCCAAACTAAAATAATGTTAACCAATGATCACTTTCTTCAATTTATTTCACCAAATCGAAATAGAGATATTGTGAGGATACTTCCAACTTACATTTTATAATACTATTTAGAATCAGGTCCATTTAATGGGAACTCATACCATAAAGTTAAACTTGCATAAGATCGATATTGGAAGCTTTTCTCTCGATATTCATCCAATAATTGTAACGATAATCTTGCAGAGTGAGAAGGACTTTAATCCACGCTGTTACCTTGCATTTTGTCTTTGCTTCTCCACCGATTCTCTATGGTATGACCTACAATCAGGAACATTTGTGCAATCTATGGCGATTTCAATCCTGTTTTCAAAGTCATAAACGTACTCTAAACGATTCACTTTCTTTTCTTTAGAAAATATTCATATAATTCCATCACTCATGAATTCATGGTATTTTAAGGATTTATCTTTCTGGGAAATTTGTCTATATTTCTGCGGTGAGGTGTTAAAATTGAGTTTAGGTGATAATAAATCTAAAATGGATAATTATTATCTCATAATGTTATAACCGTATATTGTATAGAGAATCAAATTTAACATCTCCGAGTTTATAAACGTATTACAAAAAATAAAATATGTTGACGGGCGGTTTAAAAGATACCTCACGCTACAGAACATAAACAGTTCTGAGTCAGGATCCCATCAAATCAACCAGCGTCACAGAATTCTGGAAACCGACATCATGCGTTGCAATTCGGCAGCCGTTAGCGATTAATTGGATGTCATTTATTAGAGTAGAATACCAGCTAAGACGCAGCGGCTCGGCTCTAATTAATGTGGTTTTCGTCGTACAATTGGGAGATACCCCTTTACACAATTAAACTGGTGGCGTTTCTGAAAGCGAATGGATATCGGCACTCGACATCACAAAGCTGTAAGAAGCATTTCCCTCACGATCATCACGGTTTCCAGGAATGAACCAATCATTTAGCTAATTATCCGTGCCCTTTTCCGTCATTCTCGCACGTTTACTCTTTCGTCAATACCAGGCAAGAAATTCTCCGCCATATCCCAGTAGAATTAAATACCACTCATAATATTTTAGTCGTCACATTTTTCAAATCATATAATTGGCCACAGCTATATCAATAACTTTTTCCACCCTTGCTCTTTCTACTTACAGTTCATCACACAAAGCTCAGACCCCGCAGGCTATATTGTATTCAATATGAAGCACTTGAATTTTCTAAAAACAAAATATTAATTAAGACCAAATAGCTGCATTTGCAATCAAATATTTGAACTTTTAAGCAAAAGAGAGTAATTTCTGAAGATAAAACGACTTTTTAATAAAATCGTAAAATTTTCAAGCTAAAAAGGTGAATCATGAACCAAATAGTTCTATCTACTACCGAATAATTGAACTTTTAAGCAAAAGGGAAGAATTTTCAAGAAAATAATTAAATTTTTAACCAAGTGGTCGAATTTTTAACCGAAAAAGATTACTTTTTTACCAACTGATCAAATTCCTAAAAAAGATTGAACTTTAGCAAAGAACAGTTGCATTTTAAACGAAAAAGTTTCAATTTTTTTCAATTAATTGGCAAGCCAAGAAGACCTGTGTTTTATAAGACAATTGAATTTTCCATCCAAAAGGACGAATTTTCGATCTAAACGGACGAACTTTTAACAAAACTGTGAAACTTACAACCAAAATAGATTAAATTTTAAAAAAATAGTTGAATCATTAATAGAATAAATAAACTTTCTACAAACTAGGAGAATTTTCCACCAATATTATAAGATTTTCAACAAAAGCAAACGATTATTCAAAAAAAAAGTTAAATTTTCAAACAAAGAGATGGATCTTCAACCAACATAAAACCTTTTGCAATGTAGCTCAATTTTCAGCAAAATACTGGAATTTTCAATTAGAGAAATATACATTCTCAATAGAAAATTCAGTACTTGTATTTTCAAATGAATACGATCAAATAATAACCAAAAATGGAACTGATAAATTTTCAATTTAGAAAATTAATTTTCTACTAAAAAAGAAATTTTTAACGAAATAGTTTAATATTTAACCGAATAGTATAATTTATAACTGAAAAAATGAATTCTTGAAAATAGGGAAAGCAAGGAATTCTTTAAAAAATTATGAAGAGGCGAATAGGGAAAAGAGTGTAAGTCTGTATGTAGATGCTTTACTTGTAATATAGAACCACTAATTTGCAATTTTTCCAGAATTTCAAATAATTATTGTTCACATTTATATTGTCCATTTATTAAGTCACATTGTGCATTAATCCCCAGCCAAAAAATGAAAATCAAATGCCAAAGAAATCCACGCATATCACGTTCTGTCATTCGGCGATTTAAATGCAAGTACTCGAAATTTACAATAAATTTATCAATATTGTAAATTTGTTTCAGTCTTTTAGTAGAGCTATTAGGAACTCTTGAAATTACTGAAACCTCAAAATTAAAAATTCTAATTGTGCTAAAATAGATTGGCGGATGCGACGCTGTGGTATGGTACATATTTGACCATAGAAGAATTTCGTCACTGAAAATTCTTACCCGAATTTCCATCATTCAAATTCAAGTAAGATACATTCCAACAGTTTTTCGACCTTAATACCGCTGCAAACAAGCTTGTCAGAAAATAAACGTGCGAAAATTTTAATTTAATAACTACACCCAGTTAAGAATTTCTAATTGCAAGGAAATTTATTGTGAGAGAACTTCGGTTCTTCAGGTGATCCCAAGAGAACATCCTGGAGTTGAGAATTCCAACCTCGTTTTGAACAAAGCATTCGTCAGCTCAGTATAAAACGGAGCGTACTGCGACGAGCTTCATTCAAAATTATGAGCGTATAAAAACTCTCACGATGAACAGAACATAAATACAATTTTTGCGGAGTCCCCGACCTACCAATGTAGACCAAGTTGCAAGGATTTGTGTAGTTTTCCCGGGAGAGTACTGGATCTGAACATGGAGAAGGGTCGAGCAGTGGGTTTCCTCCTGGGAGGAACAGATAGATCAACTGGCTATCAGATAATTAAATCCCGCGTCCGTGTAACGCCCTGAATGTTTAAGGGTGCCACCTTTGGCACGCAAGTAGCGCCTGAAAGCAAACAGTTCGTGTATCCAATGGTAATTAATTAGAGAACTCGGCCAACTTTGTCTTGTTTGCACCAAAGCATATTGTGAATTTACTCCCATTCTTCCTATTTAGAACATATCTTTGGCCTGACCTCAAGATTACGTGGTTGACAATAGTGGTAATCCTTGAAATACTGAGTGGTGTATCAACTAGAAATATCGGAAAATTCAGAGGTATAGGACTTGAGCGTCGTCGTAATACAGTAACCCAGAGAAAGTCAATCGATTATTAAGTGCTGCTCACCTTTTAACAACATGCTATAGTTTATACCTATTGTTCTGTTTTGATATAATCTCTTTTGATGAACCACTTTCAAGTTTCATGAAAGGTTCTTCTGATTATGACTTGCTGATATAAAATACAATATCTGATCAGTTATGAATAAAATTGACTATGATTCTTACTGATTTTACCATGCGAGAAATGGATTAGGAGAATATTGCAAAAAAATATTGAAGTATCTGATTCTATATGAAACAGAGTTGATTCTCAATTTTAAAAATTTAAATAACGCTTTCCCGGATTTACTACTCCCTTGTCCCGGTCCCATGGTCGCTTGACCCATGGTGACTTTTCCCGTATATTACGCTTTCCCGTCAATGACACGCCTTTCGGTTGCGCCCTTGAAGAGCGTTATATCGAGATCGAACTGTATTTCAAAATTCAAAGCATGAAAAAAAGTAGCCTAAATTACAAAAATCGAGATGAATTAGAATTTGAGAAAAATCGCAATATGCAATTAATTCTTTGCTTCCATTCATGTAATTAATTAACACACCTTGATGGAGTTTTAAATGCAACATAATAACTGGAATCAATCAAAATTGTACATTGGCAAAATGCAAGATTATTAGAGATATAACAAATTCTAAGGTTACCATGTACAAAATTAAATCTGAACAACTTGAGGTTGAAGTATTCCTAAGTAGTAAAATCTGAATTTATAATATACGAGAACAAATCATGTAACAAAATTTCAAATTAAGATTGGAAGTAACGACGTAAACTTGATATGTAAAAATTATAAATCCTTAAAATGTTGCGGTTATCAATATTAGAGTAATAATTATTCATGTTCCAAACTATAAGAAAAATAAATAAAAGAATGATTTGAGTATAGCCCGAAAAGCAATTCAGCAATTTCAAATTACAGACTAAAAAATATTTTTACTTCAAGTCTGTCAAGTTATAAGATAAACTTTTTTTGTATCACACCGCCATCATCAGTACGATTTTAGGTAATGCGAACGAAACCTAAAATAGAATTTTTTAGCATACGTCGCCAAATTTTTACATAGGGTAGTTATTTAGGGTAGTTACGGTATTTAGGGTATTTTAGTATCGACTACTTACCCCATACACATTACTGAACTCTGTTTTTGGACTTATTATTGACTGATGTGATAAAAAATATCTCGTGTGAATAAACAATTTCAAGTTCGTGAATGCGAAAACTAAACAATTCCAGAAATAGTATGCATAGCTACAATGTGTAAATTATAAGCGTTATAAAATAATTTTAATCCATAGAGGCCCTGAAAAATATTTTAAAATCAATCATTAGGGTAACAAATTCGAAATTCTGTAAGCTTTCGAATTTATTATATTGAAAATATTAAAAATTAAAATTGAAATTTAAAGTTAGAGTTTTTTGCAATTAAATGTAAAAACATCAAAAATATTTTCGAGTTAAAAATTTTTTACATTCCAGTCTTTAAACTTGTAAAACTTCAAAAGACGCTTCTACCTTTAAGCCTTCAAAATTTACTTACAACAAATTCAATAGCTTAAAATCGAATTTAAAATTAAAATCTAAATTTAAAGCTTTCAATATTTTTAATTTGCAGTCGCATGAATTTGAAGTGTTCCACTTTAATTTAAAATTAGACGACTTAAAAATTTAATACTTTTAATGCAGATATAAAATACATTTATAATTAGATTCCTTGAAAACTCCAAATGAAGGCTTTAAAGTAAGAATTTTTAAATTACAATGATAACACCTAAATCTTTATGATATAAGAATCATGTCGAGTATTGCCTTTCAATAAAATATGCCGGATTTTCATATTCTTTTTCGGCATATTTTGCTGGATTTTAATTTTCTTCTACGAGACCCCTAATCATCAGCGATTGATAGTTTTCAGTCGAAGTCTAAAAAGGTACCAGGAATTCATAGTAAATTAGATGAATTATAGGTTAATTTCTACGAATTGAAAAATTCATTTCCGATAAGATATGCTGGAATAGAAAATGAAAGGGTGAACTTAATGATGAAAGGAGGCTATGTTTTGTCTCTATCTTTTTATCCGCATACACGGGAACTTGGAAATGGTGATAGGTGTGACCAAACTTAAGTTCGAAATCTTAATACTTCCAAAGTATTTATGATAGAAGTGAGATAATTCAAGGATAATTGAAACAAGTGGGAAAATTTTATTTCCGGCCAAATATGAAATAACAAAAAATAAAATAACACGCCTATTGAGTACAGAAGTTTATTTTGCTTTTGTTTATTTTGTTTCTAATTATTTATATTTAAATTTATAACAACTTTCTAAGAAAATTATTATAGGGCTGTACTTCATTTCCAATTATTTGTGTGCGATTATAAACATAAAAGGATTTAGTCATTATTGCTATTTTAATTTATTAAATAATTTAATATGAACTAATTGTTCGTTTTTAGTCACATTCCAATATTTCTCACCATTTTTAATGATTAAACAAATAGTTAATTACTAATATAAATAATTACGGAACAATTATTGACAAATAATTATAGAAATCTATAATATTAGAATATTGAAATAATTATTGCAAAAATTATAAGGTATCCATAGTTGTTAAGTTAATTCTTAACGTTCTGGCTCACGTAATGAGCTTTTATTTGCAAAACTGAATGTGTCACGTTGCAAAAACTAAAATGGCCCACGCAAAGAGACAAAACCTGATAAAAGAGAAAGCTGCAATTCTAGTCATCATCTTAATTTATACGAAGGTCTTTGCCAAAGTATTGTTTTCATAACTTATTCGATTTTTTTCAATGGTCCTACGGTAAAGTACTTGCACTGATTGGATACAATCAATGTAGATTTGGACTATGCGATACCAATACTATACTGGTCAACATACCGAGGTTGCTTTTTTGACTTTGGGCACTTTTGTCGCGTGCCTGTGTTATTCAATCTTTTAATAAAAAATGTGGACACTATCAGAAATCGAGGTTTAATATTGCCCATTTTATTTAAAATTACCCTTATGGTTAACACTGCAGCTTATAATATTCCCTTGTAGGTAGATTCTCCCCTGAAATTGCGATAGAAATTGTGCTTTCATTTCGATGTGGATGGTCCCCTATGAAAATGTACATGTTTAAAAAGGTTTAAATTTTTACTTTCTGTAAGAAACTTTGCCAATAAGAAATCCTTTATTTTCAAAGGTTAGAGCAGATCAAAAACATGAAACAAGTAAACTCTCTTGGGCAGCAAACTGAAGTGTAAGGTTTTATTGAACTTACTAGATCGTTTCTTATCTGGCTATAACACGATCGACTTCAAAGTTACGTTGAGCATTTTCGGAATGGGTTGCCGGGGAACTTATGAGGTTTGGAGTCTCCACTGAGCAAAAAAACCGTGATACCGACACACAAATACGATGTGTGTATGAACCTAGCTGCTCGACATTCGTACACATTACGTCCCGGTCACATTTTTCGTGTTGGAAAATTGCAGTGTTTGTACGGACGACACACTGCCTGCCTGCCTGCCCAGCCATCGCATCGCATCGTTGCGTTATTGTTTAACATACGGAGGTATATATCACATACATTGACGCCTTCTCGCTTTCATACTTTTGTGAAATATGAAATACAAACAGAAAAATATACTCTAACCACCGAGATTCTGCATGCGGCCAACGCTTTTTAAAAGGTCTCGCCTTGTTTACTTAATATGAAGGATTTTTGGCGAGTATTCTGAAAAGCTTTTTATAAAGTAGATAGCGAAATACAGGGCATAAAAACCTAATGTGGATGTTAAGAATTTTTAACTTTTATAAATTATAGAGTTGAAAGGTTCAGATTACATTCTAAATAGTCTAAATGCACGTTATCATTTTCAATGCTCTAAATTAAAGAATTAATTAGTGAAATGTAAAATTTTCTAAATTTGATTATTTCAAACAATTTGAAGCTGGAAACATCGAAAATTGAAAGATTAATTTTTTTTAATTAAACGCTTCGTAAATTATAAGTTTAATTATTTTCATTTCAATTACTTAAGACGTCCTTGAAAAGCTTAAAAATTTTATTTCTGAATCTTGAGAAATCTATCAGTTGTTTTAAATTTGGTATAACATAAAATTATTTTTGAGATTCGTGCAGAACTTCTAAATAAAGTAAACCACTTCAATAGCCCTCCCTTCTATAGCCATTGCAATAATTGAAGCCACGCCGTAGGTAGGAATAACAGGAACTGCACGGCGGCCGCGGGGTCTGCAGTTGTCACTCAGGCGAGCAGTCAATTTGTCGTTAAACGACAAATTTGTTTTCGAACATTTTTTAGCTTCAAAGGAATCTAATCTTTAATTGTTCGAGTAATTAAGTCTGCATTTTTAAATTCCTTTAATTAAAAATGTCAGCTTGAAAATAAAAATATAAAATTGAAAATTTTTAAATTAAAAGATTTTCGAATTGCACATTGTAAAGTGAATGATATTATAATTTAAAATGATAACACTTTAACTCATTATTTTAAAAGCTGATAAATACGAACTTGGTCCGATTTTTCTTTAAAATATTTGTAAATTTCCCGGTCAAAAAATAAATTCTGAAAAATACACTGCTTTGAGGCACCTGGTTTCACTTCGTCTAAAAGTTTATATGTTTCTTCGAAAGATAAGCGCTTCATCCTGTTTTCCTTTGACATTTTCAAAATGCCTGGTTACAAGTGATTACGCAATGCATAACCAAAACACTGAGTGACTAACAGCGAACTTAAGCGAATTTAAAGCGACATTTTTTCACTGACTGAAAATGACTGAAGCAGACGACACGATTAACTGCTAATGCTACTGCCCGCTTTTTTCACACACTCCTGCGTTGTTCTGGAATTGCTCGGCTGACCGAGCGGCGTCACTTTTTCCCCCCTTGGACAACCTTGTCCCATATAACGGGAATTTTTCTTGCGGGACTGCAGTGTAGTACATAAGGGTGATTGCCAAAAGTTGACGACTTTAAGACCAAGAAATCGTTCAAGATTCCTCTAAATAATAAATTTGTTAGAAAATTATCTGAGTTCTTTGCACTAATGTTTGAGCGTGCCTAGATCACACGTCCGTCGTATTCCGCGTTTCACGCTCGGACTTTGCGCGTCCCCCGCTGATAACTTTAATTTGGCAATTGTGAAATTCCGTTTGTTAAAGCTCCTTTGGATTTGACGAATACATTTTATTCGCGTGTCTCGCCGGTTGTAGTCGATTGAATTATTTCAAAAACACGAATTTTTCAATATTGTATTGAAATCAATTCTATATTAAAAGCATACACGGAAAAAAGTGAATAGTTAGATTTACTCTTGTGCATTGATATCGTGAAGTTTACGCATTTGTATAAGAAACAATTTTACAATTGTTTAAATACTGTATTAAAACAATTTGAGATAGTACAGTTAAACACTCAAGCGGTTTGTATAATTAATTTGTATAGTAAGTAAATAATCATGAGTTTGACTTTTGCATGTGAGTGCGATCTCCCTTTTCCTATTGTGATAAGCAATAAGCAAAATCGCGAACCTTACTATTTCAGATGGTAAGGAAATAAGTTCAGTGGCGCAATTAGAAACTTGGAGGCCTCGTTGGCAAAATTTTTTAGGAGATCCGTTTGAAATTAAAAAAGAAGTCCTATTTATATTCATTATAGTATGGTCTGAAATATTATTGTTCCTTTTCAATTTAGGAGACTCCACACTGCGAAAAGGTAGGGGGTTTCTTGACGATAGTTACGCCACTGAAATTTTACAAAATGAAATTGCCATAATATTATTTGAGATAATTATTAAAAATAAGTAGAGACATTAGAAGCCACAGAAACACGAGAGCCGGCAGGAAAAAATGTATGCACGTAAAGGAGGGGCTTGACCACTCAAAAATCAGGAAGTCAGACTAACAATGACTGCCACCGGAATAACTTAGATTTCGTAAAAACCTTCCTCGCTCTAACTCCAAATTTCTTGTGACTTACCACGAGAATTTCTCAAAAAGTTAATTGCGCGGTACTTGAAACAGATCTTCTCAGTGTTCCCGACAGAGTTACGAATCTTTCCGACAGGGATTTCGCCGAACCGATTGGCTGAAACGAAGCTTTTCGTGATACACTGAGACTTACTGAGACTACTTGGGACTAACCAAGGAACAACGCAATAGAATTTAGAGATTCCTACTGACCTCTAGAGGGTCTTTCGTAAGTCCGGGAATCAACTGGAATCGCAGTGACCAGCCCCTCGGACGTAAAAGAAGCTAGAGAAGTATGCCAGAACATAAAAATTAGGCGGCAAATAGTTAATAAAAAGAGTTTCATTAGAGTGCATGGCTCCTGAAAAAAAGTCCTTGGATACTAATGGACCCAAGTGGGAAACCTTACATGACGACTTTGTGAGAATCTTCACTTCAGGTGATTGCTAGATAGATTTATCAGCAACCTGGGTCGGAGAAGTGTTGCTCTAAGAAAGGATGATAGCTCTAAGAAAGCATCCAGTTGGGACTGTTGTCACCTCCAACGCTTGTGGCCGCTCTTAATTGTAGACCTACACAATTATCGCAGGGGCTTTCAAGCATCCTATTAAATTAGTTGAATTAACTTATAACATTCTAATCTCATCAGTCACTTGACTAAGTCCGTATCTATGATGTTTCACCGAGTTCACCCCAGTAAAAGTTGAATAGAAATAATAAGATAGCCAATAAGGTATACGTTCTACTTCAATACGGGTTTTTATGTTTGGTACGAAATTTTCGTCAAAATGTGCAGAATACAAAAATATTTTGAAAAATTATATTAAAAAAATAATTTTTACATATTGTTTCTATTGTGGGACTTTCTGCTTATGATGTTTTCTATTTCTTATAATACTAAAAATGAATAAGTTCCTACTTGATTAAAACATCCAAGTTCAAATATTGTACGACCTGGAAGAATTTTTTTAGTAGAATAATACATTTTTGACCTAAGTTTTTACACAAAAATATAGTTCCTTAAAAATATTGTCGTAAAAGAATTTTCTCAAAACATTATTCTTCAGTAGAATAATTACGAAATAATTTTTAATAAAATTTTCGTTCACATTTTCAACAAATTTTTAATCACTGAAAATCCGCTATAAAAAACTTCTGACTCTTGAGTGAGTGGAGTGGAAGCTTCTAATGTGTCCCCTAAGGGTTTACATTTTTCTTACACCTTCTCTATTCCTTTACACACCCTCCACACACTTACTTGGTGGTGGAAGGGGGACCTACAGTTTAAGGTGGGTTCCGAACCACCAAGAGCAACAGCCCTAAGTACTTAGAGAAAACCTTTTTTTCTCTAGAGGTACCGGTCCCACGACTCTCCGGAGATGAACAACTCCCTTGCTAGGCTAGTGTTCACCGCATGGGCCACCGAGACTCTTCCAGAGTGCGAGGCGGGAATCGAACCCGCAAGCCGAAGTTTGTTTTCCTATCAAGACCTTTTTTATTTGAAATCAGCATTCCCATATCTCTAAAGGAATATTTTATTTTTGCAACAAATTTTATCTCCAGAAATTTTGTCTCATTTTTAAATATTGATTTCAATTTTACATTGAATACATTAGTATGTGGTGTAAACAATTTTTGAGTAACAATTTAGTTAAGTAAATTAAGTTCGTGTTTATAAATCGTATATAGCATGCGAACAGTACCTGCATGTATACATACATGCGTATACAATATCAAATCGGCTAATGCACTCTTCACAGAATTTAGGCTTACTACACGAAAAGTAACTCTTCCTCTCCCTGTTGAATAGTTACTATCGGCCAGAAAACTATAGACATCTCTCTTTGAAGCTTAAAAACTCAGTCAAAAAAAAATGCCAGCGCAACAAAAAAATAGTCATTTAAAAGCTGAAAGTGTTCTACGTTAATAAGCTTGAAGACGTTTATGTAAAAAAATTGTGCTTAGCAGACTGAAAAATGTAAAAAAAGTAAGGATTTTTGGGTACATTTAAGAACAATCAAGTTTAGAGCATTATTTCTTATACAAGGGGCGATGGGAAAAATTTGAAAAAATTCATGAGTATGAGGAAAACTGTTGTGAACCAGTTTCAGCTGAAAAAATTTAAAAATAATAAAAATTGTTGCTTCAAAGTACCGAAATGTGCAACTATATTATCTTCAGTTCTAATACAGATATTAAAGAGATTCAGACTGCAAACTGTAATGAAAAGGCTCTGTATTTATTTTCAATCACTCAAAAGGACGTGTTTTTTGAGAAGATCGCGATATTTTTATAAATTTTTTTCTATTCGAAAACAAGTGACAGAAAGCAGGGGGGGGGGGCTTTTTTTTACTGCCGACCGCTGGTGCTATTCTTCGACCCCTGGTTCTGAATGCTTGGATGGCACCTGGTCTTATTTTTTTACAAAAACTAAGATTAACATATCCTTACGGGTGATTGAAAATAAATACAGAGCCTATCCATTACAGTTTGCAGTTTGAATTGCTTGAATATCTGTATTAGAACCGAAGATGATATACAACAGTTCACAACAGTTTTTCTCATACTCTTGTATTTTTTCAAATTTTTCCCATCGCCCCTTGTATAAGGAATAATGCTTTAAACTTGACTGTTCTTAAATGTACCCGAAAATCCTTACTGTTTTTTACATTTTTCAGTCTGCTAAGCACAAAAAATTTTTCACATAAACATTTTCAAGCTCATTTACGTAGAACACTTTCAGCTTTTATATGACTGTCTTTTTGTTGCGCTAGCATATTTTTTGATTGAGTTGTTAAGCTTCAAAGGCAGATGCCTATAGTTTTCTCGCCGATAGTAGTAGGGCAGTGTATCCTACTATTTGAAATTATTTATTCCTATCGAAAAACGATTTCAGGCTATTTTGTTGTCCTTTCTAAATCCATTAATTTTCTTCCTGAACGATTTATCGTCTCTAGCCTCTTTTCGTAGGAAAGTTAAATTGATAATTTTCCCATTTTTATTGTTGAGAATTAAAACCATAAATATAGGCAGTAGATGGCTGAAAAACGAACTTCATCTTTTCTAACTCAGGGGGTATCAGAGTATCGAAAATTCACGAATTCTTGATTAATGACGTTTGATTGCTATTTTGAGGTAAAATTCGAAAATAATTATTCAATGTATTCATAACGCAGGCTAAATTTATTAATTTTATGTTTCCAAAGATTTTAGTACAGTTCAAAATAGATTTGTCAACAATGAATAGAAATAACAGTTAATAATGATTCTTACTTTTGCGTAAAATTTGTAATTATTGGACTGGCAATGCTCAATATTAGTTTAGTACACTATACATTTAGATAAATTAAAAAAAATTTAAGTAAAAATCAAATTAATCAAGCAAGTAGTCATTTTTAACATATTTTTAAATATTATTATCTGTTTTGCATATATTAAAATTAAAAAAAATTGTTTTGTCGAGGACAGAAGTTTGTTTCGTCTAAAAATATTTTCTTATGGAAATCGCGGACAAATCATTGCGCTTGCCGAGTATCCATCCGCACATAGTCATGGAAAATTCCATGACCTGCGCGAGATAAAAACTGAGAGGGGCGGTTTGGGTCTAAAAAGGGGTAAGGAAAGTTCGCATTCGACAATGGCATCGATCGCACGCCTCAAACCGGAGTAATAATTTTTCTAAAGAGCGCTTGTTTTTCCTATAAAATATTATACGTATATTTATTCATCTGACATCTTTAATATCAGCTTAAATTAATCGTAGATACCACATTTTACCGGATTAATAACACAGCCACACAAAAATTAAAGTGTGCGGATCTGGTAACAAGACACACGTATTCCTATGGATTTTGGGGCGCTGAATTCAAATTCGGTATCAAAAATCACCCATCACGTCATGGTTGAGCCATAACCTCAAAAAATGACGAAAAATCATGCACTGAGGCAAATAAATTTCCAAATAATGCCACTGATCCAAATTTTCACTTCAAAAACATGTCGACAACTATGCAGGATCAACCCTTGCCTGATATCGACTTATTTAACATAACTTTACCCAACAGAACCTGACCTCACCTAACCTGAATTAACAGAAATTTATTGAACTACACGTAAAGCTCTGGAAGCATATTTTCTCAGTAGCAAATGTGTGCTACATCGAATGAGTCAACTCGAGCCTAACCTAAAAATAAATCTAACCTAGCCTAACCTAACCTCACGAAACACAATTAAACTGATTGTGTTGTCCCGTTGTGTTTGCGGTACCGCTTCATTCAGCTTCGGCTTAACCTACATTCCGAAAATAATAAGAAACTACAAAAAGTTAGGCTGCTTGATGAA
Organism: Belonocnema kinseyi; assembly: GCF_010883055.1. NCBI lineage: Eukaryota > Metazoa > Arthropoda > Insecta > Hymenoptera > Cynipidae > Belonocnema > Belonocnema kinseyi. The sequence continues at coordinate 88,439,840 of NC_046664.1, read as the reverse complement.
TTTAAAACTTCACTTTCTAGATTCCCATCTGGATAAGTTTCCAGAAAATGTTGGTAATTTCAGCGAAGAAAAGGGGAAAGTTTTCATCAAGACATAAAAGTGATGGAATAACGATATCAGGGTAGCTGGAACGAGGTCATGATGGCTGATTTTTGCTGAATGTTGAAAAGGGAAATGAATGTATGTCTTAAACGTAAGCGTAACCCTTTGCATCGTTCCTTCGAAGAAAAAAGGACAGGTTATAACAAGCAGAAAATAGACTGAAGTAGGTCTATAAATCAATTCAATTACGATAAAAAGCAAGATAAAATGTAAACACGAAAGATAGTATAAATATATCCCTTAAGTCTAAGAAAAGCAGAGAGAAAAAATTTTTGGATAAAACTCTTATTTATTTGCATTTTTAAGTTACAGTTCTACATTTTAATTGATACAAACATTGTCAGGTTAATTGAAATGGGGTCAATTCTATTTGTAGTTCTAAGTTTCTTCAAATGAGTAATGTGCGTCTAAATTTTTAACCACCTGTAGTACAATGAAATGAATTTTATTTTGTTACAACGGGAACACTTAAGTTTAGTTGTGTTGCGTTAAGCAAAATTTCGTTAGGTTCTGTTAAGTTAGATTCATTTGTAGGTTAAGATCGAGTTAACCTACTAAATAAAGCACACATTTAAGAATGATAACTGTACGCTTACATAGCTACACGTGTGGTTGAATTTCATTCGGCTAGGTTAGGTTAGGTCAGGTTTTGTTAGGTTAGGATAGGTTAAACCTCTATGTAGG
>NC_046664.1:88425431-88438954 GCF_010883055.1 Belonocnema kinseyi | reverse complement strand
TATATAACCACCTATCTCACGGTTGTGAGACGTGGTTATGGCTGAAATTTTACCGCGATTTCGCTGGAAGCAGGTGAAATTTTTCAGATTAGCATCCACTCTCGGAGAAATCCTGCGCTTGTCCTTATAACAAATTTTTAATTATATATATACATTTTGAATTTTTTCATTTCGAATATTTTGTTCAAATAATAAATTCTAATTTCTATGGATTAACACTTAAAGTGGCCTTGCTAATAATTATATTATAATATTTATTTTTCATACATGAGTGTCCTAAATGAGTGATTATCTGTGCAGGCTCATGAACACGGTAAAAGTACAGGTCAAGTTTCAGGCAATGATTGGAAACTGAGTTTTTGAAATGCTAGAGTGATGAATGTTCTAAGGTAAGAGAATTACGACAAAACTATGAACATGTGGGAGCTATACCTTTCATGTATACTTGAAACAAAGAAAAAGAGAGGCGACATCAGAAACTTAGAAACCGTGGTATTAAAAGGCGGAATTGCAATATGGTCAGGAGTAGGTGAATTGCATGATAGTCAAGGGATCGGTTTGAGCATGAATGAAAGAGCAAGACATCTACAAGACGGCTTTTGGGACAGCTTCAAATTATATGCAAGTCCTATCTCCGTACAAATAGTAGAGTCGTGTGAGTGCTGTCGAGCCATGATATATTGAAAAAATTTCACGGGCACGCCTGTTGAAAATTTCAGTGGCTGGCTTGTAGATCGTGCACCGTCACAATTTAAACCTGACCATAAATTAGCAACTGTATGATATGTGTATGCGTCTAGAGCGTACAGTAGACAATCTGTTGAAAGGGAACGGTGTTACCGGGTCACAATACTGTCACGTTCATCCGTTTGAAAGTGACTAAAATTTTCAGGTTTTTCATTAGATGAGCTGTGAAATTACATGGTTGAGAAATTTGATACATTTTTTAAAAAAATTTATTTTCAAGCTGCATACATAAGAATTTTTTTAAATTTCTCTACCATAACTTTTAATCACTACAAAATAAAATGTGGAGAGGGCCTTGCATGGTCCATAAATTACATGTTATAGTAGTGAACTTTGACATTAATTATCTCTGCATCGATAAGGTTCAAATATTTGAAATTGATTTAGCGTGTCACTAGTCATTTTTAAATATACCTCCTTTTTAGAGAAATTCTACTAGACATCGATATTTTCACATACAAGCTTAAATGATACTAAAAGTGCTTGCGATCATGGTGAATGAATCCTTATATTAGGAAACACCTGGTTTAAAGGAAATAGCCACTATATATATTTGACTTTGTGACTGCGGATGAAAGAATAAGAGAACTAGTAAAATATTCAAAAGTCATGAGGAATTCTGAATGCAATAAAAAAAACGAAACCAACGCAAATCAAGATTGAGAATTTACAGAATCTGAAAGTGCAAAAAGCTGTTCAGAATAAGATAAAAAAACACTAAGAGCAGACAACTTGGAAGGCGAGTATAGATAATGAAGATATAGAGGGCGCATCGGCTTTGTTTGAAGGCGTCATTTGTAGGAGTGCGACTGAAGTGTGTCTTACTACGGTTGTAGAAAGAATGTCTGGTGATGCATAGTGGATTGATGAAATTCAGGCAGACCACCAAGAAAGGAAAAAGCACATGAAAGAAGGTTCAAAACCACAGGCATTAGGAATCAGAAGAGAAATAGACTTGAAAATGATCACAGGCACAACAAGAGAAAAATTGAACAATTAATTAAGGAAACGCAAAATTAAATCAGAACAGAAGAAGAGAAGAAAATAAAAAACGACTTTGAAGAAAGCAAGCAACTGCTCTATAAATATATAAAGGGTAATAAAAGTGCAAAGTTAGACAACATAAGGAATATCCGAGCCAAAATGCTATATGATGTAGACAGGATACTAGACCCTTTAAGGGAAGTTTTTAGGAAATTATTGAGAGATGTTAGGGATATAATTAAGAAGGTAAAAAATGGTAAGACCACTTTTGTAGACAGTATTAATGCTGAAATACTTTAATACGGTGGTGAGTGAATATCTCACAGGTTGTGGGAATTGATAAATTTATGTATTGAAATGGGAGAAGTTCCAAGTAACTGTAAAAAGGCGATAATCGTACCAATATACAAAGTAAAGGGAGACAGAAGCAACTTCAATAATTACAGGAGCATCAGCATATTAGGTACCATAAGAAAAATATATATTTAAAAATATTTATTTCAAGGGTTATAAAAATAATAGAAATAAAGATATGGGAAGTTCAAAGCGGACTTATGACAGGAAGCTCATGTACGGATAAAATATATACCTTAAGACCAATTGCAGAAAAAAATTAGAGAGTCAGGAAAAAAGTTTTCTATGCATTTGATGAGCTAGAAAGAGCATTTGACAAGGTAGATAGAAGTGAACTTTGGGATTTCATGAAAGAATATAAAGTGATTACTGAAAGCAAAAGAGCAAAGTGATTGTAAAAGTTAATGGCAGACTGAGTGAATGGTTCGATATTATGCTAGGTGTTAGACAAGAATGCGTTATGTCCTCCTGGCTATTTGTTATATTCATACAGAAGTGGTTAAGAATGGAACTCTTCGATGAAGGAGCTGTAGATCTAGAGACGGTGAGGGTACGTGGATTAGATTTCGCAGATAATAAGGTTGTTATGACAGAGTTAATTGAAGACATGTCAAGAATGTTTAGTAAACTAAATGCAAGCACGAAGAAGATGGGCCTCAAAATAAGAAAACACATGTGCAATATTGTCGTAAATGATGAGAGAATAAACCAAGTTGATAAGCACATATATCTTGGAAGCCTATTCACTACTGACGCAAAGATAGATGGGGAGTTAGATAGTCGTAGAAACAAGGATAAAAAAGGTATCGGTAGAATAAGGCTTATTGTCAGAAGTAAAATTAAATAAATTACAGTTAAAGGGGCAATAATAATTTTGCTATCCAACAAAAAAACCTATTAAGTAACGTTTGCCACAGAGAATATTTTCCGATACATGGGCATGAGAGAATAACCTTAAAGGCAAAAGTTACTCACTAGGTTTTTCCGTTGGACAGCAGAATTTTATATTGATACCGACTGTATTGTACGATCAGACATAGAAACAGAAGAGCTTGCATGAGAAAATGTATGGACGTGAAGGAAGCTAGAGTACTATGCCTGGACAGAAAAGTGTGGCTACCAATAGTTTATAAGAAAAGTGTCAGTGAAGTAACAGGCGCCTGAAACAAAAGCCTTTGCATACTAATGGGCCCGAATTGGGAGCTTCATATATGTTAACTTTGTGAAGCTGTTCACTTCGAGTGATCGCTTAAGAAGAACCTGATGAGGAACCTGGGTCGAAGCAGTGTCGAAACGATTGTTTTATTTAAATCAATAATATAAAAATGCTGGATCAATCCCAAAATCTACATCCCCTTTACCACATTACTTTTTTTTCTACATACCCTTTACCACATTATTTTTTTCCCTCATCGAGTGAAGGAAAGTTAAGTTTTCTCCCAAAAACGTTCTCATATTGGGTGCAGTTCACTGACAGATGCATATGGTATTCACTGATTTTGAAGGAACGATAAACTTAATGTGAATTAAGGGTTTTCCTCGAAGTTCTTAAAAACACGATTTTCTTATTAACTGCAGTAAATGTAAATGATTTCAAAATATTAAAATGTGAATTAAAATTTGAGTTAAGACTTGAAGTTGAGATCACTTGTAGTGATTGATGGAAATTAGGAGAAGGAACACAACTGCATTTTTCTATTTCTAATTATATACGAATTTGTAAAAATAAAAATGAGAATCATAAAAATGTATTCTCATCGTAAAAAAATGGCTACTTTGTAAACAATTTAAAAGGATAGATAAATAAGTTTTTCAATATATCTAAAACTTTTTAATTTGGCTAATTTCAAACCTGTGCAAAACTGTTCTTATTTGACTTGCAAACAGATGTTTAAAAATTTCAATAATTTTTTTCCTATAGTTCTAAGTGTACAACAAATTAGTGTCGTAAATGTAAACTAAAAATTGTAATCGTTTCTGTTGGCACATCGACTTAAGAGCATTAAAAATATTAAAACTTGCTAGGGATGATTCTTGGATTCATTTTGATTTTTTTTGCATTTAGAAGGAGGAAGAGTTTGTTTTAAATCAGTGTTTGATTAATTCAGAGTGGTTCTAGATTAATAGGATTTATACTGGTGAAATTCAAGAAGTCCCACGGATTGAAAAGGATTGGAGGTACGGACTGGAAGAATTGATTCGGTATGTGTTCGCATTGAAGTTGGTGCTGATACATAAATGGAGAAGGACTGACAAATGAGTCTCGGATCCATTCGAATTAAATTTGGAATTGAGATATGGATTGAGATTCGGATTTGATTTGGGGTTGCAAGACAGCTTGAGAAGGGCTTAAGAGGATTGAAAACTTTCTTTACAGTGTTGTGGATTAATTCGAATTAGTTCTAACTGAAAAAAAATATCGAATATAATTACAAGATATTTTAAATGACGAAGATACGCGCGATTGATATTGTAAAATTAAATTTAGGGAGCAAATAAATAATGAAAAATATTCTCTCTGCGTATGCACATTCTCATCACGCTCGACTCGCTTCGTTGGCAAGTTGGAGCGTGTCTAGAGCGACTTTGACTAGTCGTTTAACTTTCCTCTTTTTGTCTCTGTAATTATTTTCAAGCCTACTTCTCTTTTTTCTCTGCGGTTGCGATTTTCAATTTTTTAAGACACGCTAGTTTCTTTTCAAGAACGGATGCGTGGATTTCATCACTCCACCACGCATCACCAGACCTTCTTCCTACAACTGTAGTACCACGCACTTCGGTTGCACTTTTAACAATGTTATCCCCCAACATAGCTCATCCGCCCTCTATATCTTTATCACTTATAAGCGGCTCTCAAGTTGCCCTGCGAAACTTAAATGCCCCTTACCCAGGCATCCTTTCAAATACGAACGCATCCCGAACATTTTTCTAACTTTTTGACAAGCCCCCCCCCCCCAATTACTACGCTCCACCAACAAACGCTACTAAAAAGGGGTCAGTAGGACCCATGAGTCGTAAATTCCCCGCAGTCGCGATCGTTTTGAATTCAAAGGCTCCGACTTTTTTTCCAACGGTCCTATTATACAGAGGAAAAGCGAAATTTGCGGTGATAAAAACCTCATTATCTCAAAACCAGTAAGAGAGCGACACTTTTTTAGTTATAGATTTGTGTTGAGCACACAGCAAAAGAAAAGGATCAATTTTGTTGCAGATCATTTTGCTCCAGCGATCATTTGACTCGAGATCATAATGATTTGTCATTTCGGATCAATTTCATCTGCTTTTTTGGTTCATTTGGCAAACTAAAGAAAATGGTGGTCAATTCTTGGCGCCGGTGTGATAACGACATGACCCAAAAATGGTATCTAATCGGACGCAAGTGACAACTATACTTAGCAGGTGATATTTTCTAATATCAGATTTCGTTACTTTTGTAACTTTACAAGTACACTGCATGATCAGAAACCGCAAAAAGTTTGCATGCGAGTTAAAGTACTTTAAGAACGTCAGCCATCTTGATTTGACTTCATAAATGATCCCGGATCAGATCATTATGATCTCGCAAATCGATCATTCACTCTGGCCGATCAAAATGCTCTTGAATTCGGTATCAATTTTGTTGCATATCAAAATGATCTTGATTTCCGTATCATTTTGAACACATTTTTTTTCCTGTGCATTAAAAAGAATGTAATATATGTGAGTTCAAACAAAATAAAAGGTGAGCGAAATTTTATGCAGTTTTACTAAAAAAAATGCTGTAATTGCCTAGTTTCTGTCAAATACTTTTCTGTTTTCTTCAAGAATATATTTTTACAAGGACTCACTTAGTGCAAATTTTAAGAGAAAAATTCAGCTTTACCGCAACGACACCATACCCCACCCACCCTTACTCAAAACATATATTGGACAAAGTGCACATAAAAAAAATCGCCAAAGTGAAACGCGAAATGTGTAATTAAATTATGACTGAAATTTTAAGCACCGATTCTATAAGCTAAAGTGCCATATAGTGGACAGGAATATGCACAATATATTTTCTGTTTTACAGCCTAATTATTTTACTGTATGCACTGAAAGCTCTCTGCGTTGAATTTACAATGGGTATAGGTTTATTTGGAAACACTCTTATTAAACTTATTAATCACATACTATGTGTTATTATTGAGTACCAAAAATGTTCAATTTTCTTTTACGTTTTTATTCTCATGTATCTTAATCACAGTCATTCGCGGATAAAATAATTTGATCCTTTTTTGCAAAAAGCAATCTCAAAAATACTAATTACTAATACTTATTTATTACAAGAAAAACATTACTAAACTAAATTTAGTTTCCACATTTTAACCACATATTTGATTGTTTCTTATTTTCAGCATTTCCCCTATCGGATTTTGTATGTTCTGATGTGATCTTACCAATTTTATTTTATTTTTCACTCAATTCTCAATGAGTATATCTGACTACCACTTCTATCTCTGAAGTGTTTCTTTAATTTAACAATGACAGTAAATACGAAAATGGTTGCTAAATAAAAAACGTTTATGATACTTAAACACTCTCACATTTTCTAAAGATATTTTTTCTATAAAAATAATAATACAAGAGAAAGAATATAGAAACTTTAGTACGCTTAGGTGTTTGAAGTTGCATAAAAGAGAAGCTGAATGCTGCGGCAGTCGTCGACCGTTAAACGTGAAATGCAAATCTTTTTTCTTTAGTCTCTGCTGAAATATGCCGCGGAGTAAAAACAGAGAAGGTGCACGTATTGAAGGTTGAGAAATTATCATTTTTCCTGGAGCTCAAGGTAATTTACATGAAGTTTGCCAGATGCTCATATCGTACGTCAGTTTGCGATATATCGATTAACTGTCTGTGATAGTCGTGGTCTGCCTGGAGTTTCTCATAATGATGTATGGTAGGAGCTCTTACAGGAGGGAACTATTATTTAATCGTTTGCATATTATTAATATATCGCAAGATTCTTTTTTGCTTGAAACACTTAGAAAATTTGTTCTTTTTTTATCATTTAAGCTTCTATGGACACAATGGAAGGTTTTTTTAAATTATAACTATAAAATTATTAAATGTACCAATTTTTGTCTCATACTTATGCAAGGTGTATAGTCTAAGGTTTCATTAATGTAAATGAAGAAAGAACCTAGAATTAAAAATATCTCTGTATAATTAAAACTTGAAAAGATTTAGTTTCGAGATAAAAACTGATTGCAGAGAGTAGAGACTACTATGTAGTAAATTTTTACATCCGAGTTCTTTCCACGTGCGGGTAGCAAGACTATAAACATATTTATTCAAATATATGAGCATATGTATTTAGGTTGAATTTTTGAATATCGTGAAAATTAAAAAAATTTAATTTGAAAAATTCGAAATTTTCAACGCAATTTTATCACAAAATTGGCAGTACTACTAGATCAGGCAAACAAAAAATTTAAATTCGGGGTTGTAATTTTTTGCTATACTTCGATAGAATATTGACAGCGATCTATGCTCTCTATAAATTTAAATTAGTAAAATATAACTGATTATCAGATTAATTCTACTACTTGGCATAAATAAAATTCAGTTACTAATACTTAGTAGAAATACGCGGATTGAATTAGTAAATAAATAATAAATACTATTTGGATCAGTTATCTGGAAGAATGGACATCAGCCGTGAAACGATTGGTTGACCAGAAAAAGTTCAACTTTGATAAAATCAGTCTTTTTTAAGAGTTTATATTGCACATATCTTTTGACGCCTTGTTAAAAATATTAAATGATATTGGGTTGTCAATAAAATAATGAAACTCTTCCCTACTTATGGTAACATTTCCCTTGTTGCCTTCTTTAAAACAAATTCTGGAGCGTTACGTGCTTGAGTATGCGCTAGTATCTTGCAGAAGTTATTGAGTCTAATGGGGCATATATTTGTGACTAAACATGAAACAAAAATAAATAAATAACTAAATATCATAATTCTCGAGAGTGTGTCATTATTTTCTTGCTAACCTAATAATAACGTTAAACAGTAATTGATTAAATATAATTAAAAATATAAATTTTAGTGTGTTCGCGTGCAAATAAAATAGAATTACTCACTTTCGAATCAGCGTTGAGTGTTTTCAGTGATAGGATTCAGTTTCGAAACTGAATTTAGTCGATTAATTAAGAGACAGGAAAACGACAAATAACTGGCAAAGTAAATGAATGAATTCGTTGATTGATGTGTCTCGTATAATCATGACACGCACATTTAAGTGCGGTTCACTGATGAAGAGGACTCGATCAATTATGCGTAGCCAAATATCCCTCACAGGAAAACAATTAGCCATTGTTTCCTGTTATTTAACGCGTGACGAACACTCGTGAATGCGAGGTGCCCATACATATTAAATATACCCTTCGCACGATTTTTCATACCCTTCAATTTGATCAATCTGGAAGTTTCGGAATCACATCGAATTCTCGGATAAGAATAATCGAGTCGAATTAAATGCAATTACATTCCATTTTATCGATTCCATTATCTTTTATGATATCTATCGTTGACCTGGGTATGCTTTTTAAGAGAACTATTACGAGCGCAATTTCCAGTTTAATACTTTTAATTTTGATTGGCGGACGCTGTTATATTGTGAACGTGAAATGTTTGCGAACGATGTACGAATTACTTCCATTCGTCCATGAATACCCATTGGATAATATTGCGTAGTAGAGCTTACAATTGGAAATTATTTAATTACCTTTCAACTGGGTATTTATTTGTTTGTTTATATACAGATCAGAAATTATAAATATAGTGAACACTGGTATATTTGATTATTTAAATCTGGCATCGACAACTTTTTTTTTTCATTTGCATCTTGTTTCTGTATAGATCTGTTAAAAGTGTTTATTGCTAATATGTTTAAATCGAATAATATTTTAGTTTAATCTGAAACATGCTTTTAATCATAATTAATTATTGCTCCTAACAATATTAATATATATGAGAACAATATTTTAAACTGTTATTGTTTCGATGATTGTAATCCAAAGTTTTGAAACTTGATTAGAAAATTATGAATAATCTACCCGCAACATTATTTTCTTCAAAAGGCCCCTGAAAACGTATGAAATAAATAAGATCAATTTGAATTTAATTACAGAAGAGAGCTAATATGAGACTGACTTATTTAGTCCTTGCTTGAACTGATGGCCCACACAGTTTCTAAACGCATGGGCAGTGTCGACAATGCGTCACCAGTAGTTTGCTACAGACTGTTTTTGTTTCCAGATACTGCTTTAGTCGCACGGCCAGTGCGAGGCAACCTCCGAAACTGCTCTTATATTGGCGCTCTTGAGTATATAGAAAAATAAGCTTTTCAAATTACGTAGATATATAAATAGGGTAATCAGTACAATAGTTGAACACCTAGTAATGATTTTTCGCCTCATTAAGTAAGTTTATATTAAAAAATACATTATCATATAAATTTTAGCATTTTTATTTAGAGTAAATAAATTGAATTATAACAAAGGGCAGTACACTCGTGAATGAAAATGTCGGGAAAATTTTTTTTCACAATTTGTGTACTGGACAATATCTATCGACAGAAAAAGTCAAAAAAGGGTACGTTTATTTATTTGTGTCAAACAAGTTAACTTCTTTAAGTTCTGAAGTCAATACATTTTGATAGTTAAAGGCAAACAATTAGACATTTGTTCTGTTGTATCAGAAAATTAAACTACTTATGACCAATATCAGAGGAACGTAAAGTGGAAATTTTTTGGGCTATATAAGAAAATTTAACTTTTACGCTCGCATACGGTGTTTAACGATTTTTTTTTTCATTTTCCGGCAATAAATTAGTTCAACTCTTGATTAGATATTATCTCACAACGTATTAATGAGAAGCGCACATTAAGTCAATGCTGTGGGATCGAATAATGTAGATAAATGTCATCTCTTCCTCGAAGACAGATCGTGTAGAATGTATATGTCGACTTACTTACTTAACATTGTCAAGCACACGGCAGTTGATATGAATCCGTCGGAGGAAAGGGGAAATTTTAGTTCGTGTAGAGAAAAAATATTAAGAATGAACTTCATACACAAGAGTCTATTTAATCCCTCTTATCCAGGAATATCTGAATAACGTGAATAACGCTCTGGATAATCGAAGGTTTTATTCATTTCACTTTAAACTAATAATTACGCTTGCACAGAAATCTGAGTTTATAAGTAGGAGAGGATGAGAGAGCTTTAGCGAATTCAAACGTTTTTCCGGATATAATTTTCTCCAAATGAAAGGATAATTAGAACAATTTTTCTGGGCTGAAAGAATGAAATTCGTGGAGCTGGATAAGCTCGGCGAAATGATTAAACTGGTGAAATATTTGTAAGACGAGATGATAGTTTCAACAGTTAATTACTGAAATTTATATGACAAGTGCAATATACATTAAACAACGTGAATTTTAATTTTCTTCGAAATGTATTAATCAAAGCGTATTAGATATTGATATTGTTTTGAGCTTGCAACAATTCATTTGAATTTTTAAAAAGAACAAACAACTTTGAGATGTTCGACAAATTTTTTTGTTGTATCTGTTTTCAATCTCGTGTTTCACATCTTTCGCAAAAAATTAAATGCCACTTAATATTCGATAGGAGTTGACAGTCAAGACAATAACTCGCACTATATCAGAAATTTACTACTCTTGTGAGATTTTAATATTTTGATTTTCTATCTTCTGTGGAACCTTAATGTATAATCAAAATTTTAACGTCAGTTTAGCAAAAAATCACAGTTTTACTATTAATACCACTGCTTCCGCGAGTGGGAATGCCGATATCACATATAACACCAATATAATAAAATATCTAACACTAAAATCAAGATTTGAATCTCAAACAAATGTTGTGAGGAAGTATAAAAGTCTTTTTGTAGCATATTATGCATTGTGTGTATAAACTGTAGGTGATAGGTACCAGTTTTCAAGAAAAACGTGGCTCACATTCCACGTAGATCTCTTAAACTTAAATAAGGGTTTACAGTTACGTTTACAGGAGGAACGAGTGGTACGTGTTGGACTACGGCGTGCTACACACCCAACGACTTTATCGTTCCAGAAATGAAAAAGCACAAATTCAAAGCCTGAGAAAATCCTTTTTTTTTGCTGCTATCCAGAAGTCGATATAGGCCATTCTTAAAGAAGAGGTCACATTAGAATAGCATAATTATTTGCCAATTTTTAGATGTGTGGAAAAAAAATATTTTTTTGTGGACAATTGTTTAGTGAGTGTTAACCCTCTACCGCCCACAGTAAATAGCAATTTTTAACGCAAGGATTTACATGAAAGTCAAGACGGTAATGAGCTAGAATTTTAGTTTTGTATACACTCCGCCATAGGAATAATATGCCTAAATATCTCAAAATTCCGAAAAAAAGAAAGTTTTAAGAGCGGTAGAGGGTTAAAACACTACGTCAGATTATTTTGAATACTTTTTCCATCGTTTTCCTTTATTGTTACAGATCATCACACAAATATTGAACCCAACAGAGTGACGCTAAAGATTCAACCCCACACGCTTTAGGTCAAATTTTTTTCGATATCATTTGATAAACACCTAAAATAAAACATAAAATCATAGAATATTTCAACAGACGTCACAGACCAATATGATTTCAAAATAGGAGAAATTGAATGATTTTCACGAAAATCGGAGAATGGATTCTTTTAAATACAATTCATGTATAGCTGAGTTATTTTCAACGAAGCAATTACATTTTTTATTAAATTGAACGTCTAGCAAAAGAGATTAATTATCAATCGAAACATACAGTATAGTCAAATATAGTTGATTTTATACTAAAAGCGATGAAACGTCAATAAGTACTAGAATGGTTATATTGTCTGTCTGAAAACTAATTTTCAGCTGAAAACAACGAATTTTTAACTAATGAAATGCATGTTTAACAAAGCAGTTTAACTTTCAACCAAGCAATTGTATTTTATATACAAAAATATCAATTCTCATTGCAAAATTTAATTATTAAAATTTCAAATTACAAATATACATTTCGAGCCAAAAGTGGAATAGCTAAATGTTAAGTTCAGAAAAGTTATTTAAAAATAAAAACACATACTTTCAACTAAACTCTAACATTTTTAATCAGGAGAGATGAATCCTGTACCAACATTATAATATAATAATATGATAATTAATAACAATAAATAAGTAAATCTAAACCTAACAAAAATTCCTTCGATATATTGGTCTGTAACCATCTTAAGCCTCAGACATTAAGTCATTATAATATACTAATATAATAATAGTAATAAATAACCATATTATGTAATATTACGTCAAATAAAAAGAATTAACTTCCAACTAAAAATAGTTGGATATTTTTGTTGGGATCTATTAATTCAGTTCGCCAACATGAAAAGAGGAATTCACTTGAAAGCAGGAGAAGAAGAGGAATTTTTAAAAAACGGGGTAAAGAGAGGAATAGGTAAAATAGTGTGAAGTTTGTATTCGGATGCTCCATTTGTAAAATAAAATCATTTATTATCATCTTATAAAGAATTTCAAAAAATTGTTATTTACACTTATATTTTCGATACGAGATGTTACATTCTGCGTTCACCCCCTACCCCTACATAAAAACTCCTCAGAATAATTGCCCCCCTCCCCCAATGGAAAATTGATGTAGGTTTTGAGTGGACCCTCAAGTTGAAGTTATAGCTGCGTTTCAACTTGAGGGAACAAAATTGGTTATTTTGACTGACGCCAAAAAAGTAATTATCAGATGAACTCAGAATTCTCCAGAAAATTCTTTAAAAAATACAGAAATATTAGGATGTATGGAACGTTGCAAGTATGAAGTGAAATGGGGTAACTTCCAGCTGTGTAATTTCGTTCACATTTTGTGGTTACTCCCCCCCTCCCCCTGCCCCCTGGCAACGTTACGTAGTTTTTGAACGGCCCCCGAGAATAGAAGTTTCTTTTGATGAAAACTAGAGTTGATATGACGGTGGTGTTTCAAGATGTATATATATATATATAATTATAATAGTATCTGCATGTAGGAATGTTAATCCGAAATGGGATTTACATACGTGGTTCGCATTACCTTGTAGTCAGACAGATGCAGAGTGAGTAGAAGATAACAGCCACGAGAGAGAATGCTTGCTTGCAACCACCGTGACGTCACTACCTATGTGTAATAATGTGGTACGTAAGGTGAAATTATCTCAGCTCGTCTACTCATTTCATTACCACATTTTACTGCGATTTGTCGACAATGGACATGACTGAAACCATAACACCTGAACGCATAAATCTTTTTTGCAAATCCTCGCTTTTAGTTGAGAGGCTCTTTTACAATGTTAAGTCCTAATTTGTTTAGTCATGTACTGCAATATTCATGACTTTTTCTAT
>NC_046664.1:88396411-88425331 GCF_010883055.1 Belonocnema kinseyi | reverse complement strand
TTATGTTTTCTTGAATGAGAAACGTAGTCTATGAGCAGGAAAGCAATCAAGATTCAAGTCAACAGCATTTCACAATTAAACTCTTCCTATAGACGCTTCAAAAGATAAAAGTCCTTTATTTATCTTTTGAAAGCCAAAGTTTATAAATCGCAAGTATTTCTACAAATATTTAAACAAAACTTTCATGACCTGGATTTACTGTGCGAAGTAGTTGACCAGAATCCTTTTAGAAAAACCTCACTCCCACTTGTTCTTACCACTTCACTTCTTTACTATATTCACAGTCTTATGGAAAAGCAATTATTTGCTTCCAAGTTTTTGAGAAAAAGTTGTTATCTATATCTTTCTGTCAGGATTATTGTGACTTTGTGTAGTCTAGAAAAACAGACCTTCCGGCAAACTGTAGGTCTGTGGGTAATAGCTTCTTTCACTAGGCCTGCAAAATGGTAGATATTTTTTATTTTATTGACCTGAAGTCACACGTCAGGGCACTCATTTTAGAATACAGTAACATAGTAATCTACTGCTGGGTTGTCAAGAGTACTTCTTCTCAATGAGTCCAGCAGGCAAGCATTGTCAAGTGCACTTTTACGAGAGCAAGGGTGAAAGAGCGTATCGCATCTCCGTGAGCAAAATCTGGCTAAGTGGCACGTCATGTGTTCTCTTCATTCCTAAAGAGTTATATACTATTAAGTAAGAACTCGTTTTTTACAGTGCCGCAACATGGGGCTAATCTGGAAATGTGGTGTGAAGTAGAATTATCGGAAAAAACAACTCCATTTTTTTAAATTTAACGTAAAGCCTGTTTTATTCTAAGTTAAGGAACTCTAATTTGTGGCAAGTTAATAAACACTGTGCAGATGGGTAGAGTGAAAAAGCAGAAATCAGTCGAATACATATTTCAGCAGCGCAAAACAAGTTCGAGTTTAGTTCCATGAGAACTAAAACAATTAATTAATTTTAAAAACGGGTAATATGGTCCTCTACTGTGGGTACGGCATTTGAAAATAAAAATAATTTTGATTATAAGATGAAAAAATAATAGTAAATTGTTTTTAGTTGCAGTTTTTGAAAAAGAACAACAATTACAAATTAGACATACAGGGTGATCACGTTGGGACTTACCAAAGAGTATGCAACCCGTCTTACACGCTAATGCTATTCTTTTGGGAGTGTATGCGGGGTTGCATACATTTTGGTGAGCCTCAGCGTGTCCACCCCGTATAATAATCATTCATGCTTGCTCGGCTCAAATTATTTGATTAATATATTAGTTGATGTTGATTTTTTTTCATCAGAGAAGAAATATATCCATAGTTGCTGAATTTTTTCTATTGATCTGTGTAGTTTATTTAATAACAGGCATTCGCGTTAAGCCGTAAAGGCTCCTCATGATACAAACGTAATTCTCTCCACTTCCTACAGCTGAAGTACATATAAGGTCATTTTTCATGTAGTAAACGTTTTCAAAAGATTTTCTGAGATATTTGAAAATATGATAAAAGAAATCCACCTTCCTTATTCGATTAGTTAAAGTAAAAAATTTGAACAATTTAATAAAAAGTAGTTGTTTCGAGTTTCAATCATGTGCAAAACTACGATTGAAACTCGAAACACATCCTCATTAGTATCATGAATACTACAAGCAAAAAGTATAAAGATAATTTTGGCAAAAGAAGAATCTTCTCAAATACTTGAAATGTCTTTAATTAAATTATAACTTTGTAATTTCGTATCAGATTTACACCTATCGATAATACATTAATTTTCTAGAAACTGTTTAATGAACCTGCTCAAGAAAAAAGCGAGTTAGTGGTCACTTAGGTTTTAGAGATATGGAAGTTTGATCTCATCCGTTTTCGCTATTCTCAAGTTCTGCAATATCTCTATAAAGTTTCAAATTGTCCAAGTTCTGATTGTTCACACCTTTTAATTACGAACCTCTAGGATCATTGTGATTCACGACAGTCCCTTGCCTCTTAAAAAGTTTTTCATTGTGGAATTATGGATATGTTTTGATCGTAAGACGTCAAATAAAAGGAAAAATTACAACATCCATAAAAGAGTCATCATTGCAGTTTAAGTGAATCAATATAGGATATAGTCATAATAAAAGAATTTCGAGCGAGTGTCTTGCAGGATATTGAATATGCTTCACATCAATTTTATTTCATTCTTTCGGGTGTACTTCCGCAAAGCTTATATTCCTCCTCTTAATTTGACGCTCTGTATACCTACGGATTTTGACTCGCTCATTACGAATTTAATAGTGAAAATAGGCGCAAATGCAATTGTCATGGTGAAAACCATGACAAATCCAGAAAAATCTTAGCTTTTTGCTTTTATTTCAGTAAATAATACAAAATTTAAAAAACAAGCTATGAAGAAGTGGTAGATCTACTCAAAATACACTTTTTGCATGTGATAAAGTTTTTCTAAAAAACCAATATTTTCCAACGAAGTAGAGCAATGGTGGTAAAAAGTGTACAACTGCCTGTAATAAAATTCGTGGCACTCCTGTGAATGGTCACATCCTTACCGCTTTCCAACCTATCATGAGGGAAAGGTACCCCTGTGCCTGATAAAAGAAAGAATTTTGGACACATTTCTAACCCTTTCCTATTGTGCGGGAAAGGTACTCCTGTGACTGATCACAGCAAGAATTTTGGTCACATTTCTGCCCCTTTCAAAAATTTCGTAGGGGAACTCTCCCCTGCGACTGGTCGCAGAAATAATATATGTCACATACCTTCCCTTTTTCAAACTTCTCGTGGAGGGGGGGATTCACTCCTGTGACTGTTTACAGAATTAATGTAGGTCAGATACCTTGCTATTTTCCAAAGTCTCGTAGGGGCAAAAATGCACCCCTGTCACTGTTCACGAGAAGAATATATGTCGCACCCCTACCTCTTTCCAAAGTCTAGTCTGGGCATACATGTGATTGGTCATAGAAATAATTTAGGTCACCTATTTTCCCTTTGCCGACATTGTGTGGGGGAGGCGGAAAGGCGCCCCTGTGACTGGAAAAAGAAATAAGTTGGGTCTTTAAAAAAATCTTTGCCTAAACATTCTATGAGCGCATATTCAGCCTTCCAGGAATTACCATTTTCTAAAAAAATATCAGTCGTAGAGTAAAACTGTGTTGCTCATGTAATTTGTATTTTTTAAAGGTCTGCAGCTTTTCTTTAAGGAATTTTTGTAAATTTTTATAATTAACTTAGCTAAAAAGAAAAAAACATGGTTTTTATGGATCTCTTCATGGTTTTCACCATCAAAATGGAATTTTCGCGTATTTTTACCATCATTTTTATAATCAGCGCATCAAAATATCCGTTCTTCTTTAAGAAGGTTATCAAAAATTATAAAACTAACATATTTATAAAACATATTGAAAATATATTAATCAATATTAACATGGATCCTTAACGGTATATTGGGAAAGTTAAAGATAAATTTTAATCAAGATCTAATTCATATAAGTTTTATAATTTAGTTCATATTTGGCCCACTTTCCCAAAAAAAATTAAAATACAAAGATCCAAATAAAATACTAAAAAGAGAATCCAAGCATCAGTAAAAACTGCCTACTATTAAGATTCAAATTATATTGTTCTCTAATTCACAAACGAACGTTAGAATTAGGAACTTTCATAGTATTGACTTCTCACTCGCGTTATATAATTCTCACCCTTTTGGGTTGAACTTAAAGAGTGAGGTTAGAAGAGCTGCAAGCGTGACAAAATACTCCAACTACTAAATTCTTGACTACGCGATATCTCTTAGCTTAAACTGGCTTGTCGCATTCGCAGTGCTTGGCTTACCCAAAGGTAAAATTCCCTGAAATAATTTTCTTTTCTAATCACTTTTCAACAGACTTATAACACAATAATTGAAGCGGGAAATGCTTAATCTAGGGAATCCCAATCAACCTTATTTTACGTGAAAAGTATAGGATCTTTCTAAAGAAACAATTTACAATCGATTGCGGTATTTGTTTTTTGTAGACGAATGGATCCATAGAATTACAATTTTATGAAAAAATAGATGGTGATACATGAATATTTCAGTCCCTTTTGACGAATCTATAGTGTTATTGTGATTAAACAATTTTTTTAAAAAATGAAATCGATGGGTACCCGTGTCAAAGAGTGAATTAAACTGGAGTTTTCAAAGCAATGTCTAAAGTTGAGAAAAGGAGAAATTAATGAAAGAAGCACAGTATTACATGTGAGAAACTGTGATCAATGCAAGAAATTCGATAAATATGTAAAGGCATGATACGTAACCTCACCTTGCAAATAATTCGTTCTTTTTTCCCTTTGTAGATTCTTTTCGACAATATCCATCGTTTTAATTGGGTACAATTGTGTTCTTCTACAGTTAATTTTGTTATTAATTTTGCACCTGGCATATCTTTAGCATTAAAATTAACTTTTAAAAATTGCACATTTGCACACATTTTCACCTCTGTTTCTCAAAACGGACCGGTAAAAAAACATATTTTCAACATACGCGAAGTAACCAAGTCCTTCTGTAAAAACCCAAATATTTGTTTAATTCCATCTTATTTCGTGTTTTAATTGAATCTCAGTTAAAACTACATTCGCCCAATTGTGGTTTTAGAAGAACCAGTTTTTCAATAGAATTATATTAATTAATACAAAAATTTATATATTTAGAAAAAACTTATATCATTACCGACAGAAAAAAATATCGACTGAGTGAAGACAATGTGTTTTGTCAAGTGTCATTTGTTTTTCCTAAGTGGATTGACTCGAGATAATTGTCGCAGACAAAAAAGGATTTCGATGCCCCAAATGTGGAGAAAAAGAGGACTATTTCACGGTATACTCAGGTAAGTAATAATCTATTTCACAAGTACATCATTAAAATTGCTAGATTTGCTTGATGCCGGTAGCGACGGTGGTACAGGTGATATCGGTAGCACTACTTGGCATTCAAGTCAAGAAAGTTCAAAAGGATCTCGTAGGATCTCATAGCAGTTCAATGATTTTAAAGGATTTTTGCACATTTTTAAGAGTTCCAAGAGATTTGAGAAGTTCGAATTTCAATTTTGATGTATTTTAAGAGATTTTAAGGGACTTTGATGGATTTCAAAGTAACTTTAATGTATTTTAAGTGACTTCATGTGTTGAAAAAATCCCATCTTTAAATTTCAAATAATAAAACCGAGTTCTACGTAGTAAAGTTTGCTTCAAAGTTAGGTACTTGGTTCATAAATTGCAAACAATAATAAAATCTTGGGTGAATTTAGTTTAGATAACAGAAATTTTGTCAATTCAGTTCATTAGTGTAACAAATTTATTTATTAGGCATATAATTTGAATTTTAAACAAAAGGCTAATGAAATAAAGTATATAAATGAATTACAATAAACTTTCTTAAAACACTAAGCAATTGTTTAATGTTATTATTGTTTATTTTATAATGAAGAGAATGAATTAGTTCAAATCTGTAAATGTTTATAAAAGGGAAGTAAAAATAAAAATTTGGATATTTGGGTGCCCAAAATCTAGAGAAAAGGGGGAATATTCACAGAATACCCAGGTGAGAAATAATCTTTTTAATAAGTATTTCATCAGAATTTCTAGATTTTCCTGATGCCGGTAGGAATTTTCTGTCTGGCTGCAACCGCATTATAAGTCAAAATGTAAAGCCACTTGCATAATTTGCGGGATAAGTTTCACAGCTAAACTTTATAATATTAAAAGACACATAGTTTCAAATATGCATCAGAAGAGTATTGCTCTACAATAAAATTAATTTTAATATTTTGATAAACTTTCAATAACAAAATTTTCGAATAATGAAAAATATGCAAGAAAAACACAAGCGAGTATCAAAGGATATTTTTTATTTACACAGTATGCACTTAATAAATTTTTATTTTTATTAGGATTTATTAATATCGGTCTAATAAACATTTATATAAGTTAAAATGACATTATTCATAATAAACAATCAAAATGTTATTTTTTAGCATTTCAAACTGTGCGTGAACAGCAACGAATCAGAAACCGAGCAAGACGCATGCGTAGAAGAGTTCAAGGCTCTTGTTACGAGCACTGCTCCCGAGTTCCGATCTGGGCCAGATCGGATTTTCCACATGTGGCCCCAAGAGGACCGATGATGTGGCTCGCGTCAGAACCATGTCGGGTCGGGTTAGGTCAAACAAGATTATTTCAAGTTTCCTGTTATCGTCGCGATATTGCTTTTCTTTCATATAACTTAAAATGTCAAAATCAAATAAAAAATGTTTTCCAGCTTTTTAGAATTTTATATTTTGTTACTGATATTCTGTAAATAAAGATTAACTTACACCAAATGTATGAATTTCCAGATTAATTAAATTATAAATTAAATTCTTTTGATATTTTCTCGCATATAACCTCACTTTTTAAATCTCACTCCACGTGACCCATGTGTATTAGTCAAACAAAAATAATTCCAAAATAATATCAAGAAGATTAAAATTATTTATCATTGAAATTCATTTGTGTGTGTATGTGTGTAATAGCTCTAAATTTGAGCATTATTTGTTAAAGCATAATAGTTTTTTTCAAAATGCAAATTCTTATCGATAAATTCAAGCAATACAAACAGAAAATGTAATGTATATTGAAAATGAGATATAACGTATAATGATACATAATAAAGAGTATTGAAAAATTGAAGTTTTGTAAAATGCAAAGTTTAAAAAATATTAATATAAAAACTTTTGAAATTTTACTAATTGTCGAAATATAAAATTAAAGGGGCCCTATCTGAGCCAGATCGGGTCCACATTTTGGATGCCCAGATCTGGACCCGGTCGGGTAGGGCGTTTCATTTACGGTCTGGCTCTAGACAGTCACCCCATCGGGCCCACATTTTTCCTGATCGGGGCCCGACCTGCGCCACACCAAAATTTCTGCACGGGCTGTTCTGTAAACAGTCTTATTATCAATAAAAAATTGTCTGTTTGCTAAAAGTGCTTCATATTAATTGTTATAAACCATTGTTGTTATAAACAATTCTTGTTGCAAAATATTAAAATTTGAGATTTTTTAAATGATAATTTCCTTCAATCGTCAGGACGACTCCAGGTATTCCTTAAAATAATAAAAGTTAATTAAAATAAAATTCTGGATACCATGGCTACGGAAACCGCCGAAGTTTAGATTTAGACTGGAAAACGTGATAAGGGAGGGGATGTACTGGGAAAAAGAAGAGAACAGAAAGTGTAGAATATGTGAATGGGAGGAGGAAACATGGGAGTATGTATGGGAAGGATGTAGGAGAGGAATGGAAGATAAACGAAGCTGGAAAGAAAATGTGGTTAGGATTCTAGGCGAAGATGGATTAGGAGATGAATGGATGAAGGAGTTGGAGGGTGCTAGAGGAGCGAATGGGAGAGAATGAAAGAATGCACGTTGAAAAGGTAAATGGAGGTATAAAAAAGTGAAAGAAAAAGGAAACTGAAGTCGCTTAGATTAGAAGCGTGAAAATTGTAAGTAATGGTAAAGTAAGAGTTAAGTAGACTAAGATGCGTTTGCTCACTCGCTTGCTAATAAGTCCTAAATTGCGCTATAGCAGGAAATAGAAATAAGGAACTAGATATAAGACTTTATGTAAATAGTTTTAAATAATTGTATATATAGAAAGGATAAGATTGTAAAAAAATATAGATATAAACGGAAAGACTGTAAGGAATGGAAGTCATGTAAACCCTCAGGGGACACATTATGAATAAAGAAGAATATTCAGATTGTTACATTTTACCAAATATTATCGACGATATATTATTTTTAGGAATATTTTTACTTATTCCTGACCATCAAAGAAAATTTTAATTTGATAAAACCTTAAGCTTAAATATTTTGTCACAACAATTTTTAAGAGCAGTGGTTATTTTTAACTTTCTTAATCTTTTTGTGACTAGCAGTTTTGTAATAAAATGTCATTCCTACATTAATATGAAGCACTTTTAGCAAAAAACAATTGTTACTCATAATATGACTATTTATTAATTTATTCATAAAATTTAATTATAACAAATAAATGGAATAATAAACTATTTATTTGTATGCTATGAGTCCCTAAACATTTATTTAAGATAATATAAAGTTTTCCTGATCAACTATTAAAGTGTAAAAAATTGTTATGTACAGAATTTCCGTTTTTCCATACATTGAATAGAAAATTATTAATGTACAAATAGAGGAGACAAAAGTTAGAAGCTTTAAGCTTTTTAGAATTAATTAACTTTAATTTTGACAAAATTCAAAATCTGACGAAAATTGAAGTGTCTGGACATTTTTGAACACCCGTGTGTTTGAGCACCCGTGTGACTAGACAAAGAAATAATGTTTGTTAAATCCATACTTCTTTCCGGTGTCATGTGGGAGTAGGACAAGAAGGCAGCCCTGTGAGTGGTCACAATGATGATGTTATTTATATTTGTACAATCCCCTACACTGAAAAAAAATTTGTATTAAATCAAATAGGCTAGTTTACTTGGCTGATTTTACTTAAAAGAAGCAAGTATTTCCTTTTTACAAGGGATCGATTTTCTTGAATCAAGAATATAATAGAATCAAGACAACTATTTGAATAAAGAATATATTTACTCTAAGCAAAAAACTATTGAGTTAATTTGTTCCATTATACTTATTTGCGACAAGTTTAATAAAATATTGAATTAAGAATATAATATTCTTATTATAACTAACTAAAATTCTAACAAAATGTTTCTTGATCCAAGTAAATTCATATAATTATTTTCACTACTATTTTAATTGAAACAATGTTCATGTTCTTGAGACGAGAAAATGAATGTATTCAGCGAAGAAATAATTTCTCTTAGAACAATGCTTGAATATTTTCCTTCAAATAGTTATTAATTTGAAACGAATGTGATAGAATCACATCAATTTTTTCAACATAAGAACTGTAGACTTTATACAATAGACATCACACACATACTATGAAAATTAATATATTAGTCCAAATTAATTTACTTCTTACTGCATAAATATCTTAGTCAATATAATGATAGACAAGTTGACATGTTATGAAGTTGGTTATCTTCATCGCTAACAATGATTTTGAAATTCAATAATATTTATAAAATTCAAAACATTATTGCACATAATCAATTTTATTTATTCAAATGTAGATAGGAATTTGCAAATTTGGTAGACTACTAACTACAAGACTCAAAAGTCATTTCATTCCTAAAATCATTAAAAGGTTATAATTTTGCTGCGACTATACAATTTTTCGTTTATTATTTGTATGTATTAATCTATTCAAAATTATAACCATTTCGAATTTTTTTACCCGTGAAACATTTTTGTGAATCGGAAAATGACTGGGAATTTTTTCCTCGATTAAAACGGCCAGCCTGAAATTATTTTTGTGTCGTGTTCAAGGTAACAAACAATTATTAGAACTTAGAAATAACAATAAATATTCCTGCTGAATGCAGGAATTCTTTATTCAATAAGGAAATATTACTTTTTTTGATTAGACTCGATAAAAATTTATTTCAAAAAAGTTAAAAATTTTGTTATGTGAACCTTATTTAATTTAAATTAGAGTTGTAAGGCATAGTTGTATTTTGTTTTCACAAAATTTTCGTGTTCGATAATAGCAGTTTCAAAATCATAGAAATGGCAAAATTCATGAAAGTTATAAGTAAAAAAAAATAGTTTTGAAAATATAAAATGATCATGTGTTATTCTAATTTAAACTAAATGAGTTTCAGGCAACAGATTTTTTATCTTTAGAAAAAATGGTAATCTAGCCGAATGCAAAGAATTAATTTTTCCTTAATGAAAAACAAATTCCTTTATTAGGCAGGAATTTTTTTAATAATTTTCAATTTTATATTCTTACTTGCTATCTAAAATAGTTAATATTTTGTTTTATATGTTTATGTTATTAATTGGCAATGCAATGCTTCCCGCGTACTGTAGTGCGCATATAATTTTGCTATTTTAAATAATTAAGTAGAAATTTAGGTTTTTTAAAATGGAATTAACAGAATTAGGGTTTTCAGTCAATGAATTCAATGATCATAGAAAATTTCATTTCAACATGTCATTAATTACAGAAAATTTAATGCGGATATTCTTAGTATGTATATTTATACAAATTTAATAAAATTAAGTTTTTCAGTCGAAGAATGCATTAATCATGGAAAACGTCTTGGACTACAAATGGTTAACATTTTAACAATCACCCAAATACTTACATATTTTTTTATTATGTAAATAGTAAAAAAATAAATATATGACAGCATAAACAAAGTTATAAGCTTTAAAAAATGCTTAAAAATACAATTATTACATTTTCTTGATAATTTAAAAAAATTGTATGCGCTTTTAAAGCAAAAAATGTAAGAAAAAAGAATTCAATAACATTTTTAAAAAGTTGATTAAGAATGCATTTTATTTTATAAAGGAACAATTAAAAAATTGACACTCACAAATTTTAAAAATAAAATAATTTAAAATGCAAGAAGGAAGCAAACAAATATTTTTCAGCCGAACACCGTGCGATCGTTTTTAAACTGCAAGTTCTTGCACTAAAGCTTTCTTTACAGAATTCTTATTTCTTCTGATTTCGAACTATTTTATATTTAAAAGAAAAATAAATGATCGAGCATTTTTAAAATAGGTAATATTTAAACTAGCAATCAATTTTATCTACAAATTTTAAATTATTTTTTAGGAATTGTTATTTTAAATTAAAAACTGGTTTGAAAAGTATTATAAAAGAATTAAATAAATGGAAATCTGTGCGTTTTACAAACGTTTTTAAAAATCAGAAAATATTTATTTGTCACTTAGGTTATTAGAGGATTTTTAAATTTAAAAGTTCTTTATTTTTTATATGCTAGTTTTTAAGCGCATTTTACGGAGAATTTTTATTTATTGTTCATTACTTTTAGATACTTTAAAACATTTTTAAATATATTAAGAAAAAAAAGTATCGAGCCATTTTTGAAATAATTAAAATTCAATTCTAAAATTTTTCTAAATAAAAAATGATAAATTAAAGTTGAGTTCAACAACTTTTAGTTTAAAGTTGGTTGAGGCTCACCACATGACTTGGTACGACGCTGCCTTGAAATTCTAAACCAAACTTTTGTCATCAAGATCCAAGTACTTCGATAGGGAAGTCGATAGAGCGCACGGTTAGGACACACTAGTTTAGGTAGTCCTCGGCGAGTGCGATTTTTCAACGCGTCTAGGCGTACGATTACATGTGTAAGTAACAGTGTGCACGAATTACGTACTTTAATAATTTAAGAAATGAAGATTATATAAAAATAATTTCGAAAACCATGTTTTTTTTTTAGAAATAGTATTCAGTTGAGGCACTAGTCTATTGCTTCGATACTGCATATTCTTATATTAAGAAAATATACTCTTGAAGTTTATCAGAAATGATTTCTTGGAAGTAAATTATGTTCTGCATTTGAATACATCTCTATGTGAAGTAATACAATAAAGTTTTAGAATAATAAAATGCAATATTCTATCTAAGAATACATTTTCTCAGATTAAGAAAATGTACGCTTGTTCCAAGCACACGGTAGAATGACACTCATATTCTATCGTCCCTAGTCGTACTTGCGATTGACTTGAATCAAGTAATATTTTCTTGATTCAAGAACAATTTTTTTTCAGTGTAGGAAGCATTTTCTATTACAAAGAATCAAGTGATCAATAAAAAGGTTTAATTTTCAATCAAAAATATATAAGCTTGTTTTGTATTATCACTATAATATTTCTAATTCTTAAATACTTGTCAAAGTCCTATATTGATTTTCGAATTGTCATGAAATTGATTTTTTGTTTTAGAAACTTTCAAATATTAAAATATATTAAAACATTATATTTTAGGGTGGGAATTTTGAAAATTTAATTTGTTCACTCAAATAGGTTTGAAAACAGAGAAAGTAGGATTTTTGAAGAAAACTTAATTTCGTCAAAAAGTAAACATAGAACCTTTTAGCTTTCCCTTCTCCAATTGAGAAAACATGATTGGCTGAACGTGGACCTTTGCTAAGAGGAAGTTAAATTAAAAATGTAACTAGAACAGAGGAAGACATAAAATAGGTAGTTGACAGTTTACCTTGTAGGTAGAAAGGTCATCAACGACACAAGCGAGTACAGCCTCCCTTCCTACTGGGACCGTCACGTTTGATATTGGCTCGCTGAAGGTGGGTCCCTCTGAAACACATCGTGTTACATGCCTTCTAAGTAACCCATTTTAAACAAGGTGCTATGTCAGAATAACTGAACAACAAAGGTGCATGCTCGCATAAAAGCTACTAGTCGCTGACTCATCATTTCACCGGAAATGTTAGACTATAGTAGGAATTTCCTTGAGACACACGCACATTGAGACACGTGCACAATATATATACTTGTACATCATGGTGGTCTAAATTTTTCTTCTTTGAATTCTCATGGTTATCGCTACCAAATTTGTTCAGGTTCATAAAGAAATAAATGCCTCATCGTCTCCAAATTCAGAATGAATAGTCAAATATTTTTCATCAGCTTGGCTAGTCAGTCGTCCCGAATTATCGGGAAGACTAATACATCTCAAAAAATAATTTTTTCTCTAATGTTTATTAATTATTTGCTCATAACCAAAAAGGCAAGGCAAAATTCAACATTTCATAAAAACGCAACTTTCTAGCAGTTTTCTAAGAGAAACAAGTTTAAAACAATAATAGATTGTTTAAACCACTATTTTGTTTTAATTTGCATTAATAATCAGCTTACTAAGCAATAAGTATATGAAAAGTTCAAAATTTCAGAAAATATCGCAACTATCTGGTATTAATATGGAGAAAGATAGTTATTATTATTGTTAATGGTTTATTTAAACATTCAATTTTGTTCAATTTAATTCATTATTTAGGTAGTCTAAGTGAGAACTAGACAAATAGTTAAAAATTTCAGAAAACCCTAAACTTTGTATCATCAAGCAAAGAGAATATAAATAGCAATAACTATAAATTGTGGAGATAATTATTTACATTAACTTAAATTAATTTTTATTTCACTCTAATAAAAAATTATACAAAAATTGAACAATTTATGAAAAAATCTAGACTTCCTCTCTCTATTTTTAGAAGAAATTTCTGAAAACAATAATAAATCATTTTAGCAATTCATGATACACATACCTATCAGTATAAAGTGTTATCTTATCTTTAAACATAATTTTCATTTTTTTTTTAAATTTAAAAATGTCAGAATTAGGCCAATAATTCGCAAAACCCGTTTTACACTTTCATGGATATGGTACGTAATCTCTCAAAATCACTCTGAACGATTGGGCAGCCTACATATGAATTAAAATTTTGTAAAAACCGTAAAAATCTTTTAAAATTCTTTGGGAAATCTTTGAAATATATTTAGATCCTTAAAATTGCTTCAAATATTTAAAGTTGCATACGAATCACTTCTGATTCATTGAAATCAATGGAAATCCGAAATATTTTTCGAAAGAAAGCATAGATTTTTTAAACCGATATTTCGATTTTTTTTGTTTTGCCGTAGTTGTGTTGCCCCATTGTTTCACCTCGCAATAATTCTTTGAAAGAATCTCTCATTGCGTCTTTTATTTCGTCCGCCAATTTCATGGCCAATTTACAAAATAGTTTCTTCCTTCTTAAAAATAGATTTGGTTCTCTCTTCTTCATTGCTGAGGCCTGTGATGTTTAACTTTTTTGGGTACGCTTGATTTTTTTTCTTGAATGGCTACGCGGATTTCATCATTCCATTACGCATTACTAGTCATTGATTCTAGAACCGCATTACCACACATTTCAATTGGACTACTAACAACGTTTAACTAAAACTAACAGTCTTATTCCACTTTTGATTTTCAGAACCAGAGGTCAAGTTCTATAAATACGATAGATAGAACCTTTCTGTTTGCACGCCTATAGAATCTTTGAATTTGCACGCCCTATGATAGGAACTTCTCACTTTTACGGATCGATCTCTGTGTCTACGGAAATAAAATTCCTCACAAATCCCTTCCTTTATTCAAGGTAAATTACTGAGGGAAAAAATTGAACCCTAGTATGATTTGCAACAGAACCTAATTCACGTGATTATGTGCCTTAATTATAGTTTAACTAACTACACAATGTTCGAGACTAATCTGAAAATCTTATTAGATATCGTTTTCTCTCGTTTTATGGCTTTATTTATTGCAATGAAGGATGCACGATTTAATTCTTAAATGATATACACATTAATGTATTGATCTACTACATTTTACTTGTTAATAGCGGAAGTATATTTGATATATTTATTCTATGTTGAGTGTTTAGAAGTTATGTATTTCTTCCAATATATTAACTTTACATGAATGCTGCTTTCTTTTTTTTCTAAATGACCATTTGAAGCAATTTACTAGTAATTCCTTTAATAATATAAGTTTGTATCAATAATTTAAATTTACTTTTAGCATCTCCTTAAGTCGAGTGATATAACTACAATATAACTACAATTGTAAGCGAAAACTATGTACCTGGGATCAGAAGGATGAGGATGAGGAAAAGGTAGAAAACTGTTTATTTGATAAATTTGTGGAAGCTTTTCAACGTATCTGGAAGCCTTTACTGAAGGCCTTTGCATTTGTTAATTATGTGTTCGCGTATTTTGGTAGCGTTAAGTAGGGTGACCGTAAGCGGGATTTCTGGGAGCAAGGGGACCCGGTGTGCGCGAGCAGATAAGCACTGATCCCAATTACATGTGGAGGGATATACTACAACCTGAGTTGAGCGGATTATGGATTATTGACTTTATCCCGATTACTCGGGGTTCCGTCTTTCCAGTTTCTGATCGATACTATGGAGCGTTCACTGCCTCGTAACTGCTTAACTTTTAAATCTTAAACTTTCGTCCTTTGTTAGGGCTCTCAGTAAAATTCAAACCATGTGAAATTCAATATTCGCGTATTCAAAGCTGTGAACAGATTCGACTCTAAAATGGGCATCAGTCACATATTTAAAAAATGCGAGTTAAAGAGTCGAGCGAACAATCGCATCTCAGACTGATGGACCTTTTATCAGGGGGAATGCAAAAACAAATTCCATATTTGGTATATATGTATCTCAGAAAGCAGGAAGTTAGGAGATTTTTTTTAGAATTATTGAGATTTTAGTAACGAAGGTTAAGAATCTTAAAACAATCTTTAGAGAATTGAGAAAAGTGACTTAGTAAAATTCGCACCTTCGCGTGACTCGAAAATTTTTGCTGCTGAAGAGAAGAAGGACTTTTTGTATGTTTAATTTATGAATAAATTTATAAAGTGTTCTGTAATTCCCACGATAATTTTAGTACCATAAACAAAACTTTGTTATTTCGGAAAAATATTTGTTAACTCAACACGGCTGATGGAATAAAAGTCGGGGCTTCTTGTTTCAACTAAACTTTGATTAATTCTGCAAGATCTGATGCAATATGCGTCGTGCAATATGCAATAACTAAAATTTGGTTGAGACAACAAAAATTTTGTTCTATTCTCTAGAAATCAAATCGTTTAGTTATCATAATCAAACATTATTCTAAACTAAAAAAAATTATGGAAAAAGTAGTTTTTCCATTCAAGTTATCAAAGTTGCGAATGATTTAAGAAAATGCACTATGTGAGAGGTTTTTATTTTATGCTTCTTAGAGGCTTTTATTTAAGAACTTGCAGCCATTGTCACTTGACGGTACCTTGGATATTTGAGTCAACACAAATTAAAAAAGGGGCTATTTGGCTTACTAATGCAAATCTATCTTTCAAAAACATTGGGACGTTCGATAAAGGGCAGGTTGTTGCAATTTCTGTCCTCACTTTTGTTTCAAATGCTACATAGAGCATTTTTTAAATTAATTGTAAACAACGAGGCTATTGAAGTCATTTGAACTTGTCCTTAATACATATATCCATATATATTGGTCATCCATATATTGCTTGATTTGGAAAGGGTGAGTGTAGCAAAAACATTATCACCGATCTCGGTCCTAAGGGATCGGAATAACTTTTAGCTTATAAGATTGGTCTTGTGGCCTTAGATACGTTTAGATTCTTATCATTTATCATGGAAGGTATTAGATTAATGTAAATTTGGACCTATCCAGTCTTCGTAAATTTCCGACGTTTCAAGATCCCCTGAGTCAGCAAAAATTATTTGAACGAACATGTCTGTCCGTCCGTAGCCTGATAGCACGATAACTTTTCAAGGAATTTCCCAATCAAAATTTCCTCCTCTGCACTGTTTTCAGGTAAAAAAATAGGTCAATTTTTTCACTAGCCTTCAACAAGCGATATTTATGGCTTTAGCCACAAAGAATAAACATGAGAAAATAAAAAATTTAACTTTCTCAAAATTTGGCTCTAGTGTGATAAATGTCTGTGCAAAAAAGGACCTAAACATAGAGTGTAACTATTTTTTGTTTGCACCCATGGTTTGGCCATGAGATTGGAATGATCGCATTTCAAATAATTTATGATAGAAGGTATTAGATTCATTGAAATTTGAAATTATCCAGTTTTCGAAAATTTTTATGTTTTAAGATCCCCTTGATTATTAAAAACGTTTATGACGAGCAACATAACATGAAACATTTCGCCTTTTGGACATACTTTAATTTTGTTTGACTACAGCAGTTGCAGATCTTTTTTAGATCAACAATTTGTGTCTTCATTTTCTTGTGTCTTCTATGGTTTTACCGCAAAATAGAACTTTTGATTTTCGATCATTGTTTTTTGGTGCTCAAAACCAGAACCGTTGTTCAATAAATGCGAGTTAACAAACTTGATCTTTCTTTGTTTGTTCATTCAAAAGTTATGCGGTATACAGACGACAATAGCGAGAAAGACATCAAAGACAAAACACCTGGTTTTTTTGCTCGGGGGATATCAAAACGTGGATATTTAAATAAATTCGCGATAGTCAGTTTTGACGAGGTTTTGACCTTTTTATTGCGATAAGGATGAGAATAGAAAAAAATTAGGAAATAAAAAATCAACTTCAATTAAGAATAAAAACTATGTGCACTTGGAAACCTATGAATGATTTTGAAGGCCGTATCAAAACAAGTATCAAACTTATATTACGTTTTCTTTGTTATTTATGATTTTTCGCACTGAGAAATTAGTATGTATATACATATATACATACATACACACATATATATATATATATATATATATATATATTTCGTACTTTTAAATTTTATTTGGAATGTTTTTTGCAATTTTTGGCGAAAATAATTCCTGTATTTGAAAAGCCATCGTATTTGCAGTAAAAAAAAGTGTTCAAAATGATATCTAAATCAATATCATTTTAATATGCAACAAAAATCATACCGAATTCAAGAGCATTTTTATCGGCCGAAGTGAATGATGGTCTTTTGAGATCATAATGATCTGATGCGCGATCATGTATACTGTCAAACCAAGATGGCTGACGTTCTTACAATACTTTAGCTCATATTTGTTTAGTCTGACAAATGAACCAAAAAATGAGATCAAAATGATTCGAATGGAATATCATTATGATCTCGAGAGTCAAATGATCTCTAGAGCAAAATGCTCTGCAACAAAATTGATCCTTTTTTCCTGTGTTCGCCTGATTCAGATCTGTATGACTTTTTTCTGTTCTCAAAGGCTAAGTTTGGGCTAAAAGGAACCAGATTCGACATTGCTTTCAAAAGTTGATATTTCGTATGATTCGGTGTAGGGATCAGGAAGTGGATTTCTTTCAAAGGGATAATATGTCTATTGAGTAATTTGTAAAATAGAAACTTAGAGAGCATCAGTCGGGTTATTTAATACGATTATTATACATACATAAATAAATACATACATATATTTATTCTTTTTCCTAATTGGCATATGATATTAGTCGGTTCTTCATTCATGTTTAATTTATGGAATTATTCTATGTCTATCGTTCTATTTAAGTTACTAATTTACTTGCGCTAAATTTTTTTTTGTTCTTGCCTGTTTTTAAACTCTGGTTTTCATTAAAACATTTCTTTTTTATTTTATAATTTTTTTAAAGCGCCACTTGAGAAACAAATTAATTTCCAAAGATTTACAATGAATTGAAAATGATTAAAAAATAATTCAAACAATTAAAATTTTGGTTAAGGAAACGAAACTGTACCACAATATAAAGTCCAAGGGCGATCTGCGGTAATTACACACATTAACTTTAGATTTTTATTTTATACTTGTATTGTCCGCTTGAAGGCGTCGAAAGTTGAAACGGACGATTTTCTGACCAGAATCGCTTGAATTCTTTAAAATTTCACATAAGCTACGACGAATATTTAAAATGTCAACCTTTTTTATTTGAAACAATTGGGAATGTTACAACCTTTTTTTTTAAGAAGCCATAGAAAAATATGCCAAAATATAAAATTAAAATTGGCACAGCTACGTTGAGGCAGAAAATTAAAATCCTGCAAATTATATATGCGTGCAGAAGATTCACATCGTAATTTCATTACGAATTTCCTCTCTTTTAAATACTTTTTTAATTTCATACAAAAGGAAATCAATGTTGCGAAAAAAGCGTTGAGAACGTGTTCATCTAAAGCTTCTGCTTTACGAATAATAGTCATTAAAAAAAGTTTTATAAGAATTAGTTCAGCGTTTTAACAGCAATTTGCGGGTATAGATACATACAAACAGGAACATATAGAATGTTCTGTTTTTTAATTTGATTAAAAATAGAGGACGACATTTGCGAAAATGACTTTTCCCATCAAACTAATTTATGACGAGAATATAGATATGAATTCTAAAAATATTAAACCTCTAATTCAAAAATGTACTTAACTTCAGAAATTGATCATAAATCTTCATGATTATAAATCAATTAACGTTCTGCAATTAAGAAATTTTGTTGTAGAATTATTATTAATTTATAAGCCATCTCCGAATGTAGGTGAATTTTGCTGAATTTAAGATAAAACTTTTTTAAGGATTTTTACAGTAATTAATATATATTGAATAAAATTAGAGCTCTGAATTGTCGCTGATTACAATGAATCATTTAATTGAATATCAGTTCATCTAGATACCATAACATTTTCTTTAAAAATTTATGGAACATTCCAAAAGGAGGTTCGAAGAATTCTAAAAAAATGTTTGAGAAAGGTTATCGAAATTCGGTAAATGTTGGATATCAAAGGACGTTCCCAAGGAAGGTTCTTGGATTGCTCGTAAGGAATTCATTTTATCAAATTAATTACATTTCTGATAAACATTTCTTAAACCTTCCTTGGAACGTCCTCTTATAACAGGATATTTACCTACTTCTGGAACAATTTTCGGAATTCTCGGAAACTTACATTGCAATAATCCAGGAAAAGTGGATGCTATTGCAGCAGCAACCAACGTAAGTGGACATACATATTTGTAAACATTTGAAACTAAAGATACAATCTAGATACTAGAAAGAAAACGTAAAAAGGGGTTTACAATTAAAAAATAATACACAAAATTAATCCGCTAGAATCTGGCTCGAGAGCAATTTCTTTTTGTATTCGGGGTTTTATATTTTATAACTATGCATCTTGAGAGTGCGGTAACGTTGGTGATTAACTTTTTACCCCAAGCCGTGTTCGCGTCACTTATTTTTTTAGAATTGTTGAAACAGTCTTTCTTTGTAGAAGGAAAGGAGACGCTACGAAGCTTTGTCTTAAAAAAGAAACATAAGTCTTTTCACTTGTTATCACCAGGAAAATGGTGTACAGAATGGCTTTTTAATTCAGAAGATTTTGCAAAGAACGCTTTAATACATGCATAAAAGTATATCTAAATTAATTATGTATCGGATAAACTTAGTTTGAGATACAAGGATTTATTGTTTGTTAAATACTTCAAAATTCTAGATGTATAAATCTATATTATATATACTTTTTCAATAATTTTATTTCTTCATTTGTATATTGTATCAATTAAAAAGTATCTCATTCGATAAAAAATAGATGAACTCTTCGCTAGAATGATACTTGTTTTGATCAAACGAAATGCGCTTTTATTCTAAAATTGAAAACGGTAAATGGTTGAGATACACTCAAAGCCCGAGAGTTATGGGGTCATCTGCTCGAATAATTGATCATATGTGCCGAAAGAACCGGAATGCAGGTTTATTGAGAGTTGTCATCGGTCCTTTCTGTCAAACAATTGTTCTCGGAACAGCATCATCAAATTTGAAAAATTTTCTCTTTCACGATGAAATGCAGCACGTGAATAATTTTCCTTCTTACTTGTTTGCTATTTCCAAATTAAAAATTAATACAAATTTTGTAGCTTATTCTAGGAAACGAAACTCTATTATTTACATGCAAATGATTGTTATTGGGAAACTGCTCGCCGAGTTCATAGAAGGCAAACATTCGCATCACCCATTGTTCCAAATTGCATAACTTATTATGCATACACCGAATTTTTATTACATATCTTAGGTTTAAGATGGTTACAGGCAAATATGTAGAAGACATTTTTTGTTGATTTTAATTTTTATATTTGAATAGTGTGCACGGTGTTTCCCGGTTTATATCACCAGTCATGGACGCATTCTTGTAATGCAATCAAGTGATCTGATAAGAGAGTCACTAATTTGACACATTGGCAAAAGTTTGGTTTTCACCCTATCATTCACAGCTCGAGTTGGGATCTGAACCAACAGAAATTTTAAAGTTACATAGAAAAAATTCCAGAGGTACCCCCTCGGAAATCGAACCCCGGACATCTAACGTGAAGGCCGATGGTCTAACCAACTGAGCCAACGTGGTTTATTATTATTATTATCATTATTATTTTAATTTTTCACGCAAAACTTTTACTCGGGTGAACCCGTTTATACATCATAGCTACGGACTAAGTCAAATGATTAATGAGATTAGGATGTTATAAGTCAATCTAATACGATGTTTGAAACCTCCCACAATGATGTTGTAGGTATACAATAACGAGCGGCCGCGAGCGTTGGAGGTGACAACAGTCACCTCTGGATGCTTTCTTAAAGCTACCATTATTATTCTATTTTATTGAAATTTTTACTCGAGTGAACCCGAGTATTATTATTTAACGAATGTTACATTCTGCTTTTTCTAGTTTAAATTTTCAATTTTTTTAAAGAGCTATACAATTTTTATAGGTGAACGGAAATTTGTGTTGATCTTAGGCTACGCTTATTTCTCTTAAGTACATTGTACTTAAAATGAATCTCACTTTTCTTTGAGTTAATAGATATTTTTTAATATTTTTACATACTTATCCTGAAAATGTATTCCATTTTAGACCACAGAATTATTCACTGTTATTAAAAACCGACATCTTCGTTTCTAGGACATATTTAGCAGAATTTAAGATACGCTTATTTCAAGCAAAGAATCACATCCTCCGTTTTTTAAGGCGTTCCATTCAGCTGATGAATATTAATTTAATTAAAGGAAATATTTCATTGTTTTAAAAAGACATTTGATTATAACAACTACTTAATTTTTAAAGACAAATCCCTAACTTCTGTTAACGAATAATAAGATTCATAAACTTAATTAATATTTTACTCACCAAAATAATTATTGATTAGTTTCAATAAATTTATCATTCTAGCATAGATGAAAGCATTGCTTTTTATTGAAGAAATATGTCATAGGGTAAATATATAAGTAGTCGGACATATAGCATTACCCTCATATGAGCCCTTATATTTAATTCGCAGTAGGTACTTATTTTACACTTTTTTCCTGACAAAAATGCAAATTTTCAGACTCTATATTTATTCATAAGGTTATTTCTGCTATCTATTTTTAAAATAAAATTCCATATTATAAGAAAAAAGGTGTTCTGGGAAAATTAAGAAAACACCAGTAGTCGGACAGAATTTGTATGTTTTACATATTTCTGTTTAATCCAAATAGGCTTAATAATATACCACTTTAAAGTACTATTTAAAATATGATAAATAATTTTATTTTAATTCGGAACTAAAATGCAGTTACTTTTCTCCATCTATCGAAGTTTGAAAACAAAGGCGGATAAAAATCATATTAATGTTTCTAAGTCAAGGTTAGCCAGGTTACGATAACAATACAATGTTTATATTTTTATAATGTCGAATACAAAAACAAGATTTTGTCACTATTTCAAATAAGACATTAATCAAAAACCAAGTAAATGATGAATTATATATTTTTTAAGCTTATAACTACGTTTTATCTATCCCCTGATCTCAATCGTCCCTCTTAAGAAGCACCCCCAAAATGACATTCATGCTAGAGGTCGGACAGGCTGTACGATCTCTGGGTAAATTAAAAAATTTAGCATCTTAGTTCGAGCGGATTAAAAATTTCCAATTATACAATAAATAAATTCTTACTGTAAAATATGAGAGCCTGTACGACCACCATCTCCGTAGACTGATGGAACACTTGCCCTAGGACGTATTTAGCACAATCATCCATTTGATTCAAGTAAACGTTCTTTCATTCAAGATCTTTTTTCCCAGTGTAAAAAAAAAACACTTCCGATAGTTTCTTCGACAATTTCTTCTTATTTAAAATTCTTTATGAAAGAAGCGAAAAGTTGTTATGATAATGTGTGCCATTTGACGGAGATGTCATCATATTTTAAACGTTTCTCACAAAAATGTGATAAAATTTAGTTCCTCAAAACTGCCCGATCAGAATTAAAGAATAAGTTGCGTTGGTTAAACAGAAAGTTGCAAAATTAGTTTTTCGTGAATTCGGCAAGTAGTTCCCCTATTATTTTATACTTAAAGTTTCGTATCCACCATGTTTAGTACAAATAATAGTTTTAGATTCTTTAAACGTGCTTCCATTTATTTCCATTAATGGTGTGAAGGACTTTCTGAATGGACTATTAATCAAATCGCATAAAAATTTGAAATCAGTCCTTGTAGCATGCCAGATATGTTCGCATCGCAGATAAATCTGATTATTTCTTTTGTAGTGAAGGCGAGAATTATTGTACTTTTCTGATGGAAAAAAACTAGGAAATATCATTACGCCTCTTCTTAGCATTAAAACCTGCCTGCTCATTCGCAGTTTCGCTAAATTCTTTTCTTTCTTGTTTCATATCTTCGTGCCTCTCACAGCCCTTGTAGTTTTCTACGAGAAGATTGCACGCTCCAGGGTGCTTAGTAATCTTGAGAAGAGCTTGATAATTTGATTGACTAATGGCAAAAGAAATCAGGTTGGAAAAAGCGGCAGAAGCTAGAGTGCAGCTTTAACTTATACCCGTGCAAGAAAAACGACGAGAAAGAATTTGATAACGTATTTGCTGTATAAACTATAAAGATAATAAAGGAATTTTATGGTGAAAATTCCTTACTCTACTTTCAAAAGCTATGATCTCCAATACTGAGGAAATTCGTGCGACGGCTGCAGTTCATGCAAAAGTCGGCGAGAATTCTTTGTAATTTTCGGTCACATCGCGCGTTAACGGAACTTTTATCACCAAGTCTCCGGAAAGTCGTAGCAGGGCAATGGGCTTTTCATGGCCAATTTTCTACCAAGTGAGATTGCAAGGAAGATGAACTTCAACCTTTGACACAATCCTTTCGTCTCTCAATACTTTCCTGTTTTGAAAGAACACCGTTGACTAAAATAAAATTAAAAAATCAGTTTTGAAAATCAATGGTATTGTGAAAGGAAGATATTGATACAAAACAAGTTTTTAAATTGTTCATACTCTAAAAAATAATGATTGCATAATTATAGTAAAACATCCTGAACAAAAATAGTGTCAAGAATCATTTCACAACTGCCGTGATTTGATGAAACACTATTGACTGCAAAAAATCGAAAAATGAGATTTTTATATGGTTGAAATCGTGAAAAAAAAGTTGTTTGCGTGAAGTTCTAATAGCAATAAAAACTGTCTTTTGTAAGTCAAAAATACTTCCCTAAAGTTTCATAAAAAAATTCCTTCTGTCTCCGCATCGTAAATATAGCTAAAAAGCACAAAAAACGAAGCACCTCTTCAAATTTGAACACCTAAATTTTTTTTTCTTAATTTTAATTATCAATATAATAATTCAAGGCAAGTCGATTTATACTTGTGTAGCAATAATTTCATTGAAATATTTTTACCCTCCCTAATTGACTTTGAAGTTTCAAAAAATAAAAAAAAAAATCGAATTTTTCGCTATTTTCTCAGATTCATGGTAAGTTGCTCGACTATTTGAACATATAATGTGTGATTTACATTAATAAGAATGTAACAATAATGTATAAGAAGTGTTGACATTGAAATAATTTGTATTGACTTTAAAATACAAAAAAGTATTTAAAAGTGATAGATTGCTCTTTATTTAACAGTAACATTAATTTTCGATACGTAAATTATGAAAGCTCAACATATCGAAAAAAATAGAATTTTTTGCTATTTTCCTTGAGTTACGGCTATTTTTCGACTATTTGACCATGAAATGTCTGACATACGTTAAAAAGAATGTATTTTAAATATGTTCAGCCCATACTATTATCAGAATGTCAATATTAAAATTATTTGTATTGATTTTGGATTACCAGGAAATAGCTAAAAGTGATACGAGTATATTGCTTTTTATTTCGCAACAAAATTAATTTTCGGTATCTAAATAAGGTAAAAATGTTTTGGGGTGTACCTGGATTTACACTTTTACAGTGGGAAGGTAATATAAATCATTTTTGTGAGACCAGAATAACGTAGAGGATTACAAAAAACGATGAATTTGATTTTTTCGCTATTTTCTTAAAGTTATAGGATATGTCAACCATGTGACCTTCATAACAGTATTAGACATATTTTTTAAATACATCCTGAATAAAATCAAAAAACGGAATACTCGGAACATATTTTGGTTTGTTATGTCATTAAATTATAAAAGTATTACCAATAACCTACTTTTATGTTGATTTCTGACATTAGTTTTAATTTATTCGTCCTATTTTAATTTGGAAAAAAAAATCATTCCGAAATTTTGCACAATTTTTCCAGTTGATGAGTTCTATATAGTCTTTTGCGTCAAAATTCAAAGAATGACCCTCGAATTTCTTTAAGTTTGATTTCCCAGTTAATTGTTTCGCAGAAATGATTAGAGACACTGCGAGCTTGCGGATCTTCTGCCTTTCGTCACATAGCATAGCGAGAAGATGGTTTTCTGGGTGAGCAAAGTAGGCATTATTTTGTATTAGTTTTTGAATATATTCAGCGAGATCTTCCTTTAGGTACGCACTCAAAGGAATACTTTTCCAGAGATGTTTCGGGGCATCTTTAATAGATGGTTGAAACTTAATTTCGAACCACATTAGGACATATACTCTCATGATGAATTGAACTAAAACTCTTAACTGAAATGATGGATTATCT
Source organism: Belonocnema kinseyi (assembly GCF_010883055.1). Classification (NCBI taxonomy): domain Eukaryota; kingdom Metazoa; phylum Arthropoda; class Insecta; order Hymenoptera; family Cynipidae; genus Belonocnema; species Belonocnema kinseyi. The sequence continues at coordinate 88,399,900 of NC_046664.1, read as the reverse complement.
GTCCCAATGTAAGTTCAAGGAGTTCTACTCATCCTAGTCAACCATCGGACGTGCGATAATTTCCCTGAACTTTTTCGAGCAAGATCTTCAGAACACTCTCTTTTTTCTATAGAATTCCATATATCTAGCAGGTCCTTTTGATCAGAACTAAGATCAATTGTGTCAAATACAGGAGAATTTGAACTTTCGACAGCACCGAAGTTTACAACTGGACTTTCTTTACAAGAAGCGAAGCTTTACCCGATCGGACCAGAAAAATCGTTAGGACCAGAAGATCCTCTATCAAGTTTTATAAACAAAGCTTTGAAAGGCAGCTCATTGCTATGCTGCTGACATATACTCCATTGTAGCGATTTACCCAATTCTAATTCTAGTAATTGAATTATACCTGCGTGTTTACCAGCATTCGTAAGACAGCCATCACAACCCACACAATCCAGATTTAAGGTATTAATTTCTTTATCAAAGAAAGACTGAAAGATATAATGTGTAATCGTTTTTGAATCTGAAGAAAATGAGGATATGTGTCCTAAATAAGTACTTCTTAGTCCTTGAATTAGAGAAGTATTTTCTTCTTGTTTTGTTGTTTGCCGTGTTTTTCCTTCACTTGTTCTATTCCTTACTTTTGTTTCGTCTTTTCTTCCATCAAAGTACAAAGCCTTTTTCTAAAGCCAAAGAGAGCTGATGTTTCTGAAGTTGTTGAAGATTTTTTGTTCTTTCCCGATAGAGTTTACTCTTGTCAAAAACTAAACCTTTTACTTCCGAATTGTACTATTCACGTCGTGTAAAACTGCTGGAGCCAGTAAATCAGCAGTACCTGTATCCGATGCCGTGACTGTGACAGACTTCTGAAAATGTTGGACAGCATAATCTTTTCTGATCTGTAAATTTATTCCAATAAGGGATCCATACATCCAAAACATCTTCTTCGGCAGGCAGGTAAATGTCTTTTACATTGTTATCCATAATCGACCAACATTAGGAACTTCACTTTGATCTTAAAGTACATCAGTCATCAAATGCTTTGATTGAACTTCATGATGATCTGATTGTTCCGAATAAATTTTCGGAAGAGACGTAAATGATTTTCTCATTCGTCTGGAAGATAGATGATCTAAGAGAAACTCTCTGGCAGCTTAGGAAAGACATATCTCACAAGTGCATGAAGCATTATTTCACTTGCAAGCCGCAATATCAAATAACTTTGATTTATTAGAACGAAACGCATTTGATTTGCTTTTTTAACAGGATTCATCTATATTTCTTCCATGCAACTTTTTCAATTACTTCAACTCATTTTGATTTGTTTTAACGATCTTCGCGATTCTTATTTCTGTAAGAGTTGGAATGGAAGTTTCATAGCATATATCCTGCAGCCTTTTTACAATTAAACGCGAAATATCAGAAAAACTTGGGTATATTTTAGATTCTTTTTCAGTTCAAATTTTTTCACATTCGAAAAAATAGGATCTAATTACATCAAAGCGTGTAGATAATACCCAGTTACTTAACGAAAAAATCTGCTGTTTAAAATTCGAGTTTTCCAGCTCTCTTATAACATACTCGTGATTAGATATTGAAAACTTAACTGAATTCATTTTCTGGAAAAGCGGTTAGCAAAAACAAATTGTAAACAAAAGCCTGGTGAGCCGTGGTGCACTAGTAAAATGTAAACAAAACCTTGATGCACTCAAAAATTGCAGTGAACCATGTGTGTTTGGATTTTGGGGATTAGCGAGCGATGCGTGAACGCAACAAAATATCAGCTAATATTAAAAATTAAAAATGTTAGATTTTGCTCATTGTTGAAACTATAAATGACTTCGGTTAAAAAATGAAACAGGATGTCCAAATTGAAACTAATGTCAGAAATCAGCATAAAAGCAATACTTTGATTATTTAATGGCATTATAACAAGCTAATATATGTTCCAACTATTTTTTTATTTAATTTTATTCCGAATATATTTTTAGAAATATATAATACTCGTATTATGGTCACATGTTTGATAAATAATATAACTTTAAGAAAATAGCGAAAAAATTAAATTCTGTTTTTTTTATAATCCTCTACGTTATTCTGGATGGATAAAAATTATTTAAATTACCTGATAACTGTACAAGTGTAAATCTTTCTTTTAATACAAAATCAATAAAAATGATTTTAACATCGACATTCTGCATATATTATTGGAGTAAAATATTAAAAATATATTCTTTTTAATGTGTATCAGACATTTCATGGTCATATAGTCGTAAGTCTAAGTAAATAGCAAAAAAGTCGATTTTTTTTAGTTATTTTGAAATTTCAAGGTAACTTAGGCAGGGTAAAAGATATTTGAATCATTTTTTGCTGTGTAAGTGCAAATGCACTTGCTTCACACTATTTCTTCTGATTATTTATATACTGAAAATTAATTTGATTTTTAAATAAAAAGCAATATATCACTTTTAAATATTTTCTGGTAACTCAAAGTCAATAAAAATTATTTTTATGTGAACATTTCTTTTATATCATTGTTCTACTATATTGAAAAATTATTATTAAAGTATATCACACATTATATATGCACACGCAGTCGAGAAATTTACCATCAATCTAAGAAAATAGCGAAAAAGTCGACTTTTTTCGATTTTTTGAAACTTTAAAGTCAATCAGGGAGGGTGAAAAATATATTCATCGAATAATCGCCAAACAGGTATAAATCCACTTGGTTTAAACTATTTTTAATTGATAATTTAAATCTAAAAAAAATGGTTTGCTGTTTAAATTTGAAGAAATTCTACGTTTTTTGTGATTTTTAGCTGTATCTATGATGCGGAGACAGAAGGGATTTTTTTTATGAAACTTTAGGGAATGTTTTGGACTCCCGAAAGACAGTTTTCATTGCTATTAAAACTTCGCGCAAACAACTTTTTTTTCGATAAAATTTTCGTGATTTATCAAGACAGTCCTTGCCTTCTGTTCCATTATTATAAATAACAGATACTATGAAATAAAATAAAATAAGTATTCATGTTAATTTTATATATTAATTTAATCATTGTGCGAGTCAGAAGTAATAATAATCGATGGCAAGCATAACATACGTTTTTTTTCTATTAATTAATAATATAATAAAACCAATTAGTAAGAACAATGCTACTATATCGATATGATTATTATTTACTTTCAAATATTTCAAAATTTACCTAGGTTTATATTTCAAAATAATCAAGCATCAATTGTATAACATCACTTATTGAACAGTCTTTAAAATTATAGTAAACTCAAATATTAATTAATAACCCAATATAAAATAAATTACGATAGAGGTTAACAAAAAAATATTTTTTATTTAAGTTGACGGTATGCTGCAGAAATATCGAGGCCGTTTCCTGAGCCTTGAACGCACAGGGAGTCGTGTTAACTTCAAATAGCATTCTTCCCAGTTATTACTTCAAAGTCCGTATCGTTTAAACAATTTCCTTCTAATAAATTAAATTTGAA
>NC_046664.1:88394281-88396311 GCF_010883055.1 Belonocnema kinseyi | reverse complement strand
GAAAAACACCATTCCTAATTGTTTACTTGAAAAATTAAGTAGCAAACTTAGAAAGTTTATGGCAATTTGTGTGACTTATTTTCAGAAAAACAATCCCACATATGTATAACTACAATGGTACCATATTTTTTCTGAAATTAAAAAAATAATAAAGAAAGTGACTCATTTATAGCATGGTTATTCACAAATAATAATTATAGAGCGGATAAACGTATACAAATCTTGACGATAAACATTTCAAGTCTTATGTATTCATCAATTTATGATTCTGCAAAGTCAGCTTGATATGTTTATCGTATTAACGTGTACGTTAATGAGCAAAGCGTCGAAACGCGTCGAATGCTCTGAAAGCAAATATCCGTTAATTCGTTAATTGATTTATCACTTGAGAGTGGGTAATTTAAAACCGACGAAATTGCATATAATTTTCATGAATCATGTTTCAAAACATTTCTCATCTGGAGTAAAGACTTTCAAATATATTTTGCAAATACGTTTGACGTATGATCCGTCCATTAGGAACGTTCACAATTCATCATTCTAGGTTATGCCGCTGAGAGAAAAGTAAAATAAGCGTTCGGAAATTTCGAAAACAGAAAATGTGGTGCGTTTCTTGATATCAAATATAGGCTCTACTACTGAGACCTTGCCATTAATCTAGCACAGTTAGTTAGAACATGCGAACGATGCCAGCAGATTGCAGACTAGGGATGATTAATTGCCAAGAATAAATGCAACTGGGGAGAATGAATCTAAATAATGATATATCATACTGACTATTAATATTTCTAGTTTGCAATATTTTTCCCATGACTTTATCCGCGGAGGGAAATTAATGTTCTCATCACCTCTTGTTAGAAAAATATTTAAAAATTCTTGAATTGAATTTCAACTTAATTCAGTTTCTTCAACTTCAACCCTTAAGTAAAGAGGAAATGCTGTTTATGATGCAAGCGACTTTAAAGTGAGAACATTGTAATGAGGCCAGAGAATGTTTCTGCTGCTTTAGCAATATGCTTTGACATTTGTTAATTACTAGGAGCAAGTATTTTATATCCCCCAGAAGATAATTAAATATTAAAAATGGATAACGGATCAAAAGCAGAAAATTGTAAAAGTACCTGGAGCAATTCTTTCTGCATTAGTGCTGCATTCATCGGGATACTATCACGAAAGTCAAGCGAGATAGAAAATTAAATAGTAATCAGGATTCGCAGTAATATGAATTTCAGAGCTAGCAATCGAAAAGCAATTTAAGGAAATCTACTAATGACCAGTGTAGAGTTTGATTATAGAAAAAGGCTGATTGATTTAAAAGAGTATATACACTGGAACTTATCTGGTAACTGCAAGCACTTAGAAAATAGCAGTCGCATTCTGATACATTTCTTAAAACTATTAGCAGCATTTTGTTAAATTTCAGGACGAAAAAATGGACTTAAGATTACATAATCTTCTGGAAAAATTGTTATTGTAAATCGACCCAAAATTTGGGGTTTGCGTGTTCTGGAGTCCATATTTTGTGTTCAAAAAAATCTTGAATCGAATCCATAAGTCTTTAGATGTAGTTCTTGCGATTACTACTGGGTATTTAAAAAATAATTTTGAAGTATAAAAAAGTCTAGATTTGGAGACAATCCATGTGTTTTGCCTAGTATTTGAAGAACACCGTTAAATCAAAAACTAGTTAAACCGAGAAAATCGACGTATATTGTCGGAATCTTTTTCGGTTAGAACGTTTACACAAAAGAGTTATTTTAATGTTTCCATTTTTGATGATTAATTTCATCACGGCATTTTAAAAAATAAAACCCAAAATTGTTCAAATTTAATTTATTAGGAGAAAATTGATTAAACGATACGGACTCTGAAGCTATAACTAGGAAGAACGCCACTTGAAGTTAACGCGACTACCTGTGCGTTTAAGGCTCCGGAAACGGCCTCGATATTTCCGCAGCATACCGTCAACTTGAATAAAAAACATTTTTTATTAATCTCTATCGTAATTTATTTTATATTAGGTTATTCAT
>NC_046664.1:88391641-88394181 GCF_010883055.1 Belonocnema kinseyi | reverse complement strand
TTTGTTATAAGGACAACCGCAGAATTTCACCGGGAGCTCGTGATAATCTGAAAAATTGCACCCGCTCCCAGCGAAATCGCGGTAAAATTTCAGCCACAACCACCTCTCACGACCGTGAGGTAGGTGGTTAAAGTCTGTAAAGCAATCAATACGACGATCCGGCAAAAGTTTTGTGCACCCTAAAAACACGGAGCGATCCAAGAACTATCGCCTTCTGCATTTTTCCCGCAAGTGTTTTAGCATATTGTTGACACGCAGGGATGCTTTTCAGGCTACTATAGATTAAAAGATTAGCACCTCCAAGAGCGCCGATGATTAGAACAATTAGTTTAACAGAATATTCCAGGTACAATCGTTGCAACTCCCTTATGAGGTCTCTATTCCTCTCTTTTTTTTCATTCTCCTTGGCTATGCTGTTGTTGTCAGCTGGTGCCAAAAATTCGATAACGAACATGGTTCGCTTCTCGATATCAAGAAGAGCCATGCCTGGCCTCGAGTGTGCAAAAAAAAAAACAATTGTCAAGAATATGAAGTTCTAGTATATGCGGCACTTCCAATTCTCGACAATTGACTCCATTTCCCCAGGAGCGTTTAGAGGCGGGATATTAGGGTTAATGCTGTAAGAGTGACAGAGATGGTAATAAAGCACTCTTAGTGCCGCATTGTGCCTTTATATGTAAGTCGTTCCCGCATGAGTTGGACAACTGGACAGTATGTGAGCTAAATACTCGGGGTGTGCATGGCATGCCCTGCAGCTATCATCGGGAATGTCTTGGCTAAAAATGTGGCGATGGTATGTTTAGGTGAAAATGACACCGTCTTGGCATGCCAAAATGAAACCCTCCGTACCAAACTTCAATCCGGGCGATTTAAGGAAAGCAAACGTTAGCTCACACGACATTAACTGATCTAAGCTGGTAGAATGCTGCATCTTTACAGACACATCTATCGATAAGCAGGTTCTCCCGACATCTGGCTACGCCTTTCTTTGAGCCTCGTTGTTCATACATTTCTTGCCACATAGGTTCAATTGCCCGAACAATCTTATCATTTAGGATATCTGTTAATATCTTATATAGTGTGCTCAGACAAGTGACTGGCCTGTAATTCTTTGGGTCAGCTAAGTTGCCTCTTTTCGTTAGAAGTATTGTGCGCCCTTCCATCAGCCACTCCGGAATCGGCTCTCCGACTTTAAGTATGAGGTGAAAATACGGGCCAAATGCTAATGGGTTGAAGGAAACTTCTTTCACCAGAAGGTTTTGATACAATCTGGTCTTGGTGCGGAATAGTTCTTCATCCCTCTTAATACTTCTTTCACCTCCTCGGTAGTGATGGGTGGGCATTTTTGATCAAGTGCTATGAGGGTTAGAGAGAAACTGTTGATTTTCTCTGACCCACCTCCTCCTCCGCTCTAGACTTCTCTGAGCGTCAGATAGTATACGTATTCTCTAAAAAATATGCTGCCTGATGGTCAGCGCCTTTGACTTGTTAAGTGTGTGATAGCGGGTCCGAAGTTCGCGGGCGAACTTTCGAACCTTGGCGGTAAAATTCCTGCCAAAAGTGATGTAGTCAATCATGCACTGCATGAGGGACGCGTACTGTCTTGCCCAGCCGATCTTTATGGCAAGTTGATGCATTCGTCTTTTGGTCTTATGATTAACCGTTGGTTTTGATTTATGGTTCGCATTGGCCAAAGCTCTCGCTGCATTATACACACAATAACTGATAGCCCAGAGGTCGGATTCTTCGGAAAAATGTCCACGAAACTCGTCATCTATTTCAGCCAGATCTTTAGGCTTGAGAGAAACCTTAGTGTTGATGTTTCTCCGGGTCATGAAGCATCGCTCTTCTTCTATTGGATGCCTTGCTACGGTTGGTCTTAGTGTTGCCTCTCTTTCTCTGTTGTCGGCTTGTTCTAGCTGTGGTAGAGTAGGCGTTCCGCTCACATAGCCCATTTTTCGGAGTTTTTCGTCATGGTTTCCCAGACTTTGCTGCGAAAAGTGCGATAGCCCTGGGTGTTTCTCGCACCACAAAGCATGCAGCAGTGCCATGTAACCCCGTTCAGGGGACACACTCGCATCAGGGCACTTTAGCAAGTTCTGATTTAGTCGCTCCGCCCACATAGAGGACTCGAGACTCCGCCGATCTATCGCATTGTATCCATTTTTATTGGCTCCCTCTGCTCTAGAGTGGTCGGCATTGTTGGCCGACCTATTGTCAGGAGCCCCGCGCGTTCTGTTGTTTCGAATCGCACTTGCTACAACTATGTTTGGTGTTGTCATTGTTGTTCCCACGAGAAGCTAGGTAAAGGTGTTTTTCCATCCTTGTAGATCCCCGCAGGCAAGCATAAGGCTGCGTACTCTGAGACGTCGCCTAGTAACCCTGAGTCACCGTTCTAGACACATCACCCAGGTGCCATTCAGCTTTCGGCACGATGTTTACACCTCCGCTTGGGAGTTAATTTCTTTGTGACCACCCCTCGACAATTTCCGCAACTGCCTATTTATTTTTCTAACCCTATTCATCAGAAAACCTTGGTA
>NC_046664.1:88385689-88391541 GCF_010883055.1 Belonocnema kinseyi | reverse complement strand
GGTTGGGAGCTTTTTAGACAAATACTAGAAACTTTTGTCACTTCTTTTATTACAAACTTGATCAATCCTATGTGATGGTCAAAAGACAATTGAGCGGGGCATGGATTTGGCCACCTACCTGACTCCCTTTCTTCCGTATCGTAGAAGCATAATAGGAATAGGCATATCGTTGTTATGACCCGTACAATACAATCGAAGAACCCTACGTTAAGAATTTATGATAAAATTAAATTTATCTTGTATACAAATACGTAAGTATATTGTATCACGGAATCAAATAATCAGAATGCAATTTGACGTGATAGATAATAAAAAAAATTAACGTAATCTATCAGTTTTAGCCGTAAGGCATTGCAATGACATTTTCAGTATTGACAGACAAACGTGCCAATTTTCTGACATTTCTTTCAAGTTTATTTTTTACGCTTTTCGCACTGACTGTTCTAATAATTCCATCTAAGCCAGGAAATGTTGCCGTGACGTGAACCAGTAGCCATTGCATTGACGGATTGTTGTCCTCTCTTAGGAGCAAGATTAAACCCTCCTTGATCTCATGCTAACCATGGCTCTATTTGAGTCGAATATATAACTTTTTAGTTTTTTCAATTTTAATTATTAATTAATTCTAATTATCAATTAATTTTAATTAATTTTGATTAATTCTTATTTAATTTAAAATATTTAACTTCAAAAAATCTTGACGCATCTTTTGAATGCACAGCCATCTCGCTGATGTAGGACATGATTTGAATTAAGGTTCAACTCTGGTAAACTCGTTAGGGATTCACCTATTAAAAAGTGTCCCAGCGAGAGAGCAATAATATCGTGCGGATCAGATGAAATGGGTGTATGAGGACGTAGGTTTAAAATCGTTTCCACTTCGATAGAAAATATATTAAACTTCTCAGGCGTAAATAATGTATCGTTTATAATACGTTTGAAATTATGTTTAAATAGTTTGACTGATGATTCTCATATGCTTTAAAAATGGGGCGACAAAGGCGGAATACATTTCCATTCCATTCCTTGATCGCTAAGGAACTGACTGACTCTTTCATTGTGAGCTTCGGATTGTATTAAATCTGAATTTCTTTTGTTTCGTAATTTGCGCCTGCAAAATTGGAACCCTTATTGAAATAAATAAAATTTGGTTTACCACGCCTAGCTATGAGTTCACGCTAGGCAGCCAAGAAAGCTTCGGTAAAGATATCAGTTACAACCTCAAGATGTACTTCCTTAACCACTAGAAAAATAAATAACGCTATGTAAACCTTAACTCGTGAACTATTATGATACTTTTTCTCTTTGATAAAAAATTGACCATAATAATCTACCCCAATATTACAAAACAGGCGGGCTTCAGTCGTTTTTATTTTCGGCAAGTTGCCCATTTTGTATTCAACTGTAATAGGATAAGCATGAAAGCATGTAATGCATTTGCGTAGGATTTTTCGTACTCGGCCAAAATCGTCGTCGCAAAGCATAGAGTGTTGTCTGGATTCCGGCGTGCTTGTTACGCAAGTGTTCGTCCTGAATAAGTACGCCTCTGACATGATTTGAGCGTGTCCAAAGCATGAGATCTTTTTGAGAATAAGGAATAGTAGAGTTCTCTAATCTGCCTCCTACTCCAATGATCCCATATCGATCAAAGAATGGATCAAGTGATGCAATGGAGCTTCTTTTGTCTAGCCTTTTTTCACTGCTTAGATCATCCCTTCCTTTGATGAAAGTGTTCATTTGGGTTGCACGGATTATCGCCTTTTCAGCATCGATCTATTCTGATACTTTACGGCACCCGTCTGATAAGCTTTGGCTTTCATGCGAAGACAATACGCAACCATTCGTATTAATTTTGAATATGAAGAGAATTTGTAAAAAAATTCTTTTTCAGGTTGAATTGTCAAATATATTTCTTTCTTAAAGCCTGGAATTTTCTTGGCTGATTAGATTTCAATTTTAGGTAAAGCATTCTCCTCATTTTGTAACCAGTTTGGTTCAAATTTCCGAAGGTTGTTTTCAATCAATGTGGCAGGCATTTGTCCTCGTGATAGAGCATTCACTGGGTTATCGTCTGATCTTATGTGTCTCCAATCCTGAGGCTTGCTTTCTTTTGTATCTTCGAAACACACACGATTAGATATAAAAGTCTCCCAGCGATGAGGAGACGTATTTATTCAAAAAAATACGTTAGATGAATCTTTTCAAAATACGGTCTTACTTATACGATTTTGGATGCATTTTTAAACTGTTGTGCATAATTTTGAGAGTAATTGTGCACTGCAGAGTTCTAAGCGCGCTATTGAGATGGTTTGCAAAGAGGCTACTCTGGATTTGGCATAGAGAAGTCTACTCTCAACGTGACCTTGATCATTTATCGACCTGATGTAGATGCAGGCTCCATAACCCCTCTTACTAACATCACAAAATCCGTGCAACTGGATATCGATAGCCCCTTGAATTATTACCTTTCGATTAAAACTTAAATTATTACCAAGAGTCAATTCTGAACGAAATTCTATCCAAGTCTTATGAATGCTATTGAGTACCGACTCATCCCAATTTAACTTGAATTTTCATAGTCTGTGCATAAGTATCTTTGCAAACAAAGTGATTAGTCCTAGTAAACCCAACGGATCAAAACGCTTGGCAATCTGAGAGAGTGTCGTCCGTTTACTGATTTTGGAGTTTACCACAAAAGAATTAGCGAAGTAAATTATTTTATCGGTTACGGAACTCCATGATACTGGCTCTTTTCGCGTAGGTGACATGTGGCCAAGTTCAAATATTCTTTATTGATTGATGAATATTGATTTTTTAAATCCGAATTGAATTTGAATCTTCACTCCAGGGCATTAAGACGTTTTGAAGCCACTAATCAAGATTGTCCCAATGACTCAAGATTATTGGGGAAAGGCAAAGCGAGTACATATCGGCCGGAAGTATTGCGGCGAAGTTTTTGTTCTCGAAAATATTTTTTGCAAGCGACTGCCTCGGCGAAGAGGTAAACTGTCCCGAAATCTTCTTCTATTTCCCATAATTTTTCAATTTCTGACTGTAAATCCGAAAAATGATATTTGACCGAATTTGAATTTAAACGTATAGCTGATGGGGAGGCAATGTTACCGTCTCTTATCCGTCCTAACTGAGTTTCTTAAAGGATGAGATCGACACCCCGCTGAGAAGATCGATTTGACCATTGCAAAACATGGATGCCGATGGTCCAGATCCGAGCGGCACATCGATAGGTGTTGGTTTGTAAAAATATGGATCAACTAGTTCTTTTTTTGAGGGTATTTGGATCGCATCGCATGTAATTTTTTCGTTTGGAACTAATTCCGCGATCCAGGGAGTTGTAAGAAAGCTGCGAGTTTTTTCCTAATCGTGGTACGTTGGACGTATGGTGAGCTTTACGTTGTCTGAAGAGCAAGCATCGAGAAGGGCCCAACATGATACTGATTGACGTTCGTTATAAAGTGCATAAATAATTGCACTCGTCAACAGCTTATTAGAATGATGCATAGTTGATGCATCTTGCACCTTGAGCGCTTTGCAAAATTTCCTGTCTTTCAGGAATCGTAAGGGAGCGAAGTTTTTTGCATCGGACAACTGGGTGGGTCTTACATCTGCATGCAGGGCATGGTCTTGTAGTTGATGTTACAAAGGTTGATTTTATGTTTATTTTGTTCATGAATTTGAAGACCTTTTTTTGAACTTCTCGCTAAATCAAACGAGCAGCCAGTCGATATTAAAATTCCAACGTATCATAGAGTTTTGGAAAAACATTTCTCTGTAGTGCTTCGTCCCATTTTTCTAACGTGATTTTATGCAATTTTTCCTCTAAGTTTTGTACGATTATTTCTTCCGATACCTTCACCCCGAAAGAAGCTAATGATAATGTGTGTTGCTGTGTTTTGTCAGCTAACTGGATTCTTTCTTCAGCAGTTTGTGTTTCTTGAACCGGTAATCTTAAAAGTTAGCACAAATGCCTCGAAATAATTAAACATTTATCCGCATAAGTTTTCTCTAGAAATTTCCAGGCGCGATTATACTTTTCTTCTGTTATCGCGATTACTGACACTTTTCGAGCAGCCTCTTTCTGCAATGCCGACTTTAAATATCGTAATTTTTCTACACTGCTTAAATCAGTTCGGTTATGAATCAGTGTTGTGAAGAAATCTTTAAAGTCCAGATACTCTTCCTAGCGACTACTAAAAGTCGGAAGTGCAGCCTGTGGTAATTTAACTCTACGGTTTGTTATGTTTTAGTGTCGTCGCCAATTGACGCTCTATCATTGTCGTCAATCGCTTGATCTGGCCCTCGCAACGTAATAAGATGCTCTCCGTCTGTGAGAACGTCTAAGTATTCATCTTGAGTGGCGTAACGTTCGAGGTCGAGATCAATATGTGGAGTATCTCTATCTAACAATTCGATTTTTTCTTGAATATGGTCCAAAGGTTCATAAGCAGACTTAAATTTTTGGATCCGCAAATTTAGCTTAATGGCGTTTGGTTGTTCATCGCGATACTATTCCAAGACATTTTTAAAGTTGGAAATATGATCTTATATGGTTTGCCTGTTTAGCGCTATTATTTAAAGTCGCTCACTGGCCATTATCAATCGAAATTATATGGTACTCAGTTTTGAAACAAACTCACCAGACTGTATTTAGTCTCGAAAATGTCCCTTCTTGGTCGGGAGATCCATGATGCATCCACTCATTGCTGTATCCTTGACTCGATGATTGCTTGAAACTATGTCTTGAAGTCAGTCACTCAAAACGCAGATCTCATGTTCAGGAAATCCGGAATCTTCTGTCAATTCTTTTATTAGAAACTTGATCAATACTATGTGATGGTCAAAGGGCAACTGAGCGAGGCATGGATTCGGCAATCTACCTGATTGCCTTTCTTCCTTATCGTAAAAGGACAATAGGGCGAGGCATATTATTGTTATGTCCCGTACAATGCATACTAGAAAAAACCATGCGCGATTGTTTTTTGTATCACCCAATATTAAAATTAAAATATAAAATCAATATTGATACAAAATTGATGTATTTCATAATATCTATTATGTAAAATAATGAAAAAGAACAGCAAGGGTAACAATTTTTAATATAGAATCTTTTTGTACAATATATAAGCAATCAATACGTTGCATTTTTGTTTAAAAATACCAATATCCGACAAAAAACAAAAACATAACCTAAAGTTGTTTAAAATTGTACGTTTAATTTTTAAGGTCAAATGACTTTTGTTTTAATAATATTTTTGTTGGTAGACACTTAACAACTATATTATTGTTCAAATAAGGTAAATATTCTTGAAACTCTAATTATTTTCATTGACACAAGCAATTTTATAAGAAAACACTAATTCAACAAAAAGTTTTTAAATATTGTAAATATTCTTTTAGACCTGATACTGGTTCCACTAAAAAATTCGGGAATGATGATCATTTCTGCCCACTTTTGTTACGGTTTTCTACAGAAATCGTAATAAAAAGTCAGTATTCGTGAAGAAACGTTCAGAAATTGTCAAAACTTGAGTTTAAAGGACAATCCTTTTTATTAGGGTTCCAAGAATAGAATATTCCAGACAGGCGTTTTAGTTTTTTTTTGTATTATTGCGAAAATTAAAATGCCGTATTTTCCACGGAGATTATATGCAGTAAACATGTGGATCCTTAAAGAATTGTAGAGGGCTTCAGTTGTATTGGATTTAAGCTCACTTTTACCCCACCAAAGTGAAGAATATCGCACGCTGGGTTATATGTCTAAACGGTCCTTATATATATATATATATATATATAATTAAAAATTTGTCATAACGACAACCGCAGGATTTCGCCGG
>NC_046664.1:88384007-88385589 GCF_010883055.1 Belonocnema kinseyi | reverse complement strand
TATTGTTGACACGCAGGGATGCTTTTTAGGCTATTAGCAAGTGAAAGCTTGGCACCTCCAAGAGCGCCGATGATAAGGACGATCAGTTTAACGGAATATTCCAGGTACAATCGTTGCAACTCACTTATAAGGTCTCGATACCTCTCTTTCTTTTCATTCACCTTGGCTCGATTCTCGACAATTGACTCAATTTCCGTAGGAGCATTTAGAGGAGCGATATTCAGGTGAATGCTGTAGGAGTGACAGAGATGGTACTAAAGTACTCTTAATGCCGCATTGTGCCTTTGAATGTAGGTCGTTCCCGCGCGTGTTGGAAAACTAGATAGTATGTGAGCTAAATGCTCGGGGTGTGCATGGCACGCCCTGCAGCTATCATCGGGAATATCTTGGCTCAAAATGTGGCGACGGTATGTTAAGGTGGAAATGACACCGTCTTCGCTTGCAAAAATGAAACCCTCTGTACCAGACTTCAATCCGGGCTATTTAAGGAAAGCAAACGTTAGCTCACAAGACGTTGACTGATCCTTCACATTTCTGTGGAAGATACCGTGCATCCTCTTATCGAGGAGCTGTTCACGAAAGTTTTTCCCTTGTGCTTTCTTAATCCGGGCTTTTAGAAGTGAGTACTCGAGATAGATTAGATTTGATGCATTTTGCTCACCCCTAATACTGAAGTCAAGTCCGAGTGTTTCAGCAGCCTCCTCCGCTGCTTTGTACAGAAATGCTCCTTTACCCGCTTCCTCGTGATTCATGACCATTTTAAGAAGAGGGTCTCTTCCATTTGCAACTCTATGTGTTGTACCCATAATAATCCTGTTGTGAAGACATTCCAGACTCAATATTCCGCGACTCCTTTGACGGCGTGAGATGTACAGTCGCGGAACGGAAGACTTAAGATGCATGCTTTTGTTCATGTGCATAACCTTTCTTGTCCCGATATCAAGGGATCTGAGCTCGTTCTTCATCCATGGAACTACTTCAAATGAATAGAGTAGTACCGGGACGGCAAGGATGTTCGTTGCAGATACTTTGTTCCTCGCCGACAGTTCCGAAGACCAAATCTGTCGGTTGAGACGTTTGTATCTGCTTCGGAGAGTATCCTTTATAGATGTCAC
Organism: Belonocnema kinseyi; assembly: GCF_010883055.1. Classification (NCBI taxonomy): domain Eukaryota; kingdom Metazoa; phylum Arthropoda; class Insecta; order Hymenoptera; family Cynipidae; genus Belonocnema; species Belonocnema kinseyi. Next base: position 88,384,474 of record NC_046664.1, on the reverse strand, counting down.
ATCCTGAATGCGGCTCTGTGGCAGGCCCAGGTATGTATAAGTCTCTCCAGCGCAAAGGTGTCGTATGGCGCTTCTATCAACGAGCTCAGGATCTTCAGGGATGTCATTCAGTTTTCTCGCTTCAAATAAACCTTGGCACATTTGTGTGGCCCAAATTTCATTCCAATTTCCTTAGTATATCGTTCGCCAATCCCCAGAGCTAGATGCAGTTGCTCTCTGTTTTTAGCATAGATCTTAAGATTGTCATCTATTGGATGCCTGCCCGCGGTTTTTCTTTGTGTCGCCTCTCTTTCTTTCTCTCTTTCTTTGTAACCCCGTTCACGGGCCACACTCGCATCGTAGCAGTCTAGCAAGTCGTGATTCACTTGCTCCGTCCACCCAAAGGTCGCGAGATCCCGCCGATCCATCGCATTGAATCCATTTTCATTGGCTCCCCCAGCTCTAGATTGGTCGGCATTGTTGGCCGA
>NC_046664.1:88379995-88383907 GCF_010883055.1 Belonocnema kinseyi | reverse complement strand
CCAGAGTCACCGTTCTAGACACCTCACCCAGGTGCCATTCAGCTTTCGGCACGGTTTTCACACCTCCACTTGGGGGTTAATTCCTTCGGGACCACCCCTGGAGAATTGTCCGCGACTGCCTATTCATTTTTGTAACCATATTCAGCAAAAACCCTTGTTAAAAGGACTCTCAATCTTCGCGCTCTAAAGAAACGACCAGTGCCGAACCGAAAATTGATGGTGCCCCGAGTCATATTTAATTTTATTCTTTCAACGAGCTTCGTTCATAAGTTTGAGCACGCCTTGAGTGCGCGACTGTTGGTTCTTGCGCTTCGCGCTCGATAAAGTATTTATCTCGCTATTCGCGCTTGATGATGTATTTATCTCGTGTAACGCGATCGATCTTTGTGCACAGAATTTTTAAAACTAAAGGTGAAAGCATCGACAACAGTTATTTAGTGATTGTGAATTATCTTTTGTTAAAGATCCTTCGGCTTTAACAAACACATTCTCATCACATATCTCGTGTTTCGAACTCAAGTTTATCCTGGAAATTTTATATAATTCCCATAAATGTATATTATTATAATTCATGACTTGCACTGGTATTAAAACAGACCTTTTCATTGTCCCACTAGAAAAGGCGCATTCTTAAAAAAAAAATTAGTTGTTGAACATTTAACTGCAACTTTTGTCATTTTTTCACAAACTTAATTTGCTCATATCCAATTTTATTGAAAATGAGCAAATTTTTGGATTGTCCATTATTTTGTATGCTGTCAAAATTTGAGTTTTGGATTTTTCAAGAAAATTCAAAAAAAATTTATGATAATATTGTAGGGCATTTAAAAATCAAACTTGTTTTTCTCTTGACTTGACCTTTAGTTTAGGACACTAAAAGAGTGTACCAAATGCCAATCTAATACAATGATTTTTTCAAAGTCATCGTACTCACAGATAGACGGACATACATACACACATACATACAATCAGACACACCGACAGACCCATTATTTCACCGCAAAATTCAATTTTTGATTTACGAGTAATTAAAAAATAGAATTTTAAATTAGGTACTTAGCTTAGGACACTAAAAGAGTGTACCAAAGGCCAATCTAACAGATTAACTTTCTGAAACGTTATCGTGCTCACAAACACATAGACATACAGGCAGACATATTTGTAAAAACATATCTTTCAGTTTAAGGGGGTCTCAAAACATAGACATTTGACAAAAACAGGGGGCCAAATTTTACAAAAATCTAATACCTTCTCTGATGAGAATGTAAAAATACTACAGAATATTTCATCAGTAATTAAATGTTTTCTTTTCAATCAATGTAAAGTACGTATGCTGCAAGTTCCAGTCGTTCCTTCTTGCTTCCTGAAATAAATATGTTGCCGTTGTTTCCCAGACGTCATGTTACCAGATTTAATTAATTATAATATATTTACAGAGTTTATGACAACCAATTATTTATATCATAAGTTTTCAAAAATACGTCACCTATTAAAAAATGTTTTTATTTTTGTATTTTAACATATACTGTAATCACTTCATCTTTGCCTAAGCCTTTTCCATCCGTTTCTATCAAAACTGGTTCCTCATCATTACTCTTTACGACACGTATTTTAAAATAGAAATTATATTTAAGCACTATTTTCCCAACCAACAAGAGCTAGTTTATTTAAAAGATTAATATGAAAATCAACAAACACGGATGCTATTTCTAATATCCACCGTGCAAAGCGTGAAGCGTGAAAATTTGATTTCGAATGTAATTCCCGGCCGAGAGCCAACAATTCTTATTTGATGTTAATACTTTTTTGTGAAATACTCCTAACTATATTGATAACTTTTTCCATCTTTCAAAGAACCATAGAAATAAACTCGGAATCAATCAAAATAAGTGTACTAGTACCTTATACAAAAAGTTAATTCAGAAAATGTTTTAGCTACTTTTTATAATTGAATTTTTAACCAAATATATCCACAGGTGCACTATTTAAACAATTATTCGTAAAAATACATTCTACTTTCACTGACATGACTATAAATTGATTTAATAGTAATGCTTCATCATTAAATTTGATCCATTTAATATATTTAATAATCTTATACACGAAGTTATATAAAATTGCACTATTCAGCCACTCCTTTACCGTAATATATTCTGTCTTCACTAAAAGGACCTTAAATTGACTTGACAGATTTGTGTTTGGGAAAAAATCGTTCTTTGCAACACATCCGTTATTGTTTCAAACAAACTGTAACATAATAAACAAGTTTATTCCAATTCTTTAAGACAGGATAGCAAATGAAGTTGTGAAAATTGCCATTTAGAGTAAGAAAACCAACTCTTAGCACAACCTCCCCCCCCCCCCCCCCCCCCCCCCCCCCCCCCCCCCCCCCCAATGTTAGATATTTTGGAGGATTAAGACAGATTTGTGCGGAAGTTGAGGTTAGGTTGTTTGGAGATTTGTGCAGGGTGGTAGGACTGTGTTGATCTGGTTGGTAGTAGCAGGGTTTAGTAGCGACGCCGAAAGGTGAGACAGGTACCAGACCGCGACGGTAGATAGAGGCAGGGAAGCATAGAAGGCGGGAGAGTTTGAATTTGATTCGTGGCTAGCAGAGCGATTATCTCCGCGAATGAAACCGATTTAGAGCAGGAAGTGTTCAGTACGCCGAAAGAGGAGATCAAGGAAAGGAAGGCAAGGGGGAAGTATAAGAAAACTATAGAAAAGGAGAGATTAAGAGCAAAAAGCGTAGGTTTAATTGAGGCTTTTATCAAAAGGAAGTAAGGGGAGAGGGAAAGAAGTAAAGAGAAGGAAGATATCGGTGCGAACGTAAAATATCAAAAAATGTTTAGATCGCCGCGGGAAAAGCAGAGTTTGGTAGGGAAAAGTGATAATAGTGAGGGGGCTGACGGAAGCTGAGATGAAAGTGAAGTTACGATGAAAGAGGAAAGACTAAAGGAAATTTGCAAAGTAATGGTAGAGGTAATGGGGATTTATGAGAAGAAGCAGGAGAAAAGGGGAGAGGAATTAAAGAAGGAAATTAGGTGGGAAATGGCGGAACTTAAGAAAGAAAGAAAAAAATGGGAAGAAATTAGGGAAAAGTTAGAAAATAGGATGCAGTCTTTGGAACAAAAACTATAGAAGCAAGAAGAAGATAAGAATAACAAGGTAGAGGAGATGCAAGGTAGGATGAAGAAACTTGAAAGCTCGAACCGGGATTGTGGTGGGGGCGGGAGTGGGAATAAGGAGATGAAAAGGCTGAGAAAAATAGAACAAAGAATAGAAAGGAAAGAGAGAGAAGAAAGAAAATTAAACATAGTGATAAAGGGTATAAGGTACTAGTACAATAAGGTATTAGTACAATGTACTAAGTGTACCAGCCACTTACTAATTTCGGAAAAAAGAATTCTAAATTTCTTGCATTAATATCTGCAGAAGATTGAAATATTTGCAAAGGACTAAAGTGACGTCGAGAGAGACCGACGCGCTGATTTATTAAACGAAATAGAAAAAAATTGTTGCAGTGAGATTATCAGACGATAAAAAAATAAACCCAACCTGCACTCAGTCGCGTTGAAGGTTACAACACACGTATTCTTTACACTAGCATACGACGTAAATGCAGACTTATTATGGGATATTGAACTGTTTCGAACTATTATATTTATTTAAATTACTGATGTACAGTACGCATGATTATAGTTTATACATTATTATATACATTCCGCAATATTATATTACAAGCTGAATTAGAAAATGTGATTAAAACAAAGCTGGTGGGAATCGAACACGGGTCTCAGACGCAGCAGCACGGCGATACCAGGTGTATACATATGAAACCGGTATTTTTTCAAGAAAAAAACACATTTATTTCAAGAGAATGATAACAAATATTTTATTCAAAGTATGCGCCCT
>NC_046664.1:88366323-88379895 GCF_010883055.1 Belonocnema kinseyi | reverse complement strand
ACGCCAATTAGCACAAATGGTAAGTTCCGACAGTGCCTACAAGTGTGCCTACTGGCCGCTAAATGGCAATACCGGTTTCATATGTATACACCTGGTATTCCATCCTGCTAAATTATATAATGCAATAAAGAAATTGTTTGCCCTTATGAAGTAAATGCTAGCACTCAAATTGATTTCCAGTCGAAGTTTCGTCGTCAGTTTCAACTGTTTTAAGCCTAAGCGTTATTCAATGCAAGGTGAAACTATGGAAACCCGTAGGTTCGACTTCTTTCACTTTCAACGCCGCAAACTGACAAAGTTGATCTTACTGATTTAACCTACATTTCAACTTCATAACATGTTGTCCCATTTCACTATCTCTTTCAACGTGATGATTGTTTTTAGGAGAGCTAATCAATTGTAATAAATTTAATTTTTAAAACACCCTTCACCCACCCGAGGGAAGGTTTAACGTGGAGTAGATAAATTAAAAAGCTCAATATAATTTTTTAATCGCAGACTTCTTATTTAGACTTCAGGTACGTAAGCAGTCAATGAATTAATTCATTTCAAAAATCATTCTTTTGAACCCTTTTAAAAATTTTGGTTTTTATCTGCCTGTTTCTAGTTGTTTTTTATTCTGATATAATGGGGATAACTTTAGAATTTAAAATTTAAACCAACGTTTTTTATTGCAAATTCAGATTCTCCATTAAAAAATAAGTAATTTTTTATTCGAACAAATATTTTCAATTCGCACCAGACGGCGATGCATTGCAAAAAATGATAGTGTTGACTAGTCAAGGGATGCACTTCCTAACGAAAGTAAAACGAAGATTCTTATTTATATATTTTATTTAAACAAAACAAAAAGAAATCTTAGGCCTAGTGGCCTAACCTTCGGCTGCGCGAATTGAAAAAAAATTTTCCACAAAAGTATACGTATTTGGTAATAGAGAATTTGAATCTGCAATAAAAAACGTTGGTATGTTATATAAACCGTACCCCAGCGAGAGGGTGGGGAATAGGGTAAATTGTTGCGGATTTGCTTCTCCCTCTCGAAAATATAAAGTTTTTGTAACGGAAAATTTTTTGTTTGAATGCGTATTTCTTAAGACAATTTAATGTCACAAGATGAAAAGCACACCCTGTTCTCACACTCATACAAACACATACAACCGCGCGCGCGTGTCTATTGAATTCTGAACCTTTAATTGTCACCTAAAGCTAATATGCTAAGTCAATAATTGTATAAAAGTACTGCAATCATCAGAATATTTATACTTTCCTAAATTGTTAAGTATTGCATTTGAAAATTAAAACAATAAAAACATAAATATATATAATTTGAATAAAAAAACAGCTAGAAACAGACAGAAAAAAACCAAAAAAATTCAAAAAGATGCAAAGGATGATTTGTGAAATGAATGAATTCATTGACAGCTTACATTCCGGAAGTTAAAATTACAAATCTGCGCTTAAAAAAGTATATTGAGCTAGCTAATTTATCTACTTCACTTTAGCTCTTTTCTCGGGTGGGTGAAGGGTGTATTAAAAATTAAATTTATTAAAATTCAATAGCTCTCCTGAAAACAATCCTCACGTTGAAAGAGTTGGTGAAATGGGACAACATGGTTTGCAGTTATAATGAAGGTTAAATCAGTAAGATCAACTTTGTCAGTCTGCGGCGTTGAAAGTAAAAGAAGTCCAAACTACAGTTTTCAATATTCTCACCTTGCATTAAATAACGCTTACGCTTGAAAAAGTTGATACTGAAGACGAAACTTCGACTGCCTTAAGGCATCTATGCTTTAACATCGCAGACATAGAGAGATTAGGACTGAGAAAAAACCAATTGAAAAAAATATAAAGCTAAGACTGAGGAAGCTAAAAACCAAAAACGAAAACGGCGAAATGAAATTTCAAGAAAATATCAAGAAGATAGAAATAGAAAAATGTTAGAAACCGAAAAGACTATGCACTAAAAAAATCAATCTTCAAATAATAAATTTGATCTAATTCCTTTACTATTTCCTCTTCATATGACTGGGGTGCTAATAATTGGGTCCATACTTGCCAAGAATTGCGTCAACCCTGCCAAGAATTGGATTTTTAGGCTAACGAACTAATTTCTGTTATTTTTCCAGTTTCTAATATATACTGAGGTAAATAAAACTTAGAATGTTATACCGTGTTATATTAGGACTCTAGATATTAGTATTACATTCATCCCACATACAATTTTTGACAATAATTTCTTTCTCAAAGCCTAAAGTTCGCCTTCACCTGCTAACAATTGGGTACATTACCCTATCTCACTTTATTTGTTAATACAAAAGTGCAATAAAAATGATTTATTTAAGCGTTTCAAATAAAAAGTAACAGAGTCGTTTAAAAATTGTCATCTCTAGGCTATTTTAAATAAAATTTTTATGTTTCGCCTCACTTCGCGTCAACGTACCCGAATCTTCCCTACATTATTTATTTATTTTGAATTCAAAAAATATTTAATTCCATACACATATTACTTTAAATGTAATACTTCAAGAGAAAAATCCACGTTCTTAATTATAAACTAATAAAGTGCAGAAAAATAGGCAATAGATTTTTATTTTTAATTCTTTATTACTTCTTGAAATAATAAAGGAGCGTCTCATCCTCTCGAAATTTGGAACAAGTAGTCAAATATTGGTCGTAAGCTTGTCTATTCGTCCCGAATTTTCGAGACATTTAGTCTATCCCCCTTTCCAACTCCCTTCTTTTTCTTGGCGAATGAACACAGCTAAATAATAAACAATTTCAGATATTAATAGTCTTATTTTGCAGATGTAATTGTTTATAACATTGGAATTATTTGTTAAAGTATTGTATCTCATGTATATTAATAGTGTTATAGCTGTTATATTCGATTCATAATTCATACTTAAAAAATATATATTATTATATAAAAACTGAAAAAAACTAAAAAACATGAATTAATCAAGGTAAAAATATTGCAATAGTGTTTGAGACTTCGTTAAATAACAATATGGTTAGTTTCGATCAATGAAAACAGAAATTCATATTCAACAATAATATTTTTCAGAAGTTATATTATTGACGTTATTAACGTTACAAAAATAGCCCTAATCTGCCTTCTTATGCATTAGTGTTTTTGCAGGGCATAAATCGTAGTTTCTTAATTCACTCAATTTATTGTACAATTTTTCTTATGAAAAGGGATTATTTTTGGATTTCATTTTCAAAATTTCAAATCTAGAATATAAAACATCTTCAAGTAATGAAAAGCCAATTAGGTTGTTTTTAGATATGAAAAAGGAATGCAAGAAGAAGCAGATTGGTTTCATGTGAAATTAATTCCTATTTAGACTGGGCATTAATAAATATATAAAATTTAATTATGTAGAAGTAGAAAAGTTTCCCTGAACTTCAAGTTTGATATGTATGGTTGAAAGTTTACAACTGTAGCCATTGTCGTGAAAATTTCTTATCATCATTCAAATGTCCGTGCCAAGCCTATCGAACTGGCTTAAAGCTTCCAGGAGGACGTCACTTCCTCCAACTTGAGGAGAAGCATTCCGCTCGCAATAACGATCACAAAGGTACATTTGCATATCAAATACGAACGCAAACTCTGTCCGTTTCCCCATGCAAAACTAGTACTCTCGTTCAACATTCCTTCTCCTCTATAGGTAACCTCTACTAACCAATTCTAGAACGATAATTAGGCAACGATTAATTAAGCTAAACTGTGTAATATTATCCTTGACGTATGTACCCTCTCCTCTGTCAGATTTCTCCACATTTTGTATTATTTAACTTTAAAAACTAATTTAACAATAAACAATTTGACTTGAAATTGTATTAAACGTGGATCACTTAACATTCTTAAATATGTCTAGAAGTTCTCAGGAACTATCCGAGAAGTATAAAAATTTGCATCAGTGCGATTTTATTGCTAAAATAGCTAGAAACCATTTACTAAAAACATATCACTGATAGTCAGTGATTTTTCCAGTAATGTTAATTAGTAAATTCTCAGTTTCACATATAAACTACTGTGAAAATTTCACTGTCAGTCAGTAATATTTCAGGGTTAACGAGTGGAAATCCTTACTAGTTTAAGTCTGTGACCAATTTATAGTTATTTCGTCGGTGAAATTTCACTGATTTTCATTTAAAGAGAACGGATGTCTAAACATAAAAAAAAATTTTAATTAAAAAAAAAGAGTTTTAGTGCAAAGGCAATATTGGTATGATCATTCAAAGCACCAGGGCAAATTTGTTTAAATAGGTTGCAACGCCCATTAAACTTTTATATATTTAAATATGACCGTGAAGGAAGTTGCACATTAAGTTTAAATTACTTCAGGTAATCATATTATTTTTATATTTCACTACTTGAAATAGAAAAATCTTATCAATCTTGGATATGATTTATAAAATTATTTTTTTCATTTTAAAAAACTGCGCCGCGCGAAATTAGGGCCACTACAATGTAAACAACATTCATCTCATAAATATCATTGTAAAAGTCTGAAGACCTAAGGGATGCCTAAACCAAGTAAGAATAATGATGCATTCCGACAAGATTTTAGTTCTTATGTGAGAGAATATCATTAAATTTCATTCAAGCGGCCAAGTGTGACAAAATGCTTGTCCTAAACCTTAAGCTTACAAAAAGACTCCAAGAAAAAGCGTATTATTTATTAAAAACTAATAAAAGTAATTTCTAGTTTGAAACTTATCTTTATTCTTCAAAATTATTCAAATTTTTTATATTAGGTCATTCGTAGAAGAAACCGAAAAGGCTCTTTTAAGTTTTCCCTGAGTAGAGAAATTATTCGCAAGAGCTTCATAAACCTTGTGTGGCCCACATCAGTTTAACCGAGCTGGGCCCCATCCAAAGTAAGGCAAACTGGGAAAAACTCTGCTAGGCCCACATCAAAATTTCTGGACACAGTTCTTTAGTTGTTGACCAAGCAATTATGTAATTAGTGGCAAAACACATACTCGGTAATTAGACCTACATTCTCATTATCATATTAATGAGACACAACAATTAACGTAAATGCTTCTTGAAAAATAAAAAGTGAGGCATTTCATTTGGACCAAGTAGATTGAACTCAAATCGAATGAATATTCATCGCAAACTAAAATCCCATCGGTTGCAAAGAAATATCAAACTCACATTGGATTCTCGTACGTTATGACTATATAATTCAAGGGGGATGTTGCATGAAATGAGATAAAAAGATATTTTGATTATTGTAAAAAAAGAGAACAAAGAAAACCAAACAAACGCGAATAAAAATTGAGAACATACAGAAACCCGATGTGCGAATAGATTTCCAAAATAAGATAATTAAGAGCATAGAAAAGGCAACCTGGGAGGTTTTTATGAATAACAAAGATATAGAGGGCGAATGGACTAAGTTCCGGGATATTATTTTTAGGTGTGCGATCGAAGTGTGTGGTAGCGAGGTTGTAGGAAGAATGTCTAATGATGCTTGGTAGAATGATGAAATTCAGACTGCTCAAAATGCAAAGAAAGAAGCGTACAGGGAAACTTTGAACATCTCAAATCTTAGCAATGATGGAAGAAATAGGCGTATAAATAATTACAGATACAAAAAGAGAATACTCAAACGATTAATTAAGGAAAGTTAAGATAAAATTAGAGCCGAAGAAGATAAGAAAATACAAAATGACTTGAAGGAAGCAAGTAACTGCTTTATAAAAAAATGAAGGAAAATAAAAGTACAGAAATTGTCAACACGACAACGCTGAAATGATTAAACACGGTGGTGTGTACATACCGCATAGACTGTGCGAATTGATAAATTTATGTTTCGAGATGGGAGACGTACCAGACGATTGAAAAAAAGCGATTATCGTACCAATATACAGAAGAAAGGGAGATAAAAGCGACTGCAATAATTATGGAGGGATTAGCGTATTAAATACCGTGAGTAAAATATACACAAAAATACTTACTTGTAGGGTAATGAAAATAACAGAAGAAAAGATTTGCGAAGTCCAAAGTGGGTTGATACCAGGAAGGTCATGTACGGATCAAATATTTAGCTTAAGGCAAATCACAGAAAAAAGTTTGAAAGTAGAAACAAAAGTTTTCTGTGAATTTGCTCACCTAGAAAAAACTTTTGACAAGGTAGATAGAAGTGAACTTTGGGAAGGCTTGAAAGAGTATGAAGTCAATGGATAGCTCCTACAAGCTACAAAAACAATATAGACGGGTAGCAAAGCAAGTGTGAGGGTGAATGGATAATTGGATGACAGTTTCAATATTATTCAAGGAGTTAGACAAGGATGCGTTATGTGGGGATCTCGAAACAGTAAGGGTACGTGGTTAAGCGTTCGCTAATGATATGGTTGTTATTACAGAGTCAATTGAAGGCGTGCAAAGAATGTTGAATAAACTGAATGCAAGCATGAAGAGCACAGGCCTCAAAATTAACGCAAATAAAACAAAAACTATGGTGCTTGAAGGACCTACCAATAAAAAGATAAGAGTAAAATTAATGTAATTGACATGAGATTCTTGCACATAATAGGCGGGAAAATTCTGATGGAAGATGTGAGTAACAAGATAATTCTCAAAGAATGTGGTGCCGAAGAGACGCTAATAGACACATGGGAAAGAAATCGGTTAAGATGGTTCGGGCATGTTGAGAAAATGCCAAATGAACGACAAACGAAACAAGTGTATCAAGGTGAAGTAAATGGCAGTGTGCTCAGAGGCAGATCGTGGAAAAAATGGTTAGGTGTGAATGAGATCCTAGTTAGAAGAGACATAAGACGACAACGAAACACAAGAGCCTGCATGAAAAACTGCATGTGCGTAAAAGAAGCTAGAGAAGTGTGTCTGGACAGAAAATTATGGCGGAAAATAGTTAATAAAAAGAGAGTCAGCAGGGTGAATGACGCCTGAAACAAAAGACCTTGGACGCTAATAAGCCCAAGTGGGGAGCCTTACATAAAGACTTTGTGAGGATCTTCACTTAGGGTGATTGCTAGAGCGATTTGTCAGCAACCTGTATCGGAGCAGTGTTGCGGAACGAACGTGTTATTTAAATAAATAACACGAGAATTCCGGATCAATCTACAAATTTTATATTCCTTCCTCATATTACTCATTTTCCCACCAAGTGAGTCACGCCTACCCCGAAAGGAAAATCGCTTAATGGTGTAATAATAATAATAGTAGCTGAGAAACATATTCTAAGAAGAAACAGTTTTTTTAAAATAAAAAAATATGTTTTTATTTAAGAACATTTAAATATCGCGTCTGATCGCGATATTTTTCGCCAAACGCATAGATTGGCTACATCACTGTGACGTCATTCTACACGACAAAATTCAAACTGCCCTAATTATGAAAATTTTTTGTTTATGATCAAAATTGTTCATAAACATGAATTTGAATGTATAAATATCTCTAAATGGCTTTCATTTATTATTATCAAATAATAATTTATGATATTTATCAAGAAAAAATTGAAATAATCTCTCGAGATTTTAGCCATTCCATTTAAGAATTACGCGGCATGATATAATACTCTCACATTTAATTTCAGTGAAAACAGTTTAAAAAAGTGTAAAGCTTTTGGTTCCTTTACACTAAATATGGCTTTTTTACCGATGAGGCAAACTTCTTTTGCCTATTGCCAACGTGCTTTATACACTTTGCGGTAAACACTTCGTAGCTGACAACCTGTCTGCTTTATGGAATTCGCTGATTTTCGAATCCATTCTTTTTTATAACTTTGATCGGGCTTGATTCAGTTTTTATTTTTGATTTCTCGTTTCAAGGCATTTATAGGTGAGTTTAGAGATCACACTGTAAAAAAAGGTTGTGGAATTTTAGTACGCTAAACGTATGTAAAAAGTGGACTCACGCGCAGTAGCGTGAAATTAGTATAGAAAGGTCTAGAATTGTACAAAAGTGTAAAATTCTCAACTGAATTGAAATCTAATATGTGACGTTAAATAAAACAACAGAAAGTGGAAAATTTCTCCAAAATATCCACCTAACTTCAAATACTTAAATCATTAAGATCATATTAAGAATATATTTACTGTTACGGAAGCTTATATGGCATAAAATTTATAATTTAAAGTCAGTCACTCGCATTTACGCTTTCGCCGAAAGTGAGCCATAAAGTTTGTAAACTAAAATGTACGTTCGCTCATATCACGCGAAGAAACGAGAGAAAAAAAGCTCTATCGCGAAAATTACACAAATGTGGAATATTATACTGACGAATCTAAAATCACTATAAAGTGGAGAAATTTTCGTCAGAAAATAGAAATTTATGCGCAGTCGGTAATTTTACCAGTCTGGGGAATTTTACTATGTACAGCGTTAGTCCTTTTTTTACACACTCTGAACGTAGTGATTTTCAACACGTCGTTTGAATTCATGAAAAGTCATAGAATTAAACCTGTAAAAGACGTCATTCTAGACAACATGTGGAAATTTGCTTTCTAACCTGTAATTTTAATGCATCTAAATTGACATTTTATATGTGGAAATTTACACCTGGAAGTGCAATTTTAAAACGTATATTTTACAGTTCAGCTGGATCAGCTGTCAAGTAGAAAGCCGCTACGCCTGCGAAACCTGATTAGTAAAAATGTTGTAATGTAACATGGCGGCTAATTTGGTTTGATTGATGCTTAGTTTTATATTTTAGTGATGTCCCATCTATCTAAAAGTGACTTAATAGGCGCAGAGAAGAATTTTTTTAAGTATTAGAAACCTAAAAAAAATTGCTTTTTTCATAACGTTATTTACTGCTTCAAGTTTCTAAAAATATGTTTATCTCATTTTCAATCCATTCAACAGAAAAATTATAAAGAAATTTTATCCCTATACAATAAAAATGATCAGGCTATAATTTAAGTTTGATGAAATTAAAGCATGATGAAATCAGAGATTAAGATATAATTTAAAATGAAAATCAGGGAGCCTGAGCAGAAAGCTCAAAGTAAGTTTAACCTCGTAGAGGGACAATAAATTTCAATCAAAGTCCCTCGGAAAAGAGGTTAAAATAAGGTTAAAAAGCTTTAAATTATTTCGATTTTCCTATATAGCTTTCAAATCACGCGTCTTCTATAAAAAATATAAAAAAGATATAAAGGGAAAATATTCAGCAATAAAGATAACTAAAATAAACTCTGGTTAATTTTTTGAAAAAGCACAATACTGAATATACACGCACATCATTGAAAAGGTATCTTAACAGAAAAATCGGTTAAATCTCATTTCTCTATAGGTAATGTTTTTCTCGATTTTATTACAAATCAAGCCTAAAATATAGTAAACGCAATATATAACACTTTACTAGTTCACCTTTTTGGATTTTTCTCAAAATTGACATTTTTACGATTAGGCCACTTTTGACAAACGGCTTGATTTAAAGAATATTTTACACCTTAGTAGTAATTTCCGATTATTCACATTTTTTCCCATCATTTTTTAAACTAATTGCCATCTAATTTACAAGTTTATATAATGTTAACTTGCATGAATGACCATTCGCTATAACTTCCTTTGCCGAAAGAACATCTGTCATAATAAAATGGCCCTAGTTTCTACCGAAAAAAAACAACAGAAAAACATATATAAGATGCAGGAATGAGATTATGTTCCTCCATAAACTCTGAATTTTTTCAAAACATTTCTCCGTCATCTACTGGTTTCAAAGATAATATTTCAAAAGATTTAAAAGCTTAATATCAAAAACTTCGTCGTAGCGAATAAAATTGAAAGAAAGTTACATAAAGCAAAATTACATATTTCTATATAAAAGGCCTAGATAGTTTCAAGCATTGATTCGCAAGTTAAAATTTATAAGCTAATATGAAGATGGCTGATTTAGAGGGTTATAGCACGACTTCTGTCGTAGATTTTCTAGAATCGTGGACTATTAATGCAGTTTTGAAACGTATTCAAAGTTCTTTTTATATTTTTCAAGCATAACCTACGATTGATTTGGATGAGAGGGAAAGAATTTGTTGTGAAGTTACCCGGATCCTCGCAATACAAAACTGCTCGTGGACCACGATAGCGCTGCCAAGTAATTAAAACTGTAGGGAGGATGAACGGATCTTTGGCTCGCTTGAAAAATGCGAGACCATTTTACGGCGAAAATACGAGGGAACTTTTCTTGCCAAAGAAACCAAATCCGTATTGCACTTTTGTTCCACCGTGAAACGTTCAACGAATATAGTGGGTTTAAGTTTTCAGAGAACTTCGATTAGATTTTATTTTATCAGTCTTTGTAATAAATTCTTTTAATTTTTGTAAACAAGCTTCGAAATTCATTTTGGAAGCTGAAATTTTATTCTTGATAATATTAGGTATTTAGTGAGGGGAGATTCATAAAGTACGTAAAGATTTTTTCGGAAATTTTGAACCATATACTCCTCTTTGTTGGGGTCTGTAAGTTTTTACCCACCCCCATTCTATGTAACTTTTGAAAACCAAATTATTTTTGAGAATTTTGTCAAAGTCCGTCCAAAAATAACATAAGGCGATTTTAGGTTTTGTTCTAGAGATACACCTCTAGTTTTTTTAGAAAAGAATCATTATATTATCTACTTCAACATATATTTAACGCAAATTTTTCATATGGGTACAACGTTACCTTAAGACCTAAAACATCAGAGATCAGTCGAAAAAGACGACAACGATTTTGTTGATCAAAAAATATACTTTATAGTCACCCACAATACTAGTTAAAAACAACAAATTTTTAGAAATTAAAAGTACGAGTGAAAAAAGGTTTTGAAAATTTCCAATATTTTTGTTTTGGGGTTTTGTTTTAGAAATACACCACTAATTTTTTAGAAAAAATGCTCATGTTGTCTACTTTAACATATAGTTCACCCAAATTTTTCATAGGGGTACTTCATGGCTTATAAAACAAAGTCTGGCGCATGGTGCCGTGCGTGTATTGCGTATGGGTATTGCGTTTCACGAGACCGCGCGCAAGATTTTGCTTTTTAAGCCATGAAATACCCCTACGAAAAACTTGGGTGAAATAGATGTTGAAGTAGACAATATAAATAGTTTTTCCTGAAGAAACTAGAGGTATATCCCTGAAATATAATTTTAGTTCATGTTGGAACTTTTTAAAACATTTTTTTATCCCTACTTTTAATTTTTTTTAATTTAACATTTTTGTTTCTAATCCTTCTTATGGGTGAAAATAACATATATTTCGATTATTAAAATCAGTTTCGTCGTTTTCTATCGATCTGTGATGTTCCAGACCTTGACGTAATGTTGTTCGCCATACGCAATTCGTGTACGACACCCCGCTACCAGATTTTCTTTAAGCCATGAAGTACCCCTATGAGAAGTTGGGGTGAAATATATGTTCAAGTAGATAATATCAGTATCTTCTTCCAAAAAACTAAATGTGTATCTCTAAAACATAACCTCAAACAAAATGCTGGAACTTTTAAAAACATTTTTTATTCCTACTTTTTATTTTAATGAATTCAAATTTTTTGTTTCTAACTAGTCTTGTGGGTGAGTATAACAGATATTTCGATCATCAAAAACAGCTTCGTCTTTCTATGGGGTTGCAGATGTTGCAGGAGGCAATATGAGTATTTTTTACTGTAAAAAACTTAAAACGTATCTCTAAAATATAACCTCAAAAAAAATGTTGGAAATTTTTTAAACATTTTTTACCCCTGTTTTTATTTTATAAATTTTGAAACATTTTCTCTTATTAGTCTTATGGGTGACCAAAACATAGTTTTCGATCATCAAAATCCGTTAAGTAATTTTCGAGAAAAAATTTGATTTTTATTTTACTTTCCTCCTCCATAACTTCCCTAAAAATAACATTTTTAGGTTATCCTTTTGAGGAATTTTAAATCACACGAAGGCCTATCTATACTGCCGTGCAAGTTAAAAAGACACTTATATCTGTTCAACTTCAAACGGAGAAAATCAGCAAGAAAGATTTTGTCTCGAAAAAGTATTATGGAATTAATTTTTTATAGATGTTCCAACGTCGATTATACAAATTGACGAATATTTGTCTTATTCTATAAAAAAATTTACATTTTTGTTTTTTTGCTATAAAAAAATCTACATGCGGTTGCTCATAGTGAAAAATACAAGGGAAACAAGCCGCGAGTTGACACGCGGCTTTCTTATCTGTAAAATATCACGACCTTATTGTATTTTGAAGACGGAGCCTCGAGCCTTTTACAAGTTAAAAATACCTCGAGTCGACACGCGGTCTTTCTGAGTTGTATTTTCATACGTCATACTTGACGTTTAGAGGCGAAATATAACTTTTCAGTGACTTACAGTTTAATCCTGCAGCGAATTACAAACTTTTTTCACCTAAAAACTTGTTATTCAATCAAATCCATTTGTTTTTTAGAATTATTGTTTACGTAGATGGATGCAGAATTCTTTGGCGAATCGATTGACGCGAAAATCTTATTTTCGTCAAAAATGTGACTTAAGTGTCTTTTTAGCTTGTACGGCAGTATAGTGGTAACATGAACTTGATACGTGCGGGGGAAACTTTTGTATGCTCACCTCCCTAAGGCTTTTTTAACAAAATAGTTGAACTACCGAAGAAGAGGAATTATTCCCTACCGAAAGAGAAGAATTTTAAACAATACGCCTACATTCTTAAGCATGCTTGAACAAGACTAATTTTCTACAAAACAGTTTTATTTTTTGCTTTAAAAGGCACACGTCTCATCAAAAGAGTTAATTGTTAACCAAATAGTTAAATTTTGGTATAGAAAGTACAATTTTATTCAATAAACGAATTTTCAGCCAATTTCAATTTTCAACTAAAGTTATAATTCTTTAATCAATAAAATTAATTTTCCTCTTAAAAAAAAAGAATTTTAAATAAAAAATAGATTTTTAAACAAATAGTTTAATTTTTAACTCTCAAGGTTAATATTCGACCCAAAAAGAATTTTCGTCTAAAAACATATAGTTTTAAACTAATAGGAGAATTTTCAACCATGAGGATTAATTTTCTAACGAAAATGACAGCTGTTTAACATCATGCATGTATTTTGAACCAAATAGTTGAAATTTCAATTAAAAAAGATGAATGGTCAAACAAAAATAGGATGGTTAATTTTTTTCTTAATAATTAAAACTTTAGCCTAAGAAATTAATCTTTAACTAAAATGATAAATCTTTACCTACAAGAATTTATTTTTAACAAAATGTTAAACTTTTGAACAAATACTGGAATTTTCTACCCAAAAAGGGGAATTTTCAACCTCAAATTTTATTGTCAACCGAAAAACATTAATTTTTAATCAAGCAGTTATATTTTGAACCAAAAGTGATAGAATTTCTCCAAAATAGATGAACTTTCAACAAAACAGTGGCAATTTCTGTAAAGAGGATGACTTTTTAAAAAAGTGGATTTGTCAACCAAACAATAAAGTTTTAAGCCAAAATATATGAAGTTTAGGAAAAAAATTAATTTTTAATAAAAAAAATTAAGAGTAATCTTTTTAAACGAAAAGAATTAACTTTATTTACAATTAATAGTTCAATTTTTA
>NC_046664.1:88354522-88366313 GCF_010883055.1 Belonocnema kinseyi | reverse complement strand
CCCCCCCCCCCCCTCGACCTGATCAAAAGACATTGTATCATTTATGCGCGTCATCTACTTGAAGAATTATTTTTGGTGAAGAAATATCAGTAAAAGGCATCCAAACTTAAATGGGAAAGGTCAAAGAAAATAAAGTAAAGAAAGTACATTTCTTGAAGCTGAATTTTAGATAAATGGGCTGGAATTTATGAAGCGGAAGCTTTAATAATTTTTCGGATAGAATTGTTATCAAAATGCAAAACGTATCGTATTTGATTTATTCTCGTACTGAGTTGTCATGAAGACATGACGCACAGTGAGATGAAAAGCACTTTTTTTCGTTCAAAAAGGTCCAGAGGCTTCAATTTTGATCCAATTTAAAATTCTTGAATTTAATTAAAGTCCATTAAATTCTAAAGAGCTTTATAATAAACGTTTATAATTGTCATTATTATATACAATTCTTTTGGAAAAATCTGGAAATTTGAGTCTTTTTTTAATTATAATTTCCTTCAATCGCCAGAACGACTTCAGGTACTCCTCAAAATAATGAAGATTTAATAATATTTGATAAAATATAACAACTTAAATTTTTATGAAAAAATTATATAAACAATTTCAAAATTTGGACCCTTTCGAATAGCGAAAAAATTTTGTTGCACTGGAAATGTTTTAAGCTATTGAACGAATGACTGATAGTCACAAAAATATTAGAAAAGTTAACATTAACCACTATTATTAACAATTCTTGTGATAAAATATTGAAACTTAAGATGGGATTGAAAACCCGATTTTTTTCAATTAAATCTTCCAACATTTGGAATTTTTTCATCTTGATTGTTTATAAACATTTAAGTTGTCATGTTTTGCCAAATGTTATTATAGATACATTTTTAGGAGTATTCGTAGCCACTTCAGCGATTAAAGAAAATTAAAACTCGGATAAAACCTCAAATTTCAATATTTTGTAAAAAGAAGTATTTATGACAATGGTTATTGTTAACTTCTCAAATATTTTTGAGACTAGAGGTAATTCGTCCAACAGCTTAAAAGCTTTTCAGAAAAAAATTTGTTCACCTATGCAAAAGGGCAAACATTTTGAATTTGTTTATTTTATAATGTTATATTTTACCAAATATTAATAAATATTCATTATTTTAAGGAATACCTAAAGTCGTTCTGGCGATTGAAGGAAATTATCATTTAAAAATTTCTAAAATTTTAATATTATGTAAAAATAATTGTTTATAACAATGAAATTATAAACTTTACAATTACTTTTGTAATTCAATATCATACCTACATTAATATGAAGCACTTTTCGCGAATAGAAAATTTCGTCTACTGATAATAAGACTATTTGCTCATTAGTTCCGAAAATTTGTGCGTAATAAATAAATGGATTGATTAAGAAATTATTTGTATTCTATGAGTCCCTAAACATTAATTTAAGACCATATCAAGTGTACCTAATCAGTTAATGAAGCGTAAAAAGTTGCTGCAGTTTTTCCGTTTAATTTTTTGTTCTCAAAATTGAATGTTGGTAAATTTCTCGTGAAATACCATCGATTTTAGGTGCGACATTTTAAAGAAAACGTGTTGCATATTCCTTTACAGTATATTTTAAATTCAGTTTTTAAATTATGACTATCTAGCCACACACTTGACTCTCCTTATATTTGGTAATATTTTAAATCTTTTGAAAAACGTAAGAATAAAGTAGTATTTTTATAATAAACTTGACTTATCGGCACACAACAGTAACATTATTTGTAATTTTTCAATAATCGATTTTATAACAGTTTTTTATTAATTAAAACACAGAGAGTTGCTTTTCTTTAGGAGTTTTTTTTATCGTGGTATTGAATGTAAAGTAATATCCAAATCTAATTAAACTTCATTCTCCGAATTGGATAAGCGTCGTAGTTTTCATGGCTCCTTTTTTACTTCAATTTCCCAGTTCACTTTACTTTATTTGTACTGCATCCACTATTTCAAAAACGGTTAGGTGCGATTTATACTGTCACAATAATTTACAGAACTATTAGTCGAAAGAAAAACGTTCATCTGGCGTTCGCGCCAACCAATCAGCGGGATGAACACAATATTAATATACGACACGCCTCGTTTCGGAACGACCTCTATAGAAATCGAGTTTAGTGGTTGGTCCCGTTAGAATTGGCATGACACATGGAGAAGGGAAGGGTCGCCGAGTAATTGATATTGGTAGACACTACCTAATGTCCCAGAGAGTACAATCCCACTTTCATACCTCATTGAAATAGAGGCATGGGACCAATATCACCCTGTGTTGATCTCAGTGAACCACTGGACCATGCATGCAATCGAAAACTTCAGGTTTACCACGTGTAATTTGAAATTCAAGGCAACTAATATCAAATAACCTTGTCATTATGCAATTCATTGTGAAACTCTCGCTTCAAATAATAAAAAATGTCCTTTTTTGCTTAAAGAATAAATAGGATTCTATAAATTTGTTATTTTCTTGAAACAAATTTTAAATGGGGTATTTACATAAAAAACTAGGTGTAAGAAATGTTGCAGATGATAGGTGAAACAGGGTTACGTCCAGCTGTAATAATTTATTTTTGAGGGGTAAACTCTATGTGGATATGTTAACTCTTTAGCAATATCCTAGCTGTACGTTACCCCGTTTCAAACACAAACTGGAATATTTCTTACACCTAGTTTTTTTGTGTCTTTTGAAGAATCTGCTGGAGAATTTTAAGGTAATCTGTTCATTCATTCTTTAGGGTCAGTTATGAAAATGAAATTTTATTTCCTTGAATTAGAATGGAGCTAAAACTTGAACGTAAGGATCCATTTAAAATCCACGTCACACTGCCAGCAGAATGTAAAATGTTACATTCACGTGGAAAATATAAATAAAGATAACACTTTTTTAGAATTCTTGAAAAAATAATGAATACAAAGTTCACTTTTCTTTCCCTGTTTTCAAAGCAACATCTCTCTTCCCTCATATTTAGCTAAAATTCGCATTCAATAAATAGAAACCAATAAGAAAATTCAATTATTTTGGATGAAATTTATTCCTTTTTATTAATAATTTTTGGTTCGAAAATGATCTCTTTTGATAAAAAGTGCTGCTATTATGCACTATGCATTAAGAGTCTTATTTGTGAGTATTCTTTTATATAAACATATTCAAATGATAGGGCCAATCATTGAGGAAGGCCGAACGTTGGTTGGCCGAGCGTTGGTATCTCTGTACATCGAAAGTTAACGAATGAACTAAGTTGAACGAGTTATTTGAAGTTTGCTCAATGTACTTTTTCCTGAAGTCTTTTATACACTTCACCGGAAGAAGCAAGCCAAAGAGAATCTTTGTAATAACAAGGTCTGGTTTTGTTATTGTACTCCTTAAAGCTATATAACGTGTTTTATGAATTAGGAAAATATCACTTCTAAATTATATCACAGTTTTAATTTATATTAAAATTTTGTTCTAAATATATCGAAATTCATAGCTAAATTGAACATGAATTAAATGTGATGGTCAAATAAAAGCAAAAATAAAAAATTACTTTCTACCAGGATATTCGCAATGTTCTTCTTACCATAATTAACCAAGGTTGTTGAACTAAATCCCAAAGAGGCAAATTGAATTTAATATAACGGAACTTAGCCGATATCTTTAGAAGGAAATGCAAGCAATTAGTCCTCGAATTTACTGTTAGTGTCAATAGAAGTTGTATATAGATTCAAGAGCTTAATGCTACGACTTGAACTGCGGAAAGCTGATCCATCTTCTGCCCTGCTTCGAGATCTTGATTAAACGATTGACTTAACCCAAAAGCTAACAAATAAACGAAAAACATTGAAATCTTTGCAATTGAAAACGAGTTTACTCGATCTTTTTGTTTCAAAATTATTTAATAATTTTTACGTAATTTTAATATAGCACCGTGAATAACATCGAAATATTTTAATACTAAAAAATACAAATCTTCTAGACTAACATTAAAATTATAATAATTCTGTCAGATAAATTCGTTTCCAATCACCATTTATAAATGTTTATAATAAAAACTTGTTCAATTTTAATTGAAAATTATGTTCCCCGAAAAAGGGAAGGGAGAGCTAGGTCACATTCAAATTGTTTCACACGTAAAAAAATTACGCATTATTGCTATTTTTGGCCACCACATGACTAATTGGATTAACTTCCAAAAGGTGCATACCTCCAATTGATTTGAAACTGCTTATATTCATATGTTTTGATGTACTGATTACGAAAATGATAGTGAAAATTCCCGTAAAATTGAACACTTACTGGACTCAAGCCAGTTGCACTTACTAAATTTCAATAACCATTTTCTCAGAAACTTTCAATTAAGGGAAACAGTGTATAGAGTGAAAAATGTATATTTTCATTGGATCTACAACATTCGTCTCTTATGGGAATTCCATAGTTTTCAGCATGAAAATCAAATTTCATGTTTCTTTCAAATTAATCGGAGTAATGCTCTTTTCGGAAGTGCACTCGATAAGGACTCAAGCCTGCTGCTCTTACTAAGCTTTAATAGCGATTTTCTCAGAAACTATCAATCTGTGAGGAAAAGCATATTCAATTAAAAATCTATATTTTAATTGTAGCTGTAACTTTTGTTTAAATAATTTTCCGACATTTTTTCTATTTACCGAGATAATGTTGGAAAACCATGACTTTTATGGGTTTTCTATAGTTTTGACTACAAAAATTAAATTTCCAGGTACTTTCACTATCATTTTCGTAATTAGCGCGTCAAAATACATAGGTATAAAGAGTTTTAAATTAATCAGTTATGCGCTTTGCGGAAGTGTACCCCAAAATATTTTAGTCTACGATATTTAAACACAACGTGAATAGAATTAGTTATGATCCTGATTTTTTCAGGTTTTGAATTTCTAACATTTTTCTTGTCTGTTTTTGAACAAAATACCAAAATATATGGTCTCCTCGACTAATAGTCGAATTATGTATGAAAATCACGTAATTGAATTCTGTTTGATGCGTAATAGAATCACGGCATCTTATTAAAATTATATTGCTAATGACACTTGAAGTGTTTAATATGATCATTATCTAGTTGTTTGGAAAAGAATTAATCACGCATAAAACGCTCGTCGCTGCCATGAATGGAGGTGTCATCCAGTTGATAATTAATTCTTCTGACTGTTATATATTTTTCTAATTCAATTAGCCCATTTTTACTGCTAGTAAAATATTAAAAATGTATCTAAATGCAGCAGAAGATCAATATGAGAAAACAGTGGTAATTTGTAAACATTTTAAACATGCGCATTTGCTTTGGAGTTTGCGAGAGCAGCAGGAAATATTAATCAAAGTCAGCCAGCAGAAACATCCCTCGCAGCTAAGAATAACGTCGTCCATCTCCTTAATTTTCTGAAAACTCATTTTGAACTGCAGCATTACCTATGTTTTAATGTTTAATAACTAGGGCTCGAGTGATGTGAAAATTGCAAGCTGGTAATATTTACGCAACGTCGACCTCGTCTGCTTCAAGGTGCAGCAGCTATAAATCTGATCTTTCGTGTCGTGCTGAGACGGCGAACGATTTGTCGAATGTCAGCAGCTCATAGTACGAAGTACTTCGACATCTCGCCTTCTCACCCCCTATTTCTTAAACTCTGCCAAGGTAGTCCATACATAAATGCAAAAAAGTAAGTTGCCAGGAAATAGCAAATAGCATAAGTATTTCTAAAAGTATTTGAGTGACGTTCCACTTCAACTATTTCACTAAACTTTGTATGTTGTTTCACCCCTACCATTATTATTATAACTCTTTTTGAAAACTTGTGCATTTAAATTATAAAATTTTACATTAGGTCCAAATTTTTCAATTCTTAAGGATAGATAAAACAGGTTGAAAAATTTGTTAAATTCCGTTATGCAACCTTCTCCTAGGTCCGTATCATGTGAAAGGCGACACTCCATATGGCCGTAAGTAACAAATTTTTGAAATGTGTTTTATTAGCTTGAGCTAATTGTTTTGACCTATCGCATGCTTCTGTAGAAGATTATGGTCCAATTATATTTGGAAGCGGGTCAAAATTCATGTTTCGCATTTCTTCTGAACCAGATAACATTAATAATGCATATATACGCACTTGGAATAACTGTTGCAGTACTCAATGAGCGTTTATTAAAAATGGTATAATCTAGCTTTTTTTCGTTTATGAAGAATCAGTGGTAAAAATTGAGAAATGAAAAATGGCGGAGAAAAATGCAAACGTCTTGTTATTTGAATGAAAGTTTATACGAAGGAATCGACAAATTTTAAATAAATGTAAGAAGATAAGAGAACAGAACATATCAAATATCTCAATTCAGAAAATCTGCATCAGTGAGGTTAAGGATATAATTAAGAACTTAAAAAGCGGTAAGTCTACTGGTATACACAAAATCAACGCTTAAATGCTTAAATACGGTGGCGAGTACGTACCTTACAGACTTTGTGAATTAACAAATTTATTTATCGAGATGGGAGAAGCATCAAACAATTGGAAAGAAGCGATTATCGTATAAGGTAAATAGAAGTTAACTTTGGAATGCCCTGAAAGGACACAGAGTAAATTTATGACGCTTAAAAGCAATAAAAACAATATGTACTGGAAGTAAAGCGAGTGAAGGGTTAATGGAGAACTGAGTGACCGGTTCGATATTATGCGAGGTGTTAGACAAGGGTGCATTATATCTGCTATTTATTGTGCTATTTATTGTATGCTATTTATTTATGCTATTTATTATATATTTATACATAAGACCTAAGGCCTTTTTCTATTTGGAAGGCGTGGATCCCGGAACAGTATACAGTAAACCGCAGAAATCAATTTTATCACTAAATTGGATAAAAACGCTGCAGCACATTTATCTGACGAAAGATAGAATTTATCTGACGAATGATAAAATTTATCTACCAAAAATATTTATTTGATATATGTGATATGTCAAACGGCTGCGTCTCGGTTCACCGACAAAATTTTTTCCACAAAATTTGAAAATCCTCGTGGGATTCATAAACTAACCAAAGTGCAGCCTATGTATTCTGTAAGTGTAGGTTGATGATTTTTTTGGTTAAAATCATTTAAATAAAGTAAGACGATTTAACAAATTAATATTGCGAGGATTTTAAAATTTATGGAGGAAATTTTATCGGTTAACCTAGGCGCAGCCGTTCAAAGGTGTTCAAAGGAAACAGTGGGTAAACAATATCCAACATTGATCTAAATGATGAGAGAATAGAAAAGGTTGATAAGGACGTATATCTGGGTAGCATATTCATTAGTCACGGAAAGATAGATGAGGAGTTAGATAGGCGTCTAAAGGAGGGTAAGAAGGTTTTTGTATAGAAGGGCCCATTATCAGAAGTAAAAATATGTTTATTAAAGCTAAATTGTTATTACAACATTCTATATTTGTAAAAACTGTAATGTAACGTAACGAGGATGGACCTATCAAGAAAATAATAAAATTGAAATTACTGTGTTTAACATGAAATTCATGCGCATAATGTAAATAAAACCCTAATTACAAGAAACACAATAAGAAGCCACAGGAACACTATAGATTGTATGTAAAAACACATGGACTGATATTTTATACAATATTTAAAACTCATCTGCCAATTTGCAGTACTTTTGCATTTTTTCCCCTTAAAGTTACCCATGAAAATATGAAATATACAAAAGTATTAAGTTTTGATTTTCTAAAATGGTTGAGCCCCCGAGTAAAAATGCTTCGACTTGAGATCGACTTGAATTTCCCCCAATCAAGACATGCTGACGTCGAAAAGTTCGACTTGAGCATGTCTCAGTTTTGAGAGGGAGCCAGACTTCAATTTATATCTCGGAGACAAGTTTTTATGTCTTACAGACATAAATTTATCTCTTGAGTCGTATTTTCATTAGTCCAACACGTGCGGTTTATAACTTCGAGCTTATACTTGCCTTAAAAAAAGGTTATTTATGACAGTCATAAAAGCTAATCTTTCTTAATGGTTAAACAATATTGTATATTTTTATACAATATATACATATACAAAATAAAAATTTGTCATAAGGACAACCGCAGGATTTCGCCGGGATCGGGTGCTAATCTGGAAAATTGCATCCGCTCCCAGCGAAATTGCGGTAAAATTTCAGCCACAACCACGCCTCACGACCGTGAGATACGTGGTAACAGTCTGTAAAGAAAACAATACGACGATCCAGCAAAAGCCGCGTGCATCCTACGAATACGGAGCGACCCAAGGATTATCGCCTTCTGCATTTTTCCCGCAAGTGTTTTAGCATATTCTTGACACGCAGGGATGATTTTTAGGCCATTAGCAAGTGAAAGCTTAGCACCTCCAAGAGCGCCGATGATAAGGACGATTAGTTTAACAAAATATTCCGGGTACAATCGTTAAAACTCCCTTATAAGGTCTCGATACCTCTCTTTCTTTTCATTCTCCTTGGTTATGATGTTTTTGTCAGCTGGTGCCGAAAATTCGATAACGACCATGGTTCGCTTCTTGAAGTCAAGAAGAACCATGTCAGGCCTCGAGTGAGCAACAGAAACAATTGTCGAGAATATAAAGTTCCAGTATATGCGGCACTTCCCATTCTCGACAATTGACTCGATTTCCCTAGGAGCATTTAAAGGTGCGATATTAAGGTTAATTCCATAAGAGTGACAGAGATGGTAATAAAGCACTCTTAGTGCTGCATTTTGCCTTTGAATGTAGGTCGTCCCCGCGTCAGTTGGACAACTAGATAGTATGTGAGCTAAATGCTCGGAGTGTGCATGGCACGCCCTGCAGCTATCATCAGGAATGTCTTGGCTCAAAATGTGGCGACGGTATGTTAAGGTGGCAATGACACCGTCTTGGAATGCAAAAATGAAACCCTCCGTACCAGACTTCAATCCAGGCAATTTAAGGAAAGTAAACGTTAGCTTACAAGACATTGAATGATTCTTCAAATTTCTGTGGAAGATACCGTGCATCCTCTTATCGAGCAGCTGTTCACGAAAGTTTTCTCTTGTGCTTTCTTAATTCGGAATTTCAGGAGTGAGTACTCGAGATAAATAAGATTTGATGCATTTTGCTCACCCCTAATACTGAAGTCAAGTCCGAGTGTTTCAGCAGCCTCCACCGCTGCTTTGTACAGAAACGCTCCTTTGCCCACTTCTTCGTGATTCCTGACCATTTTAAAAAGAGGGTCTCTTCCATTTGCAACTCTATGTGCTGCACCCAGAATAATCCTGTTGTGAAGACATTCAAGACTCAATATTCCGCGACCCCCTTGACGGCGTGAGATGTACAGTCGCGTAACGGAAGACTTAAGATGCATGCTTTTGTTCATGTGTATAACCTTTCTTGTCCCGATATCAAGGGATCTGAGCTCGTTTTTCGTCCATCAAACTACTCCAAATGAATAGAGTACTACCGGGACGGCAAGCATGTTCGTTGCAGATACTTTGTTCCTCGCCGACAGTTCGAAAGACCAAATCGGTCGGATGAGACGTTTGTATCTGTTTCGGAGAGTATCCTTTATACATGTCATATCCTGAATGCGGATCTGTGGCACGCCCAGGTATGTATAAGTCTCTCCAGCGCAAAGGTGTCGTATAGCGCTTCTATCAACGAACTCAGGATCTTCAGGGATGCCATTAAGTTTTCCTCGCTTCAAATAAACCTTAGCGCATTTTTCTAACCCAAATTCCATTCCAATTTCCTTAGTATATCGCTCGATTATCCCTAGAACCAGATGTAGTTGCTGCTTGTTTTTAGCATAGATCTTTAGATCGTCCATGTAAAATACATGAGTGACCTTGCACTTTCGATCTGCAGGTTTGCCGCACAAGTACCTGTCGAAGTGGCGAAGTGCTAGAGATAGTGGCAATAATGTAAGGCCAAAGAGGAGTGGGCTCATGGTGTCGCCCTGAAAGACACCTCTCTGAAAGGTGACCTTGTTAGTTGTCACACGATTTCTTCTAGATGAGATAGTAAATCTGGTTTTCTAAAGTGGCATCAATCTCTCTATGCACCGAAATATTTGCGGATGAACCTTTAAGATTTCCAAAAGATATATGATAAGTCTATGGGAGGTCGAATCGAAAGTTTTCCGATAATCAATCCAGGCCATCGATAGATCACGCTGGTATAATGCTGCATCGAACAATCCTATCATTTGAGATAGCTGTGAATATCTTATAAAGTGTGTTCAGACAAGTTATTGGCCTGTAATTCTTCGGGTCAGCTAAGTTGCCTATTTTCGGCAGGAGTATTGTTCACCTTTCCACCAACCACTCCGAAATCGGCTCTTTCGACTTCAAATATGAGGTAAAAATACGGGCAAAATGCTGATGGGTTGAAGAAGACTTCTTCCACCAGGAGGTTTTGATACAATCTGGTCCCGGTGCGAAATAGTTCTTCATCTCTCTCAATACTTTTTTCACCTCCTCGGTGGTGATGGGTGGGCATTCTTTATCAGTTGTTATGAGGGCAACACATGGTTTGGGTGTGTATTCGACAGAAACCGGAGGGTATTGGAAGAGTCGAGATGGGTCACAGAGAAACTGTTGAGTTTCCGTGACCCACCTCTGCATCCGCTCTAGACTTCTCTTAGCGTCAGATAGTATCCGTATTCTCTCATCAATATGCTGCTTGATGGTCAGCAGCTTTGACTTGTTAAGTGTGTGATAACGGGTCCGGTGTTGGCGCGCGAACTTTCGAACCTTGGCGGTAAAATTCCTGCCAGATGTGATGTAGTCAATCACACACTAAATGCGGGACGCGTACTGTCTTGCCCAGCCTATCTTTATGGCAAGTTAATGCATTCGTCTTTTGGTCTTATGATCAACCGTTGGTTTTGTTTTACGGTTCGCAACGGCCAAAGCTCTCGCTGCATTATACACACAATAATTGATTGCCCAGAGGTCATATTCTCCGGAAAAATGTCCACGAAGGACGTCATCCATTTCAGCCAGATCTTTAGGCTTGAGAAAAACCTTGGTGTTGATGTTTCTCCGTGTCATAAGGCATCACTCTTCATCTATTGGATGCCTGCCCGCGGTTGGCCTTAATGTCACCTCTCTTTCTCTGTTGCCGGCTTGTTTTAGCTGTGGTAGGATAGGCGTTCCGCTTACATAGGCCCTTTTTCGGAGTAGTTTAGCATGGTTTCGCAGACGTTGCTGCGAAAAGTGCAATAGCTCCAGGTGTTTCTCGCACCACAGAGCATGCAGCCGTGCCATGTAACACCGTTCAGGGGCCACACTCGCAACGTAGCACTCTAGCAAGTCGTGATTCAGTCACTCCGTCCACCCAAAGGTCGCGAAATCACGCCGATCCATCGCATTGAATCCATTTTCATTGGCTCCGCCAGCTCTAGGTTGGTCGGCATTGTTGGCCGACCCATTGTTGGAAGCCCTGCGCGTTCTGTTGTTTTGAACCGCCCTTACTCCAACTATGTTGGGTGTTCTCATTGTTGTTCCCACGAGAAGCTAGGGAAAGGCGTTCGTCCACCCGGTATCCTAGAGTCACCGTTCTAGACACCTCACCCAGATGCTATTCAGCTTTCGGCACGGTTTTCACACCTCCGCTTGGGGGTTAATTCCTTCGGGACCACTTCTGGACAATTGTCCGCGACTGCCTATTTATTTTTGTAACGATATTCAGCAAAAACTCTTGGTACAGGGACCCTCTATCCGCAACCCGAGGGCGCGTTCGGTGGCTTTGTCATAGGCCCTTCGGTGTGATTCTAGAGGAATCAAAACCGAACCTAA
>NC_046664.1:88343841-88354422 GCF_010883055.1 Belonocnema kinseyi | reverse complement strand
TACGGATAGTTATTTGTATAATACTTGTTTTACGATGATACCGAAAATGTTGTCTGTTTCTACGTATTTTCAACGGACTAGAAGATCTTTCTACAAAGTTACAATTTTTCTTTTTTTTGAAGAAAATTTGTAAGGGTTATACTCGTTTAGAACCACCGATTCTGAATTTTTAAATTAACAATAACTAATTTAATAATTACAAGTTTTTTTCATCAATTTTAATCCCATTTATGAGCCAAAAAAGGTTCGATAATCTCAGCCAAGACAAGGCTCGTTTTGAGTCAAGTGAACGTCATCTTAGCCAAGACAAGGCTTGACTTAAGACAAGAAAACGCCGTTTTATCTGTCGTAGCCATAAAAGTAAGACGAAGGCCTATTTCTCGACTCAGTTTTGAGACGCAGCCAGACATCGATGTCTTGGAGACGAACTCAAGACGTAACGAAGACGAACTCAAGTCGTAGAATTTTTACTCGGGCATCTATTAAATCGTGAGAAAAGACCTAAAAACGTTAAGGTTAATTTTCAAAGGTTCTAGAATTTTTTTGCAACAATTGTGAAAAATAGGAGAATTTCATGATTTTTTATGCGGTTCCAGACCTCGAAGAGGGTTAGAAAATATGATTTGTTATTTCTGTAACCTTTCTTAGCAGCCCTTGAAATCTGATATTTTGTACTCTTAATGTTAATTCATTTTCTTTAATGACTATTCTAGATAAAGGTGATTGGTCAGGAATCAAAGAAAGATGATCAGACGCCAGAGCGAATTGATTTTAACCTCGCTTCAAAGTTCCCTTCTCCTCAACAATATCCTTCATTGGCTCAACATTGTATAAATATCATTTTCAAAACCCATCTATTTATCAAAATGCGTAAGGGTTATTTCTAAAATTACAATGTTCGGCTCTTCTATAAGGGTTCCAGGGTTGTTTCATGGTGCATTTGAAAACTTATGCCGTCTTGATGTCGGTACAAATAAACATGATGCTCTATTGATTGTAACTTTCTCATCTAATTTGTTTCCTTAAATGTTGTGACTTGATTTTGATAACACAGGACAACATTTTCTAAGAGTTTACTGGGACCTGAATAGGTGTACTATATGTTTTTTGGGTCGCCGAAAACAAATCCGGTCGCAGAACTGTGCTAGTACGTCAGGAATTAGAATAAATACAAAAAAGAAAAACAGGCTAAAAAGCTTTATATTTACAAAACGTCAGTTTAACATATTTTTTACTGATTTTTATTACTTTTTTATCTATCCTTCCTTCATTCTACCACCCAGAAAACTCGATATGTACATTTGGGGTGTATGGGATTTGGATGTGTAGATTTGGAATGAGTGGGTTTAGAGTAGGTGGGTTTAGGGTGTGTTGGTTTGGGCTTTATGCAGAGCTTGATGCAGGTGGGTTTGGAATGTGTAGATTTGGGGTTTTGTCAGGGCTTGATGTTAGTGGGTTTTGGTGTACGGGTTTGGGATGTGTGGATTTGGGCCTTGCGCAGGGCTTGAGGTTGGTGGGCTTGGGTGTACGGGTTCAGGGTGTGTAGATTTAGGGTATGTGAGTTTTGGGCTTGTGGTTTTGGAGTGTGTGTTTGAATTGGGTAGTTTTAGGTTTGTGGGTTTGTGGTTTATTAGCGTTTGGTTTCTAAGCTTGGGGTTTATAGGTTTGCGGTTGGTATACTTAGGATTTGTGAGCTAAGTGTATGTGGGCTTCGGGCTTGTAGGCTTGCGATTGGTGGCTTTGAGTTTTCTGGGTGGCGGAATCAAATAAGGATGGATGAAAAAGTAACGAAACGAATAGTAAAAAACATGTTAATCTGACGTTTGTCAATCTGAAGCTTTTGAGCCTTGTTTTTTTTCAATTTACTCTAAATCCTGACGTACTGGCACAATTCTGTGACCGGATTTGGGTTCAGCGACCCAAAAAACATATAGTACACCTATTCAGGTCCCAGTAAACTCTAAACAAATTTTGTTTTTCTGTGTAATTATTAAATGAAATCTTCTATTGATATATGTGAAAGTCATAATTTCATAAATTTTTATGGAGTGAAGACACCATCACCAGGTTGCACCAGTTTTTGAAGATTGCCTACTGTTTTTTTATCAAAAATAATAAATTATAATTAAAATTAAAATATAATCAATATTATTATGAGGTAGGTACTGTAAATTACACACTCTAAAGACCTCCATATTTTGTAGAAAAAAAATAGACTAGATCTAAATTTTTAAACCACAAATCTAGGTGCTTCTATATTTATTTTTTATATGTAAATGATACTTCAACACATGGGAAGATATGAGTGGTTTTGACAAATAAGTCTATTATTTAAACAAAGTGGATTTAATTTTTATTTGAATAATACATCGGATAATTAGGATAACTTTGGTCAAAGCTCTATTTCTTTAGGATTCGCGTAGAGAAATGATGCCTTCGATATTTTCGTTTATGAACCAATCTTCGATTATAAATTGCGATAGAACCGTTTTGGGCTACATAAAAATTAAACTCCCTGATTATATATAATGATTATTTTATTTCGAATATGTAATAATTAAGGGATCATCTGTGCTTGTGAATTAGATCATTACTAATCTTTTTTTATGAATTAATCAATACAAGAACGAAGTCTTCTTATACTATTTAAAATTTCGACTTCGTGTTTCATACTTCTTATTTCATTATTTAGTGACCAGAGTTCTCTCTTTTAAGTGGTATTTGTAGTTACTACAGAATATTAAGTAAACTTTATTATATAATTATGTCCAGTTTCTGAGTGAATTTCTCCTTTATTTTATTATTTTGTTAAATTTCCAATACGCGGTATACCATCTACAACTGGGTCTATAGCACTTGAGTGAGTGGTGAATGCAACTTAGGAAATTTTATATTTGAATCATTGTCTTTTTATCGCTAGTTGTTCTAAAGTTTTAATTTTATGTATAGAAATGCATATATAAATTAAAGTCGGATAAATTTTCTGTCCAGGCAACAAATTCCAAAGTTGTAGGAGTTTTCGTTTATAAGAAAGAGGACAATAACATTTAAGGCTGACTACTTTCCCGTCGATTGGTTCCATCAGCTTTCAATACAATTCTTATGAATTATTTATTTAGATTATTAATATATAATATTCATAAGTTGAATATAAAAATATAATGGAAACTTTCCAGTTAAAAGAAAAGCAAGAGGAGCAAAAGATGAATATTAAGTAAGAATTGATGATGCAGTTAAGGAAACAAGTAGAAGTTAAATTAACTAATAGGTAAAACAAATTTTCCAATAAAGTTATATATATCATCAAAGAAGGTACGTAAAAAAATCATGGTCAAAATCTTTTTTTTTTGTTTTAGAGCTGAAATTTTTAGAACTTTTATAAACATTCACAGTGAAGTGAATTGTTATGTCGCTAGATTTGATGAAATCAACAAAGTAAGACAATAAAATCAAAATTCTTAGATTTTTTATGAAATGGTGGAAAAGAAGAGCAGTTCAAGGGAAAAAGGAATTAGGGAAGAAAAGAAAAAAAAATAAGTAGAAAAAGGAAGTAGAAAAAGTAAAAGCTTATGAATTCCTGTTTCCAATGTTATATTTTTTGAAAATTTGTACAAGCTGGGTAGCCAAACTTGGATACTCTGAAATAAAAAGGAACCAGAGGTACGTTTTCTGCGAAAATTTTCGAACGAATAATAATAAAATGTAATTAATTTCTTCAATGGCAGAATTTTCTACCACACACGTCTAGTATCCTTCGAAATCCATCAATTTTTATTTCTTTGATCCATAAAGTAACATTTCCTCAAGCTCGCAAACCCTTTAGAAAACTTCTTAAAAGAATCTTCTTCATAACAGACCGCAAGTGTGAATTTTCTTCAAAAAGTTTGATAACTGCGTACTCTATACTTTTTAAAGTGGACGCCTAAATAAAATGAAAAATTTTATGGAAATTTTCGTAGATGCTTTTTACACATAACTTATGAATATAAGACCTTATGAAACTTCTAAACATTGTTTTTGGGTAAAGTAGCTGCTCCAGTTTTATGGAAAATGTAATATCTCTGTTAGTATTAAAAATACAATTAATTTGGCTTATAAGTATGCAATAAATAAATTCTCAATCATTATATAAAAGTGAAAAGTGTATAATTTTAGTTTTGTCAAAAACTAATATCCTCAGGAAAAGATTTCTCTAACTCGAAAGGAAATGTTGATTTAACTACAGAATATGCTAATTATTATATAGAAAACAAATATTTGGACAGATCAAATAGTTTTTATATTCAAATACTAATGGATATATCAATTAAAAATAATTCTTTAATTTAATATTATAAATATCTCTTCATCAATCCCGCCACCGTTACAAGATTTTTGACTGACCAAATATTGACCTGTGCTACTGAAGTCTGCATCTCCACTTACTGCACTCGCAGCAAACAAGTGAGTATCTATACGCTTCCCCTGCTATTGAAATTCCTTTGAACTCCTTAATCTATCCCTTTCGATGTGACCAGTCAGAGGTAATCTTAAGTTTTTAGTTTTACTTTTAAAACTCAAATTTGACAATATTAGAATGAATATGACCAATTTAACAGTATTCGTTTTTTAAAGGTTTTTTAGAGAACAAAGGTGTAACTGTAAAGCATACAAGTAAAAACATGAGTATGACAAATGGATAAGGAATAATTTTTTTAAATTGTGTTTTTAACTATTGCAAGCAATTAAGGACATTGTTTACCTCTGCCTATTAAGAATATGCAAAAATAATTTTTACTTATACCCGAAGAAAAGAATGGTAAAATTATGAGAAGGACAACTAGATAAGAACCATTTGTTTTTTCCGATTTCAAAAACAAAAAATTAAAATAAAGTTTTACCTCTCTGAAGAAGGCTATGTAATTCTGTAATTTTAAGAACATTTCTATAGTGCAGAACAGAGATTATTTGAGATATTTTCTCATATTTTCATTAATTTTGAAATTCTAGTCCGATCATTTTCAAAAACTTGGCGATTTTTCAAACTTTTATCACATTTTTAATACAGAGATCTTGGGAAATACGTGGTTCTACCATTGCATCAAATTTTATATATAAACATACCTAAATAGAAAACGTGTATTCGTCATCCTATAAAATTTCATTTTTGGTCCTTATACATTTCTCATTATCATATCTTTTAATGACAATAATAATAAATTAATATGAGACTAGTAATAATAATACATTTAATTTATTTTACCCATAAAAAAAGAATTGCGGGTAAAATAACCAGAATAGCAAGTGAAATTGAAAATCACAAGAAATTTTGGTTCTACAGAAAATGTTTTAGCTATAATTGTTTATGGTTAATCCGAATTAATTTGTCAAGGAAAAGACATTTTTCAAATTTCGATAGAAAATAGTGTTACTATAATGGTAATCCACAAAAGAAATCAGTACCAATTTGAAATTATTAGGTAATTTACTCACAATATAAAGTTAATGAATGCAATTAATTAAATCTTTTTACTGATAAATGAATAAGCTTTTCTGAATCAGCAATAAAAAATAAAGAATTCATAGTTATAATTTAGTCATTGATTAAAATTGGTGAACATTTTAGCGGGTTGGATTTTAAAGACGAGTTTTTAAGGATAAAAATTAAACAAAAGACATTCAAGATTTGAGATTTTTTTTTAATCTTGTAGCTCAAATTATTTGATTAATTTCAGCACGTGTACTCAGCCCTCATGTAAATGACTAAATTTTACTCACATGTGTTTGCTTTAAAACACATATGCTTCGGAATAATTTTCGTAATTCCTAACTTCAAAGACACAGACTTATAGCGAAATGATTATTTCTCCTTTAAAAGTACTTTTCAGAAAGCCAGCCCGGAGCCGCTTAAAGCATTAAAGAGAAAGCTGAAACACCCACGCGAGTGTTGGTAGCTTTTGTTCTTTGATGGCAGCAACACTGTCAAGCATGATCAAACCAAGAATATTTGCCGAACGGATCTTAGAAGGACGAACTCGCAAAATATTGAATTGCCTATTGAGGTAGTTCAAATAGGGATTTGCGAAGATCCCGTCGCATACATGAAAGACCAAGATTCTCGCCTCACCAATGGTAGAACATTTTCAATGTCATTCCCTACACTCCAAGTTGTGATATAGTTTTAAAAAGAAAAGCGCCTACTTAAATGTAATATATGCTTTATTCTTAAAATACAAGGAAGCATCATTTCTAAAAAAAAACGTCAAAATCTGATCTAGGAAAAACTTCATTTCATCTAAAAAATTGGATTTTTGTGATTGCCCCTGTAAGATAAAGATGAAAGTCCTAGAAATCGTTCCTAATTAAACTTGTAATTTATACTGATTCTCTAAATAATTATTTCCAACTTCTAGAACATCAATATTTAATCTAATAACTATCTTGAATCAATGTGACCATTCTACAGAAAAGCTTAATCAGTTTCTTTCTTTCAAGAGACTTAAGTTTCCCTTGATAGCTATCATTTATGAAATTACTATTAATGTCAGAAAAAAACGAATTCATTCGTTTTAATAGAAAAACTTTAGAGGCATTTAAATTGCGATAGATAAAAGTTTCTGAGAAGGTATTATTCGTTTTTTTCCTTTTGATAGACCATGTGTCTGCCATCGAGGCAGAAATAATAAGACAAGTTTGGAACCTCAATATTCTCAGCAATGTCTTATTAGGTGAAATGGATGTGCCAACGTTCCGATTCGGTGAACTCAGAAGCCCTTGAAATCGTGTTTCAGTGGCCCCGAGGGACATGAATCATTTCCGACGAAACTCTGCTCACGCCTGGACTTGGATGTTTGCAATCCCTTTTGGTGAACTGACCTGCGGGCAGTCCCAGTATTTCAACAGGATTTACAATTTAATGATAGAACTTCAATTTCTTACAGAAGTTTCCAGGTATCATAAAAATCTAATTTTTTAAACAACACCCCATAACCAATTTCTTTTAACTTTTTCGCTATTCCAGAATAATCATTATAGGAGCGAAGAATCTAGGACCAACAAAAATATTTGTGCTATGGTCACCGAATTTCAATAAACCTAACCACCTAGTTTCAGCTACACTGGTCTTTCCAAAAATGTTCATTCTACTCTCACTGAATTTCGGTGAACCTGAACACGGCCTTATAATAAACTCAGTTTATAAATTAATAATGCAAAAATATGTAAAGAAATAAAAAATATAGAAACTACAAAAGATAGATTGATTTATTAACTCAACGTAGAATTTTAAGAGGCTAAATTAATTTCAAGGTGTTTTTAAGAATTTTGAAGTATTACCAAAGATTTAAAGTTATTTTAGCCAGTTTAGCATGATTAAATGAACTTCATAAATCCTTTAAGGATTTTAAAAAACTTGCAAGATTCTTAGTGATTTGACAACATTTTTTGCTGTTTTAACAGGTGCTGAAGAATTTCAAAAGATTTAGAAGATTTCAAGGGATTTCAAAGAATTTGGTAGGATTTCTAAAGATTTCAACAAATTTACAAGACTTTTACAAGAATAAAGGGGTTCCTAAAGAACTTTGGGAAATACCTTAAATTTTTTTATTTTTAAAGCATTTTAAAATGTTTTTGACAGACTTCTTGATATTTCAGAAATTATAAAGAATTTTAAAGGATTTTAAAAGATTTCAAAGGTTTCAATAGATTTTGAAAATGTTTCTAAATGTGTCAAAGGATTAAAATAAAATTTTAAGTGATGCATTACAAGAAAACCATTATAGATAAATACTGGTTTTCCTAACATATTTTTTCCGAAGGTTAGTTTGTAATTATCAATGAAAGTCGCTTTCATTCCCTTCGTCTATCTCAATTTTTTTTGTCACTTAATTTAATTTTCAGAGTTTTTTTCAAATATGAATTGTGCTAAATTGTAGCAGAAGTTGTTTCACTTACAAAAGTCATAAAGTTAAGAGAAAATTGTGGCGATGTGTTTTTTTAAAGTAATTTTTCTATTTTAAAAAGCAAAAACAAAATAGATTTGTAGCTTTTGATTTGTTAAGAAATTTAAAAAGTTATAAAATGTGATGAAAAGTTACAAAATCTTCAAATAAATTAAAAAATTGTGAAAAGGTTTTGAATTTTTAATAAATATAAAGGTTTTATTGAACTTACATCCATGCTAGAAAATTATTTCTCACATAGAAATTTATCAATTTTCTGAACAGTCTGCTGTTACATTAATAAATTTTCGTAAACAAATTATGAAAACAGAAATTTGAATGTAATGGTGCACGGTGTAGGTTTTAAATTTATCAATGCTCTGACAGACATTTCGAATTAAACGGAGATTTACTGACTAGCAAAGTTTAATTAATCCATTGCCATTACATTATCGAGTCTCTTTCTTGTTTGTCAATATAGTTTTATTTCACATCGGTGTACCATCGCGAGAACGAAATAACTTTTCTCGTCGGTTTTCAATTTACATTCGTGCACTGCACTTAATTGAAACGAGAATTTCATGTAACAATAACGATTTGTTTGCACCATGTCACGCGTGAAATTTACTTCTTTTCATCGCCATGGTAAGATAAATACCATTTTTGAGGATTAGCGTTAATTACATCGGGATTTAATTTAGTCTGATGCCAATTTTAAATTTAATGAGTATTGGAATCGTTTTCAAAGAAATTAGTTAAATTAAATATGACCTAGATTTATTTTGGTATTATATTTGTAGAATATATACATGTTGATAATTCTTTATAAGGCAGCAGACTATAAACCCCATGAGAATAGTTTTTTGGAAAAAATGTAAATAAATGAGTAGATAAATTTTAGATAAATTTGATAAATTATGAAATCTCTGACAATTTCCAGACCTCAAGCATAATTAATGTTATATTTCGAGATCAGGTTTTCTATAATTCATTTTATCAATTAAAATAATTACAACTGTTTGCATTGGCATTTGAAAATCAAATATTGAAAATCGATACCGGAAAGATTTCACATTGGAAAATTAAGTGATTATTAAAGAGTCACCCATGATGAAATAGAATACTGGTTCAAAAAAGAACCTTCATTCTCTATAAAACATATTTCTCTAAAGAAATACATATAGATGACAAAATCTATAAAACCAGGCACAGGGCAAATATACACTTCGCATGAGTCGCAGTAAGATTTTAGTAAAACCGCTTTTGGAATTGCTTGGAAGTAAACCCTCAAGAGATAAAAATACAGAGTTGTGAGTAAATCTTCTAAAGAAATACAGAAATAAATACAGAAATGAATAAGTAATGCAAGTCTAATAACAAGAAGATAGAAGTCTATTAGACATAAAACATTTCCGATTTAAATTTTTATCTCTGCTGTGTCTGTACAATTTCTTACAGTCGTACGGAAAAAGTTTTATATATTATTCAGAGCTGAAAGTCCTTAACAAAAGTGACATAGTATTTTATTGGTTCTTTTGCTCTGGAATGTTCTTCAAAAATAAAACTTCTATAAAGCGAGGTTTGTCCATGAGTTTCGGTCTAGCGGAATCCTTCTATGCAATTTCATCAGGATTGGACACGTTTTCTCGAATAAAAAAGGATTTCGTTATAGTATAGATATACATTCAATATGGCATCCTGACTTTACGAATATACAGAAACTTTATTTTCAGTTTCAACGGGACATTAAACATTGAGTCAAATTTCTTTTTTTCAACGTAAATAAAATTAGATAGCTTTTGAATTTCTATTAAATTTTTATTTAGTTTAAGTTTCCTTGATTTAATTTGATTTAGGTTCATATAGATTCAATAAACGGCATTGCCTTTTACTACTGGAAAGTAGTATTGTTAAACTTAAGATTCAATTGTCTGAACTAAGTGGCTTTCTACGCTAGAATTGATCTACGTATAAAACTATAGTGCCACAAGCCTCTGCAACTTTTGTTCCTCTCGATTGGTTGCTCTGACGACAATCGATATTTCGCGGATCGCTTACGCCAATTTAAGAGCGATGTTCCTTTTCTCCTTCGCCAATAAGCTTCGCCACCGGAAGCGAGCTGCTGAAATTGAGATGGCTTATCTCGCAGATGAGAAGGCAGGTATTCCGTTTGAAATGCAGTCTCTAAAGCAGTAGCCCTCAAACGTATTCCATCTGGATAAAAGTAGAGATTGTCCCTCAAGTAGATGTCTATGTAAAAGCTCATGACTCATGCTTATAGAAAATATTGTCCATTAGGGTGCAGTGAAAGAACTTTTTTTAAAATTTATGAATAGGGCAAATAAGTTGTTATTTTGCTTCAAAATAAATCCCCTAAAGTTTCATTAAACAAAAAACTCTTCCTCATCCGTATACCTTTTAAACATGAAAATGATGCAAAATAGTACAATTCTCATTATTTTTTGAGAAAACAAATATTTTTCAGGGCCGAACTGATAAAAAAAGTTATATACGGCAACTGAATTCGTAACTGTGTAGTGTATATCCCGCGATAAAATTTCTAATTTTCCTACATTAGATTTAAAGTTGAAAAAAATTATGAATACTTGAATTTTTGCAATTGTCTAACAGATATTGCACATTTTTCAACTCCCTGTTGATA
>NC_046664.1:88329808-88343741 GCF_010883055.1 Belonocnema kinseyi | reverse complement strand
AATTAAGCAAAATATATTTTAGTTTTTCGCAATTAAAGAAATATATTTTCTTGTTCACTTTTAAACTTGCAATATACGGCTTATAGTTCAAGTTTAAAAGTTTCCCCATCAGTTTGGGCCTTAAAAATATTTTCTTTTCTCAAAAAATAATTAAAATTGTGCGGTTTTTTATCATTTTCGTGTACAAGATGGATGCGGTTGAGGAGGGATTTTTTAAAATGAAGCTGTAGAGAAGCTCTTTTGAACCAAAAGGACAACTTTTCTACCCCCTTCCAATTATAAATTCCAAAAAAAAAGCTTTTTCACTGCACCCTATTGTGCATTGTATTTCAATTCATCTTCAGAAATTTAAATACAAGCCATTTATCAACACAACTATGAAGCCAGTGCAAAAAGTTCCAAAGGTCATATTTCTCAACAGATTGTGTCCAAATCATGTCCCATACGAAAATTCTCTCTGCGGCATGTCATATCTGTGGTATGCCACATACGCGGCATGTTGCATTTACGTAATGTCACATCTGCGGAATGTCACATTTGAGAAATGTCACAACTGCGACATGACACATGTCACATTTGGGGCATGTCACATCTGCGGCACATAACAACTGCGGCATCTCTCCTGCGCAGCATTTCTCACTGTGAAATTTACAGTTTTGCGACATCTCACATGAGTAACAATTCTCCCAGTGGCATCTCTCCCATCCAAAAAATGTTCAATTCCAATTACAAATGATTAAACTGAGCAAGTCTCCCTGGACTAATTGTCTTCCCGGTGGCATCTCCTCACCGGAAAAAGTGGTCGAGTCCATATTAAAATATTAAAATTCCGGCAAGCCTCTCGGGACTAATTTTCGTAGTGGAATTTTCGTGGAAAAACGTTCAAGTCCACATCAAAGTAGGGAAATTGCGGAACCTCTCTAAAGCTACTATCAAATAAACTGTTTTCTCGTCGTGCTTTGATAGTCAAATATTTTTGGCCTCTACAATGGATCCCTCTAACCCGCAATTTGCTCTATTGCAGTTTTTTCTTTAACTTTAAATGCTTTTAAATGTGTTTCACATAACACACCAAACCAACAAAAAAATCCAGACAAATGCAACACAAAATCACTCGAACTCATTGACGACGATGCCACAAACGTGTGGTTGTACGAGGTTATGTGATGAAATGCTCTGATTGGTCCTCTGACATTCGACGCGAGATCACGCGAGACGGTTGCGGCGCGAAAACTTGAGTTGAACCAAAACCAACCTTTCGTTCTCGGTTACTTGCGGCGCGGCGTTTGCTTGCGGTGCCGCAACGGGCTGTCTGCGACGATTGTAGACTAGGCTTAAAGACTGATTGTCACATCTACGGCATGTCTCGCTCGCTGCAAGACTCCCCAGCGGCATCTTTCTCCCAGGAAAACTTTTAAACACTTCCAAAGATGCTGAAACTGCGGCAAGTCTCCCCAGCGGCGTCTCTCTTCCATGAAAATTTTTTAAGTAGTTAAAAAGATCACAAAACTGCAATACGTCTCCCTAGCGGCATTTCTACCCGCAAAATATTTTCTACTTAGTTCTAAAGACGGTAAAACTGCGGCAAGTCTCTTCAGCGTCATCTCTCTCCCAAGAAAAGTTTTTAAGTACTTCCAGACATAGCAAAACTGCGGCAAGTGTCACCAGCGGCATTTCTCTCCCAAGAAAAGTTTTTAAGTACTTCCAAAGATAGAAGAACTGCGGCAAGTCTCTTCAGGGGAATCTTTCTCCGAACAAAATTTTTTAAGTACTTCCTAAGATGGCAAAACAGTGGCAAGTCTCCACAGCAGCATCTCTCTCCTAACATTTTTTTTTTACTATTTCCAAAGATGGAAAAACTGCTGAAAATGTCCTCATCGGCATCGCTCTCCCAAGACAATTTTTTAAGTACTTGCAAATATGAAAAAACTGAGGCAAGTGTCCCCAGCGGCATCTCTCCCCGAAAAATATTTTCTACGTAGTTCTAAAGATAGTGAAACTGCGGCAAGTCTGCCCAGCAGCATCTCTTTTCCAAAAAAAAAGTGTTCATGTACTTCTAGGGATGCCAAACTGCGGCAAGTCACCCCAGTGGAATCTCTCTCTCACTCAAGAAAACTTTTCAAGTAATTGCAATGATGGCAAAACTACTTAAGTCATGGGACCGGTACCTCTAGAGAAAAAGGTTTTCTCTAAGTACATAAAGCTGTTGATCTTGGTGGTTCAAAATCCACCTTAAACTGTAGGTCATCCCCACCTACCAGACTTTCCGCAGTTCAGCCACCTTTTGAACTACTTTAAAAAGTTTTTTTGGGAGAGAGATGTCGCTGGGTAGACTTCCTGCGGGTTTACCATTTTTAGAAGTACTTAAAAAAAAAAGAACTTGTAAAATTTTCTTGGTGTGGAGGGGGGGGGGGGGGGGGGGGGGGGTTCCGCTGGGAAGACTTGCCGCAGTTTCGCTTCGTTTAGAACTACCTAGAAAATGTTCTTGGGGGAGAGATGCCGCAAATATTGCAAAGATCCCGCGGAGATACTTGCCGCATGTGACATGATATGGTTACAACAGATTTTAAAGTTTATTTTCCCAAATTGAAGCTAAACAAATATCAAAGACGTCTGTCAGGATTTATTTTTAATAGAAATGTAACTAATTTGTTATTTGATTTAAATAGTGACAAAAATATAGCTCGTCTCATTTTTATTGACTACTTTGTTCTGTTTATTAATATATTTTTTTAATTCATATAATAAATTCCTTATTTCTTTATTTTTTAGAAACAAATTATTGAATAAAACTTATATTCGTTTCATTTTTGGGGAATTAATGGATTATTAATATTTATTACGTTGTGAAATTGCATAATAATAATAACAGATGATTATAACGGAAAACTTAAAGAAAACAAATATCATTCTTATGAACAAATTCACTCATAGCGCATTTTTTAACATACATAGAAAGTATATCTATTTTCTACCAAATTACTTCCTTTCATAATAATTTGATACAAGATATTGCCATTTAGCAATAATTCATATTACATGATAAATTATCACTTTTCTGTAATTCAATGAGGAAGTCAATATAAACAATGCATTCAAACGCTGAAACGCAACAAATATATATTTTCGCCATTAATTTGGCTTATAAAAATTAAATAAATTCAAAAATTAAATCTTTAATAAAAATGTACTTTTGCTTAGAGTAAATGTAATATTTTTATGTTTTTCTTTTCTTTAGAAAATTAATATAAAAAATGATGTTTTTTTGTTCCTTTTAAACTAAAATAAAAAATTACATTATTCTTTCTATCAGCTACGAAATATCTCTTTGGCACTTAATTAGCTTCAATTGGTAAAAGAAAGCTTAAAATTCGATTAAGAAATACGACCTTTGGGGCTTCTTGAACCATAATATCTCGTTTTGCTGAACTAAGCCACGGGTCACAAAATCCGAAACTCAAATACCTCTTTTAAATCTATTATCTTGAAGCTAAAAATATAAATTGACAAAATCTGGGTTAGTTGAGAGAAAATCTGACCAGATAATCCTGTAGCAGGATTTTATCTAAAGTTGGCAAAAAATCAGGACAACAGCGATTTCGCTTTCGAGAAGAATCCTGAAGACGAGCACAAAAGTGTCCAGTACCCGAGATTCAAGATTGTTTCCGGTGTTCCCAAGGGAACATCGTACTATGTACCTGACTTCTTTTGCTCTCAGGTTTTCACCCTTTTGAAAACAACCACCGTCGTTTCCCACACCTTTTTCCTTCGTTTTGCACCTTCCATAGCCTCGCAGAGGCTCGTTAACCATCACCCGTGACGCCTTAGAATTTTACTTCTTCCCTGATATCCCTCGTAATTTGAAGATAATGACAGTCTAAGGTAAAGAAGATTGTAGATTTTATTATAAAAATCTAATGAAAGTAAAATCATGATTTTGCGGGGTATTAGGCTGTTTAATAGTTTTCAGTTTATCCTCTTTATTCCATGAAAGTGACACTTTTTAAAATAGACATTTACTTGTATATCGTGACTTCTAAGAAAGATAGATGAACACTATGAAAGAAGATGAAGAATCATATAAATAAAAGAGTATTGATGTTATTGTTTTACCAGGGTAATTAATTATTTTAAATTATAACGTAACATTTTTCGGATTACTGTTCAAATCATTTTGTTTCCCTAGAAAATCTTTTGAGCAGTAATTGTGCAAAATGCAACATTAGACATTAATTAGATCATATAAATAAAATAATAATAGATTCAATTTGACGTTTTTCTTAACATATATCTGCTTTTCTCGAATAGAACCATCAGAAATTAATACAGGTACCAAAAGTCATGTCATAAAAACAATGTCTATGGTATTTAATAAATTTCTTTCTGAGGGAAATTCTTAGAACAAATTTTGCGACGAAAATTTAAAAAAAAATTACCAGATATATTTAAAGATTATCGAATAATCACAACATATAATAATTAAATTTTAATTTCTTATATAATAGACTACATTTTATATACAGTTGACTTGGTGTTAGTCATGACA
Source organism: Belonocnema kinseyi (assembly GCF_010883055.1). Taxonomy (NCBI): domain Eukaryota; kingdom Metazoa; phylum Arthropoda; class Insecta; order Hymenoptera; family Cynipidae; genus Belonocnema; species Belonocnema kinseyi. Next base: position 88,339,195 of record NC_046664.1, on the reverse strand, counting down.
GCTACTTGAGATTAAAGCATTTGAGATTGCAGAACGTTTTTTTCCGGGGAACAGTAGGCCATGTCTTTAAAAATCCTAACATTATATAATCGTCATAGTTTGAGTAAAAAACTTTGTTGAATTAATTATTATAATCAATTCTCTATTTCTTTTGTAGATTGATTTTATTGAAAAGATACGGTAATTAGCTTCTTGCTAGTTTTCTTACCAATTTCCTCGAGACAAATAAATCAGGATGAATAGGTCTGGAATAGGAATTTACTGTTCATAATCGCCCACAGGGCGTATTTCTTGACCGATTTAAAAGTTTCTTTTTTAGAAATGCTCAGAAATTAATTTTTAAGAGAATTGTGGTTCGCTTTTTAAAATTTTTTTTCCAGATCAACAATATATAAACAAATATAGTGACAAAATTGACCATTTTAGCTTTGTGAATTTTTATCTCAAGAAAAGATACAGATAGAAACTTACTATCAGCCGGAATTATTGCACATGCATTCAGAGAACATAATAAATTTTAATAATATTTAACTTAATCATTATAAACAATTTTTATAAACAAATTCTTATCAGTGTTTTTTATCATAAAAAAAATCGTTTATTTCACGCTGGTTGTTAATATTTTGCATAAGAGTCAAAATTTTTAACAAAAAAATTAGCATGACTTAACAACTATTGTTTTTATAAACATTTCTATAAACAAATTCTTTATAAACGAGTTTTTCTCATAGCTGAATTGATTTTTCTTAACAAAAGTGATTCACAATTGTCTTTAAAGCCATTTATATACTTTAAGCTTTATCAAACATAAACAATGTAGATTGCTTATAACAATTTAGTTAAACAAGTCTCCTAATCGGCCATTTCCTCGTAGAAAAAATGTTTTTTTCTTCAATAATTATTAGAGTGATATTTATTGCGGTGACTAACCAACGAAATTAAATAAAGAATAATTTATATGATTGTTATTCAACTTCAACTTTTTCCTATTCAGGCTTCAAGGATTTATAATTTCTCTGGCGAGAGCGCGTGCGAGAGATACCCACCTAGCGGTGAACCTGACACTGTACTTTTTAGTTGAGAGTCACTTGTTCTCCATTTGTTTTTCATTAAGTTACGTACGAAACAAATGAAAGATAAGTGACTTCTGAATACGCAAGTACAGCGTTATTGCACCTTATTTTCACTTGTTCCTCATTTATTTTTTAGGAATTTGCATAAAACAAATGAAAGATAGGTGACTTCTAAAAACGCAAGTACAACGTTATAGCTATGGACAGTTTGCTACAGAAATTGTTATTAACAATTACGCAAATTATTATTTAATGTCCCATATCCAATTTTGGAATCACTGTTAGTTTATTGTCGGATAATTTCAGTGGAAAACTGTCCTTTTTGCATGTAAAAAAAATAAATCATAGTTTTGTTAAAAAAATGGTTTATAATAATCATATAAATTATTCTTTATTTAATTTCATTGGCTAGTTACCGCAATAAATGTTACTCCAATAATTATTGAAGAAAAAAGCCTTTTGCCTACGAGGAAACGGCCGATTAGGAGACTTGTTTAACTAAATTTTCATAAACAATCTATATTGTTTATTTTTGATAAAGCTTAAAGTATATAAATGGTTTTAAAGACAATTGTGAATCAATTTTGTTCAGAAAAATCAATTTAGTTATGAGAAAAACTCGTTTATAAAGAATTTTTTTATAGAAATTGTTTATAATAATTAAGTTAAATATTATTAAAATTAATTATGTCCTATGAATGCATGTGCAATAATTTCGGCTGATAGTGAGTTTTTATCTGTATTTTTTCTTGAGATAAAAATTCACAAAGCTAAAATGGTCAATTTTGTCACTATATAAACTAATTTTGTCACAATTCTCTTAAAAATTAATTGCTGAGCATTAAAAAAAAACTTTTAAATCCGTTAAGAAATATGACCTGTGGGCGATTATGAACAGTAAATTCATATTCCGGACCACTGTGAGTCCGTACGTTTATTCATTTTTGTCACAGGTTCGAGTTTAAACGTAACGACTTATAATCAATTCTTCGTGTAAACGTAAAAATTCACTTTACTAACTTCAGATTTAAAAGTGGTACTGAAAAAAAGTACCATGAGAATAAAGTCACCTGAGACAATATTTTTGGAGGTCTGTTTCAATACTGAAACCTAGCCTTCAAATAATAACTTTTTTTACAGTGGTGACAGCACCCTATTCCTCGAAGTTTTCTTCTAACTTTAAACATTAAATATAAAAACATTGAAACCTGATGTCAATTCATTTTCCGTAAAATGAACTTAGTTCAACGTCCTCTACAAGATGCAAAAATTATGGTCCGTATTCATGACACATATAAGTTGTCTACTGTAACTGGAAAATGGAAGTAAAGTGAGAATGTTACACGATCAACCCTAGAGATGAAGGAACACAGTTATTTTATAGAACGTCCTCATCAGTATTTCGCTTTTTTCAAAAAAGTTATGTTCAGAATTATTTTGCAGAAAGTTTAAAATTACTGAAGTTTAAAATGAGTCAATTAATACTTAAATGTCACTACTTTGATTTACAATGTTATGAATTTGAGGAATATTAAAATCCATATGTAAACTAGGCTGAAATGAAAGCACAGGATTTTCAACTGATTTTATGATATTGATGAATATAAAAGTAAAGATTGATCATCCAAAAGCTCAAATAGAGACATTTGCGGGTATGTTTCCTGCATCAATCTCAATAAGAATATCCATGAGAAATCAATGGAGCGGAAGTGCTGTGGCGCAACTTAGAAAAGGAGAAGATGCTGCAAACTTCATTCTCCACTTCAACCCATCCACCTGTTTATACAACTCTTTCAAAACTTTGATGTCTTGTCTATTCCTCGTTACTTCAGCTTACCCTTACTACTAGCCTTTTTCTTCGACGAAACAGATATTCTTTGAATAATACTCTGTGCATTCAGAAAATGAATGCTCAAACGAGATAAAATATTCCACAGCATTGAGCAAAGTTCCGCGTGAGAAGATGGAATCTACTTGCATCTGCTTGAGGTATCTAGACCACAAGTAAAAGGATGACTTCTGATGTAGTGAAAGAGCCACATTAATGTATTTTTATATACTGCTGTTTTAGACAAAGCTATTTTATCCCAGAAAAATGACATATTTAAGAAAATCTATTATCTACCCGAAAGCGAGAGATAAACTAGCATTCAAATTCCTTAGGGCATCTTAGATGAAAAATATAAATATATCAAAAAGGATAATATTGTATGCCTAGATCGTTTTATGTATTTCGAAAATTTTCAAATTCAAGCAAAAAATTATTGTTTATTTTGTAACATAACATATTAAGAGTATAAAATAAAAACATATGAAGCAAAATATAAGTATAAAAATTTGTTAGGAAGCGATTTGCAGTAATTAGAAAACTAATCAAATTAAATGAATAAACCTTTTTTATTTAATCTTTTCAATTAATCTTAGAACCAACAATATTTTCTTTATGAAAGAAAGCTTAGCCGTTAAAGTGCTTTTTGGTGAAACAAATAATTAATATGTTTTTATTTAATTAACAGAAAGTGCAGGTTTAATAAGAGCTGGTAAAATGTTGTTTTGAATTTTAAAAAAAAAACGTTAAGCTTCCTATACAATGACAAATGGTCAGGTCTTAAAACAAAGTGTACTTTCAATAAGGAAAGATTGATGCTCATAAAACTAATTAAAATGATTAAATAAGAGTTGTTTATTTATCAAATTTGATTAATGAAAAATCTTTTAAATTATACTAGTTTAATCTACTTTGATTTTAAACTTTGAATGAATTGCAAAAAAAATCTGTCCGCTGCACATTTTTGCGCGCGTCAACAACTGTCATTTATCAATTGTGAATTCATTTTTGTTAAAGTTCCTTTGGATTTCATGAACAAATTTTTATCACGTATTTCGTATTTCGCACTCAATTTTGATAAAAATTGTAACTTTCCTACATAACGTTAAACACTATTATATCAAACTATTTTACACTTATTTATCTATCTCGGCGTGGGATTGCTTCCTCAGATATTGCAAAATAAAGCATACGTTTGATTTATTATGATTCCTTTCATCTTTGTTTCTTCTTTGTATTAAATTTTATTCTGAACTACCATAAAAATGTACATCATTTCAATAAATGTATATTGTTGCAATTCATAATATGCATTGGTATTCAAAAATACGTACTATTATTTCTATGCTTTAATGATTACAAAAAGTGCGGATACTATAAAAGAAAACAACAATTTTATTATGAAACATTTTATAGCTAAATGGGTGATTTGTTCACAAATTTTAATGCTTTATTTTAATTGTTATTCTTTAACGATTTAATGCCAAAATACACAATTTATTGTAAAGTGGGTCTGAAAAAATGTGTAGATCTAATTCAGGCGAAAAATTTTGTAATTGATATATTATTGCAGCTTCTGTCGTTTTTTCAAGAAGTTCATTTTATTATTTTAATGTATTTTTATTTAAAAAGTTTATAACATATTTGTAACTTTTTTGGGTGAACTATTTTTGTCCTAATTTTTTTCGTCTATTGTGCCGGTTTTCCAAAAACTTCATTTATTCTTTTTGAAGTTATTTTTCACGGTTAAAAAACAAAACTACGCATCCTATCAAAAAATAAATAATAAGAAATTTGATAGCTCTTTTTTGGTGAACAGCTTTTGTTAATTTTTTTTTTAGTTTGTGTCGCTTGTCCAGAAATTTAATTTTTTTATTTTTAATGTGATTTTTTACGAACAAAACAAAAACCACACGCTTTTAGTCTTTGTCTGGGTGGACAGTTTGTTCCAAATTATCTTTTTTAATATCTTGCTTAATTTGAACACAAATGGAAGTTTTGATGTTCAATTATTTATTTTTCTTGCAATAGATATTTCAATTTTTAAATTTTCAAGAAAATTAAAAATGTTGTTATGATAATATTTTAGGCCTTTTGAAATGCAAACCTTTTTCTTTTTACGATTTTTCTATATCATGCTTTGTTTGGCTTAAAATTTTCGTTTTTTTTTTAATTTCGCAAATGCTATAACTCCAATAATTTGTTCTTTTATCATAAAATGTCATGAGGGTAAATTGTTCGACTTTCTGAGTACTATGAATAGCCTAACATAGAATATTTGAATCTTTTAAAAAATTGTTTTAAAAAATTTAAAAACCTTTTCTTCAATACATAACGCTGTCTGCCAAATTGAAACTTAATCCGAATAGTCAATTAAAAGTCATCCAGTAAACAGACGACAACGAGCACGACAACAATTGACAGACATGCACCATAACAATAATTTTTCACGTGAAACCTACACCTTCTCATTATGTTGAGAATATAATAAATACTAATTCTGTGTCTAAAATTTACAGTTTTTCTAATTATTATCTAAAGAGCTTTGCGAATTTAGAGAAATGACCTTAAAGTTATAGCTTCCGGCTACGACATATGTGTGTACAGTTAAAAGTTTGTCGCCCGCTCTCGGCGAAATCGCAGTAATGTTTTTTCTGTAACCACGTTTCACGACCAAAAGATATGTGGTAACAGTTTCGGTGAACTCAACACGATGATCCGGCAAAAGTCTCGTGCACCCTGAGAATACGGAGCGACTCAGGGACGACCGCCTTTTGCATTTTCCACGCAAATGTCTTAGCTTGTCGTTGACAGGCTGTTAACCAGTAAGAGCCTGGCTCCTTTAACAGCACCGGTGTTCAGGATGAATAGGTTAACATAATATTTCGGGTATGACTTTTGAAGTCAAGGAATACTATGTCAGACCTCGAGTGCGCCACAGTAACAATTTTCAAAAATACTGACTCTATTTCCTAGCTACGTTTGGCAAATAAGTTTCAGGGCTAATCTCGTAAGAGTGGCAGAGATGGTATAAGGCACTTTTAGTGCCGCACTGTGTCTCTAGATGTAGGTCATTCTCGCATGAGTTGGAGAACTACTTATTATGTGCCCTATGTGCTCAGGGCGTATATGATACGCTACGCAGCTGTAATCAAGAATGTTTTGCCTTAAAATGTGTCGACGATGTGCTAAAGTGTACATGACACCGTCCTGGCTTGTGAAAATGAAATCCTCTATGCCCTGCTTCAATCCGGGTAATTCAAGGAGAGCAAAGATTAGCTTAAACAATATCGGCTGGTCCCCTACATTTCTGTGGAAGATGCCGTGTATCCTTTTGTTAAGAAGCTGTTTGCTTCATCCGCGTAATAATTCAGTATTTAGTATTTCGCGACCACCTTGACGGTGTGAGGTGTAAATTCGCAGAATAGACGAATAAATATGCAAGATTTTATTCAACTGTATTACCTTCCGTGCCTCGATGTCGAGGCGTCTAAGCTCTTCCATCATACGCGGAACCATTCCATATGAATTGAACCGGGATGGCAAGCATGTTGGTTTATGAAACTTTGTTCCTCACCGACAGTTCAGACGACCAGCTCTGTTAGATAGGACCAGTTCAAGATCTGCGGGTATGCCTCTGAATTTCCAACACAGATCTTGAGAACATACATATAAATTACATAAGTGACCTTATGCTTTCATAGTCAGGGTTCGCTGCAGAAGTACTCTTGGGAATTACTAAATACGATAAATAATAGCAGTATTGTGAAGCAAAAGAGAGGTTGATAGTTAAGATCTTATGGAGTCACCCTCAAAAACGCTACATACTGCATGCGATACGCGTACTGCCTTGCCCAGCCTATCTTTGTGCTGAGTATTTGTGCCTTGTATACGTCTTTTTGCCTTATGATCAACCTTCGGTTGTTTTTATGATTTGTATCCGCCAAAGTTCTCGCTGAAGCATACACCCCCCACAATTGCTAGTTCAGAGGATGGATTCTTTAGAAAAATCTGAACGACAAGTGTCATCCAGTATAGCCATATCTTTGTGATTGAGAGAAACCTGGGTGTTAATGTTTCTTCTGCTCCTAAAGCATCTCATTTTTTCTGTTTGAAGCCTGCCCGCGATTTCTCTTGGCGTTGCCTCTCTTTCTTTGTTGCTGGCTTTTCCTGGCTGCTGTAGAGGGCCATTCTGGTGTGTCAGCGCTCTAGCAGGTCATCCCTTATGTTAGTCAATCTTTCCCCTCAAAAATAATAAGATCGTTCCAGAATATCGTATTGACTCTATCTCGATTGGATCCCTCAACTCTAGGGTAGTAAGCATTGTTGTCTTTTTAATATTAGGACAATGTATTTCAGTAAAATAATGCGCTAGAAAAAGTTTCTGAAGTTTCACTTGATAGCATATAAATTTGAATGATTTTCATAAGGTTTCTGTTTAAAGGTTAAGTACTCAATCTAATAAGCCATGAATTATAGATAACGAACACGATTACGAATGTAAAATAAAATATTATGCTATTCAGACATGCCAAATTTCTTTAAAAAGAACTCTAGTCAGGAAGGGGCCCGGGTTTCCCCTATATGGGCCTGACTAAAGTACCAAAAAACCTTAAGTTATAGTTATGATAAACCAAATTGACAAGTTTACTGCAAAATACTTTATTTTGCATTGATTTCGTACCGCTTTAAAGATAACCATAAAACGTTAAAAAATACCTTAACTAAACTTTGCAGGTGAAACGTTAAACAACTACTATGTATCGTATAATATTTTTTTCAGTTGTCGCTAAAAATATTAGTATATTCAATTACGTGCCCTAAGTATTTTCAGAATACTTTAATTTCTTTCAATGCGAGTGCTTCACATTAAGAGCCTTTCCCCTACTCTCATGTAGTCTCTCCACGTGAAATAATATTTTTACATCAAAGATTGCTTCTGACTACACCATGAAATTTTATATAATTTTCCATTTCCTGGAAAATAAAAATATGTTACGAACCACAAGACAATAAGACAGAAGGTATTTTAATACAACCGTAAATCATATTTTATGAGGCTTGTAAAAAATAACGTGCGCTTTCCAGTGAATGAGTCAGGTTCGAGTTGGGAAACTGTCATATAACATTCTCTCATAAAGTGAAATCACGTACTACATTGGTTTCCTGCAATGCGTGATGCACTAAAGTTACATGGGGGATAATTTCAGGTGCGATATTAATTTTAATATGTGCCACTTGGTGGTGGGGCGCATGTTGCGCAGACAGACCAAAAATCGCCTTGTTGAGGTTTCCGTCAACAAAAAACTGCGTAAAACTTATTGCTTCGCATTTTGAGTTTTTATTTAGTGAGAAAGTTATACGCCCGAACTCGGCTTCCGACCTCTAGGGAGAGAATAGATTCTCTCGTCTGAAACCACTCGGGTGTTGCCAGAATGCGCTTGCCGTAGAGAAGCTCTCATCTTTTTTTACTTCCTTAATTAAACCGTGAAAATTATTATTACTTAATATTTGCAAAATTTAATTTTCTTCTTTCAATAGAACTCTGAGTCTCTTATAAACGAGTAGTCTTTTCTTGGGACATGCTCCAAGTGGCTCCAAGATTTAGACCTATACTCAGACCTAAGTTAAAATAGAGATTTATGTGCACCTACATCTTTGTATTTGATGAAAATTAAATTTATTTGTACGTAGATTTCACAACAAATAAATTATTTTAACTAAAATAACATTAACTATAGAATCAAATGAAACAATTATAGTTCCACAAAATTTTATACAAATTTTTCAAAATTATGTAAAAGAAACGAATGCTTTTGTTACGTTTTTCAATCTTTTTTTCTACAAAGTGTAAAAAATAATAAATAATTTGTTATTCCTTGATAGAAACACTATCAAGGATCAAGAAATAACCTGAAACATGAAGTGATATTTCAGGCTTCAAAAACATTAACCCGATTAAATGGCAAGCTCATTTCGTAGTCGCAAGTTAGCTCTCTCTCTATTATTTTTGGTAATTCATTTCTCTTGCCAGAAAAAATTGCCCCTACTGCGTCGCAAACCGGCTTTGTTTGAAACTAGGATTCGCGGAAATTAGATAATTAGTTCCAGCCTTTATATCTTTTGACTGTAACTTGATAGCTGTGCTATGGAAAAATATGGAACAATATAATTATTCATTGTTTCTCACATATTATGAAAATCAATACTTGAAAAATATAAGAAAATTATTTGTCACTTTTGATCATGATTTGATACCATCTTTATAAATTTTGATAAAATTAACTAATTTCGTTCTGAATAAAAAGTTGACGGAGACATCAACCTATGTTTTAAGCTAGGTATATGTCTAAACTTAGAACTGACCTGATTATTTTCTTGCGATCACATGGACCACAAAAGTGTACTATGCTATGTATGATACTAGAAATTATAAAAATAATAAAGAGAATTTAAGATTACTATGCATAATGGACTAAAACCAGT
>NC_046664.1:88317915-88329708 GCF_010883055.1 Belonocnema kinseyi | reverse complement strand
TGTATAGGTGGGTGGGTGGCTGGCTGGATGTTTGAATAATTTAATATGCAGGATTCCTGAAAATAAAATCAAGATTTGAGCGACCAAATTTAGGTAACCACCGTAAAATGTTCCTATCGAAATTTGAAGAAATATGAAAACTTCCGTAAAAAAGAGAAGAAAATTTGTATTTAAAAGAAATAAAAAAGAGGAAAGAAATATGATTTTTTTATTCTGGGGTGTAAGGAAGAAAGCATCGTGGTTTCGTTGCTGTTCCTGCCTGCTCGAATATTTTTTACTCTCTTATTTTTTTTTTATTTGCCTTGATAAGAGTGCTGTATAACTGCCAAAACGTTAGTGATTACTTTTCACAAATTATTTTTATTGCGACTTGATAATAATCAAAATAAAAAGACGAAAGAAATAAAAAAGAGAAGGAAGGGGAGTTGGTTGGTTGCCTTCTCATTTTTCTGTCCTCTTTCTTATTTGTTTAAACAAAAAAATCTGTTTCTTTTTTAGGAAAATTTTGATGTGAGGAAAATTTTATGGTGGTTGCCCAAATTTGATCTTTGGATTATCGATTTTATTTCCAGGAATGCTGCACATTTATTTGTATATTAGACGTTAAATTGGGGTTTAAATTTGATTTTAATCACATTTAAATTTCTTTATATTTATATTTGACCCCTTAACACCCTCCCTCTAAATAAAGAACATTTCTGCTACATGTTTAAAAAAAACTTATTGCGCTCATGGTGTAAAACGAAAACATGTTCCCAATCAAATTGAGAACCATTTTCGACCTGATCTTTGACGATAACTTTATAGTCTGGTTTAAATAACTTATATCAAAATTTAAGCAAACAATTTTATATGTTACATTAGTTAGCTTACAAATTTCAGGAGAATCTTTGCATAGTTATATGTAGTTTGGAATCTATCCTAAATGGTCTGTTAATATTAAATTCAGAGGAAATTTTCTTAACCTCAAGGCACTACCTACCGCCAAATAGCATTAAAAAAACGTTGAAATCTACATTATGATTTGAATCTAAATTATCTGTTTTGTGAAGGGATCTTTGAGTGTTTTGATGTTGTCGTTAATAAATTTCCGAACAAAATTCTTTAGAAATCATTGAGAAATACAGTATTTTTCATAAAATAAATATTGAACTTGCGAAATATTCAAATGATAGTTTTAACGCTGCTTCAACCAAATTTTAGAGAATATTTTATTCTGAATTTGATGATTATAAAACAAGTTGACGTATCTACCTCAATGAGCATTTTCCCTATATAAATTAGTGATAGTGGTACCAGCATCAGTTTCAATAATTGTAACATCCATATAGGAAATGGATTTGTTATTTTCAATCTTATGTGCAAAGCTAAGCCTGGGATGGAATAAATGAACTGAAATTGAACACAATTTGATTTATCTTTCAGTAAAATAATTAAAGTAGTATCAACGTATATAAAATATATGTGGATCCTAAAATACAAATTCTTTGCAACTACTTAATCTAAATCCTGCATAACGAAGTCAGTTACAAGGGTGATATAGGGGAATCCATATTAGAGTCTTATATACTTGTTTGAAAAAATTTGTATTAAATTAAAAACCTGTTTGTTTCAATAAAAACTTTATTTATTTTCAAATTCACTTAAAGGTAACCCCGTATAATTTTTAATGTTATTCCATATACATAGAATATTATACATCAGAAAAACTATTGGAATATTCATGATTGAAGATGAAACGTCTAAGAAAAACATAATGTGATCAGCAGGAACTATTCTTTTACTATTATGTATTTAAACCCAAACTAATTTATCACTGAACTCTTCGGTACTATCAAAGCTTCTTCAAATCTTTCAAATCGTTCAAACTAAAAATTGTTTACTGCATGCAATAAAGAATATTTAAATCTAAAAGTATGAAAATTAAAACTGAACTATTAAGGCTTTCAATATGTCATGTTGAAAGATATTGGAAACCTCCGAAACTTAGAAAATTTCATACCAAATAATTTTGAATTTATGCTTAGTGAGTGGATACATTTTTTTCACTTAAAAAAAAGTGATTGCTATAAAAAAAAACATATCTTTTATACTGTTCAAAATTCAAGAGTTATAAATATCGTCAACCTTTAAAATTATTCTGAACGAACTTTCAAGATGTTATGATTTTTCATTGACAACTTTTCAAATTAATGAAGTCAAACTTCAAGCGTTAAAAATTGAACAAATCGAAGCTTCACTTAAAAATTGGAGCATTCTTAAATTAGAAATTCTAAAACGAAGTCGTTAAAAATAATTAATTTTCAAATTGCGCATCATGATTTTTAAATTTCATCGTTTTAATATCAATTCAAAGATCATTTTTACCAAAACTATTGAGGCATTAGAAATGAATACTTAAAAATTTTACACCTTTAATTCACCAATGAACTTAAATTTATCAAAAATGGGCCTGAATTTATTAAGGACAATATGTGCAATTTTATGAGCAATTAGCACGTTTGTGAAAGGTATCATTTTTGAAAATTTCTAGAAGAAATAATTTTCTGGTAAACTTCATTTTATATTTAAAAAAAAACAGAGTGTCTCGTCGTTCTGAAATTCGGGATAATAAGTCCTAAAATTTTCATATAATTTTGGGAACTAGTCCATCCCCTCTTGCAACGCTACCAATTTTTCAGGACGACTGGACGCAGCCTGAAAAAAAGATCAAACATCTTGGTCTTTCAATATCTTCAGTTTTAATCACTGAAAGATATCTTCATTTTGTCGTTATGAAAAAAATGCTCTTTAAAGACTGTACCTGCACATAATTTGTCATACATTTTTGGCCCATATGTATTATTGCATAAATTTCATATAAATTAAAAATACGAACAGAATATATTGAAAAAATAAAACTTTAATTTATTTAAATATAATCTTAATGTTTAAAAGGCATCAACATGCTTCGTTCAAGATTTGATTTTAAAAACCATGGATTGATTTTTTTTAAGCTCGGGTCTTTGCAACTGTGCTTTCCGTATATGTAAATACGTAACAATAAATCTGGACAATTCATGAATTCGTTACTTCTGTTTGGTTGCTTCGCGTAGCTCTAAAATGTGTTAGAAAAGCCGTGAACGTTAAAGAAAATAAGAATATGTATATAGGTATGCAATGGAACACTTACAAGCATACCTTGTTTGGGTAAAATTCAGCTAAGAATCAAGCTGTTGGAAACGTCTGCGGGTGTATTTTATGGCGGAGGTACTGCCTGTTTCCGTTTTGGCGCGTCGCGAATATCTACTTTTTATACCCCGCTGGGAGACAATGATACCCTCCGATCTGATACAGTCGTGCCATTTCGATGTCTCGATTACATCGAAATGGGTGGATCATTCTGACGTGAAGATAACTTTGGCACTGGTAGCATCTTACGTCAATATGACTGCCTCCGACTTCGTAACTTCTGATCTAAATCGGTTAAAGGTGAACGGTTTCATATTTAATAATTAATATTACTTGAATTGAACTATCTCTAAATCAATATTTTCTTCAACTTCTACTTCATCTTTCTTAATCATCTCTTACTGTCCTTTCGCCATATTCTTTTATTGCCTATTTCTTGTCAACATCACATAATAGACAAAAAGAAACTCCTGAATGGACTTTTGTATGAAATTAACTTTACATTCTAACAGCACTTTTGCCCTTGTTGGTGGTGAAAGGGGCGACATGCTTGACAGACTCGAAGAAGTATACCCTGTTTAACGAAAGAAGAAAATTCTGAAAAACGAAATTTCGTTCTCTACACGCAGCTTGTCAAAGAAAGGGAAGTGTAGGTGTAGCATCCTCACTGAAAAGGGTTACTGATGGCCCTAACTAAGGTTATAAAAAATTTCAGACAGCATTTGGGTAAGTCTATTTAAAAAAATTGTGTCCCCCTTCAATAGCGATCGGCTGTATACCGAAGAAAAATATGTGTCGACGCCTTCCTTAAAAAAAAACCTGCGACACCTTTCGACGGTGATTATACGATTACAAAAAAAGGCAGGTTATTAAAACACAAAATTAATGATCTTTTATGAATATTTTTTTCGTAGCCAGTTTTTATTGTGCTTCCAAGCAAATATTAAAAGTTTTGATAAATACATTCTGCAGAAATAATTTTATGACCGACTTTCTATTCACTGTACAACATCTGTAGACAAGCAGTAAACCTTCTCTACCCTCTTAGTTATATCATTGGAGCTGTAAATCGATAGTAATAAAATATATTACATTTTTACCATTTGTATAATGTTCAACCCTTAAATGCAAATGCGAACATCTTGGCTTGATTATATAAAACATGATTAACTATTTTGAGATATTTGTAGGGTAAGTATTAAACTACACATAACAAGATACTCAAGGTGTAAATTTATTATTATATACTACAATATGCATATGATGAAAAATACCCGGTTAGGAAAAGGGGACGGAGAGAAAATTATCATAGATTTTGTGTTCATTGACTGGATATTCAATAGCTTTCTTTGTCTGTAATTCAAGTAAATGTAATCCGCCAATAGAGAAAAATTGCAGGGAAATACTTGCTGGGAATTACGTAGTTTAAATATATTTTTATTGTACTTTATTTTAGTTGATAGTTACTTTTGAAACACGTTTGATTTGGTAGGTATAAATGTCTATTCCAATAAATTACTAAAAAGCCAAGGGAAATAATACTAAATCCTAAGATCTGAAGTATCATTTTTGATTCGATATTGGATCATAGTGTCACAGAATGGAGAAACAATCGATAACTGCAAAACTTCTTAATTGATTATTACAATTACATTTATATCTTTTGAACGTAGGCGTCATTTTTTACAATCGAACAATGATTTGATTCAATACTAGAAAAATACATTATACTATCAGATTTATGGTACGTCTTTAAATGTCTTTAAATGCTTCGATTCTACTGCAGTATGTTCTTATAATATTTTGATAACATATTGTTTATAAACTGAAATCAAACACTAAATTAATCACGAATATTTCTGTATTTGTTTTGCAGTGTTCTTTCTCAATAATTTTCAGAATATTTAATCTTTAGAATTATCACCTTTTTCGGAAGATCATTTTTCTAACGAAAATTAAAAATTTCATAGAACAGAAATTCGATACTCTTCTGTATCTTTTTAGCATACGATACATAAGCCTTTTATGATTTTAATATGCTGGATGTTGCCTTGAATTTGACTCTTATTCTCATCATCTTTATTTGCAGATTTATACTCGTGTAAAGAGACATTAGATAGGCGCAACCTTCTTTTTCTATGGAAAGTTTTCATTTAGAGATTGCATTTTAACATGAGAATAAAATAACTTAGAGGATATATCATTAAACTGCATGTTATTAGTAGCATTTTTGGAGGATTAGGAAAATAGTGAAATTATATATTTTTAATTCTGCAGTGACACATTCAGACTGTTATTTAAAAAAGATGATTAGTAGCATATGACGTTTCGGTAACAAAAACAGTTTTATCGCTTGATAATTATAAAAATATGCTTTTATTTTCAAGGCTGGCCGAATCCTCAAAAAAATGTTGTTTATCATTATCGGACATAAAAAGCTTGAATTTCAACAACTCTCCATAATCCATACCTTGCTTGATGACTTTAGTCTACTAGAGTCAGGAACTACCATTTTATATTTGGCGAATGTTTGTTTTTGGATTGAAGAGACATTAAGCTCAGCCTGAATCGCTTATATATTTCTAATGGAATTGTTTCTTAAGAGTTATAATAACATGAATAATTATTATACAGATTGTACAGATTAGAATTAGTTGAGGATTAATTTATATTCTTTAATTATAAAATAAAACTTGGTTAGAAATTCTACCAGGAATTATAATTTCAACATTTTTTTCGTTATTTTGCCCTCCTTCAACATGAGTACTATTGTCGTTACAGCTCAATCAAAAAGTAATTATAGTCAGATAGGAAGCGTGTTTAGCAACCGTTATTTCTTACTCTGTGTATAGTCAGCACAGAAAAGAAGCAGAAGTGGCTTTTTGCTGTGGTAATATTCAAGTAGATGAAGTAGAATTTTCTTGCATCAAAACAAAATAAGATTTAATTGACTTGACATGGTAACCATTTCCAATGTGTTGGGTAAATCTTATCATGTGAAATTAATTTTTTTCACAGGTAAAGATAACTCTGAAATCGCTGTAAAGATTAATTTTTGTTTTTTCTGTGTGTGAAATAGAATACTTTGTTATTATATTCCTCGTCAACTAAAAGTTAATATTCTGAAGAATTACACAATAGTTGAAATATATTCTTTATACAAGAAAGTTTCCTAGATGATCAATTCAACTCTCATCAGGGTTGTCTTCACGTGCAGCCACTGTGACTACTTCTGAAATTTCACTGCATGCCATCTTTGAGAAGGGTACAACTGGATCGTCAAAGAGTGCTCACAAAGTTTTGGAATTAATTTGTATTTGAAGTGCTTAAATAGATATATACCTGTGTTAGCGTCAGCCATGCATAGATAAAGCAAATGCACCTTTGCTAGTGCAATCGTTCATGCCCCTATGCGATTACAGAAACGTTCTGAATAATGGTATGATGAATATGAATTTAAGTTTAGTACGACATGAAAATCCAGAATAATTTAGTTTAGAAAAGTAAAAATTTGAGAGTATAGTCTTTCTGGCAGATTAACAAATTAAATAAAAGAAAATATATTTTCGAATAGTTTTTCAAAAAAATCCCCCCTTTAGTAAATTTATTTACAGCTTTTTATAAAATTTTGATTTTACTTATTATTTACCTCGGTCCATTGAAGTGAATAAATATTGAAATTTTGCTCCTTCCTTAAACCATTTGTACGCGTAATTTAGATACCGTAAGAGCTCAGAATGGTATGTAACACAATCTGCATGTCCATGAAGTAGAAACCTGGTATCATGCGTCTGTTCTTCAACATTGGCAAGATATAGTATATCGATAGCGAAATATTTCGTCGGGTGGAAAATGTCACTTCTCAGCAGGAAGATATTTATCTTTATACTGGTTTTTGCGACATAAGCAACTCCCTTTTTATTTTTTTTATTTAACATACTTTTTCTGCTTTCTGAAGGTCTTTCATATGCCGATCTTCTGCCTCAAATATGATCACAGCAACTTCTAAGGATAAGTATGATTTATAAGTTGACTAAAACGTTGCAAACTTTAATGTTCTATTTAAAGTGTTTTATTAAATTTTCCATACGAAAACCAGAAAATCATAGACTTACTCATATCTTTAAATCTCAGCTTTGAAACTACCACTTATCATTTTTGATAACAAAATTGTCAGAGTTGTGGTGCCTTTGTTGCCGTTATATGCTGGTACAAAGGAGACCTGCGGACTGAGCGTGCAAATGCGGCTCTGTAAGCAAGGCAGGCGAATTTGCACCAGCATCGCTCTTAACCGCACACGTATAAATGCAGCAAACTGCCTTCTGAACTAAGCCACAAGCAGAAGCCTCAGCCACCCCTGCCGAAACCAGTTCCACTTTCCCTTCCCATAAAGTGAAGCCCCTCATTTTTTTCCATTCATACAGTTTGTTTAGCCGCTGCACTTTCCCCATTAGCAAGATGCATATCACTCGCTTATACACCATAAAATAAATTCTATACTCATCATGCTCCTCATGTCCATGTAGGTCACATTTAAGTGTAAAACCCCAATCCCACAACAGAGCGAAGCCCACAAACCAAGCCAGCTGAATCAATATAATGCAAATACTTCGCTCACTACAAATATTACCTTTTGTGTATTAGATATTTACCTAATATTATTTAATAAAATCGTACTATTATTTTGAAATGTTGTGTATACATTTTGATTTTACAAAAAGAACCATTTTTATTATCCTAACTGCGAAAAAAGCTACATTGTAACGTTTACATTTCTAGTTTCACTCTGTCTCTTACGTAACGTGAAACTGTACAAAATTTTAAGAATATATAATAAAATTCTAAACTATTCGACAGCTTCCTGAATTTTCCAGAACATTTAACGATATCCAGAAAGATTTCAGAATAATAACCTATAAAATTCTAGGGTATTTTCAAATTGATTAACAATATTTCAAACCACTCCAGTAAAATTTGGTAACAAATTATTAAAAAAATATTTTCATTTTCAAAAGAGAAAAAATGTTTTTAAATTTGAATTATTTGAAAAATAAAGAAATGTGAAATTGCTTTTAAACATTTCTTGAGCTCTATATATGTCTTAATAAAAGTTGGTCGAAATAAATGCTTTCGGAAAAAAATATTATAATTCGAATAAAATATATCTTTCAAACACCAGAAACAGGTTTCAAGACATAAATTCCGAAGTGAAAAATAAATCTGAATGAATCGTTATTATAAAACAAAATTTTTCAATTTCGAAAAACTTTCAAAAAACTTATTTTGTCATAAAATCACTTAAAACTAATAGCGCAAAAACTACTGCATAATTACAAAATTGAATGGCCCTTTTAGTTTTTTCATATATCTCATAAAATATTTAGAAATCAAACCTTTTTTCATTTATGGAGAGTTTAAGGCCAAGAACAAATTTTAAACAATATACAATGAATCCTATAGATCAACTTCGGTCTAGAAGAACTTGTTGAATTCTTTTACCAAATATTTAATAAAAAGGCTAATTAATAAATGACTTAAAAAGATATAACTTAAAAAAAATCGATACTGTTTTAAGATCAGCTTGGCTTGTTTTAAGATTTGAGGCAGGCAGGATCCAACTTGAACACAAACCAAACATTCAGGTCAGTCGAGTTTCTAGTAGATTGCGAACACGGGAAGAATACACAAAATAATTACTCAGCCAAAAGCTGTTATCCGACAAACCTAGACGTTTGTTGGTTTTCAGATAATTTATTATTATTATTTTTATTAATTTTTTATCTATTATTATTTATTACTATTATTTATTTATTTCTCTCGGATAGGGCTGGCTCATAAGAGATCCCCTAGATAATGAGTATCAGATGATTATTGAAAACAGTATAAATTATCCCAAATTAATATTTTTTCGAGTTACTAATGTTTCCTAACTTGTCAATGCTACGAGTATATTCACAAGTGATCAAAAATGAATACATACAATATCAAAATTATACTGTACCCGAACAAAACTTGGTGCAACTTTAAACACATGTCATCCTCATTACTACTGGATTACTCGCGTTTTAAATTAAGACTAGCACAAGCACTGCAAGGTCCCACTGGAAGCAACTGTCATCTGTGAAAATGACACCTGCTACCAGTAGAACCGTGGTTGAGATAAGATAATTATCTTTTATGTCAGAAAATGAAACAAGCAGCTTTACCAGTGGTGCTGCTTAATCGTATCAAGCAATGTTCAAACGTTAACGTGCCAGAAAAGTGTTAAGAGTTTTAGATTTAATTGAGTCAAGCCATTGAAGTACACTGAATAAAATAATAAGATATTTTTTATTTTGCGTTATTTTCCTCTCAATAAATTGATCTTGATTCTAGTTTGTCTGTACTGTTCGTGAAAATCGTATCAGCTATTGTCCTTTAATCAATCAAATTCATTTCACTAAACCTTGCAAGTGAAAATATCTATTACTGTATTACATAGACTTATTTACAAGACACTTTCGTTTTTATAGGACTAATTTATGTGTCAACAAAATCAGAGTTCATTCAATTTGCAACATTTACGAAGATTATTGGTCACGAACGAAGAACTTTTATTGTCGAAGAAGAGGACAGGAAATAAGATGGCGACGTGACTACCGGTGGTTATAGGTCTCGTTCTTCCATAGCTGCAGAAATGTACTTTTGCAATGGGAAATTCAGGTGCTCCTAAAACAGAGCATGTGTGTCGAGAGGAAATTACTAACGAGAAAAACCTGTCTGAATTTGCCGACAATAAAAACATTCCACAAGTTTAAACTCACTTCACCATTAAAACATTTATCTCTCTATTCTTTCTACTCTATATAGGATAAAAAAAAAAGATTTGGAATCAGCTATCTTCCACTTCCAGTTCATGGGTATGCGCTAAACAGTGTGGCTCCACTGCAAGATATTGTGATTTGACACATCACGTTTTTCATTGATCTCAACTGTTTCAAAACTTCTGGTGATTCTGTGCAGATTAGGAAAATGCCTATCTATAAGAAGCCATTTTTTTATTCTCGGCTATTATATCCGAGAATATTTTTATTTCTTCTCTCAAAAAGAGCTTTAGCCAACTGGTTAGATACTACTGAATGCAACCCAGCTGTACCACCTCAACATGTACTCCAATGGTAGATTATGAATAGAACTGAACACAACTAATTTCAGCTCATCATTAATAATGAAATAGTATTCGCCGGAAATACAAAATACGTTATGTCTCGTCAGAAGAATGGGATTCCAGGCTGCTGCAAGCACTGATATATTTCATTACATTTGTGATGTGCTAGCAAATTGAACCGCATTCTCGCGACATTTATGTAACGAGCAAGGAGCTTTCGCGGGTAGTAACTAATATTATATATTGTGTCCAGGACTGCTGTCTCGTTTCAGATAATATCAACAAATAAATGAAAACTCGACAAATATGCTTCGTAAACATGTACGGAGAAATAGCAAAGATTTTTAAATCGAGATTGCAATAAATCAAAGTGACAAACTAGATAATATATTGCTCAGGATGTAGATTTTTCTTTTTATATACTACATAGCTCTTCGTACTGTGCCCATCCGATTTTTTATTAAACTTATAAAAAAATCCAAATTGCTAAACACCATTCTAAGTTTCTGCATTATTGTAGAAACTTCTGAATAATTTCGTTATATTTTAGTATGTTCTAAAAAATCTGGAGTTTTGTAGAATGCTTTGGAATGTACTAACAAATGTAAGACTTATATTTATCATTTTTTTCACACTCATAAATAGTTTCAATATTGAGCAAGACCACATAAAGTGGACCCTTTATTTTCCACTTGATCATGAAATTTAAATCCATGCAGTGTTTCATTAAGTAGTAACTGTCAACAGTAAATCCCCAAAACAGTTTTTCAAAATTTTCATTTTAACAACAATTTTTTTACAATGAAAATTTTGAGTACTTTTAATTCAAAAATGAAATTCCAAGCAGCCCTTAAAGATCAATTCATGAAATTTTGAGGATTTATTTTCAAATATCTATATTTTGATGAAATATGAAAAACTTAAAATTATTTGTTTATTAGCCTATTGTTAATGATCATTTTAAGTAAACAAAAGAAAATTCCAATGACATCTCGGTCATACAATGGAATTTTTTTCTGTGGTTACGTGCGTTATACATTTAAGTTTAAGGTTCCGGCAAAAAATTTCAATGCTCGCGATTACTTTGAACAAGATAAATTTATTCATCACTACGCGACGGGCACTGTCAGTTCCAGTGATCCCACATCTGAAACGAGACGTGGTCCAATTCTATGACACGTCTATGTCCGTGTGAATATGGTAGAAGACGATATAAATGCCTGGGTTGCGCGCGCAACCCATTTCTCCTCTTCTGAATTTGAAAACTCGAAGGTGCACGATTTCCGTCGGAACACTTCGGCGGTTTCAATTTGTATCTCTACCTGCTTTTAAATTAAATGAAGAGATTGAGATTTTAATATTTTCAGATTTCGATGCTGGGCTGGCGATTCTCATGATTTGAATACTTCGCGCCCCTCTTTATATGCGTGTATTTTGAGGTTACGTTACTTCAACTATAAAATATAAATTATGTA
>NC_046664.1:88314662-88317815 GCF_010883055.1 Belonocnema kinseyi | reverse complement strand
GTTCAACTACTTTGTTAAAATTTATTTATTTTTTTATTCGAAGGTTCATCTCTTTCGTTGAAAATACATTTTTGTAACTGACATTAAATCTATACCATTTTTTGTTAAAAAATCATGTATTTTGTTAACAATTAGTCTTTATTTGGAGAAATTAAATTGCTTTATGGAAAATTTATACTTTTTGTTTAAAAATTACATTTTTCGGTTAAACTATCGACTGTGAATATTTTTTGGTTGCAAAGTCGTTTTGTTGTAAATGCAACTATATTGTTAAAGATTTAAATAATAATTTTTGGTTGGAAAATTCGATTATTCACTTAAAGTTGAACTGCTTAGAAAAAAAATTAATGTTTTCTTATTTAAGATTCATGATTATAGTAGAAAATTCAACGATTCGCCTTTAAATTAGGTTTAAATTTAGCTTTTTTGTAGATAATACTTTTTTTGACTTTGAAATTAAAAAATTTATTAAAATTAAATTGACCGTTTTTAGTAGAAATTTAATCTTTTTTGTTGAAAATGTATCATTTTTGTTCAAAAATTCAATTGTTTGGTTAAAAAATGAACTGTACATCTTCTTGGGTTTAAAAGTCGTTTATTTCACTAAGAGTTGAACTACTTCGTAAAACATAAATACGTTTTTTTAAACAAGGTTTTATAATTATGGTTTAAAACTTAACTATTTGGTTGAAAGTTTAACTCTTTGATAGAAAACTCATATTTTTCGCTTAAGAAATTCAACTTTTTGTAGATAATTCGTCTTTTTGACTTTAAAATTAAATAATTTCGTTGAAAATTCATGTATTTTGTTTAAAATTTGTCTTTTTTGTAGATCATTTAATTTTTTGTCGAAAATTCATCTGATTGGCTCACAATTCAACAATTTTGTTGAAAATAAATTTTTTCCGTTAAAAATTATTTATCTTTATCTGAAAGTGTAACTATTATAAGATTGATTAAAAATTAATCGTATATATTGGTTAAGTTTGAAAATCTTTTTTTTTTATAGAACATTAATCTTCTTGATCAAAAATTCACCTTTTCCCTTGAAAATTTAACAATTTTGTTGAAAATTCGTTTTTTTCCTTGTTCAATTCAATTTTTTATCACAGCTTTTATCTGGAAATTGAACTGTTCCATTTTTTGTGAAACTTCATCCTGTAAATTGTATTAGTTGAAACACCAATTATTTGTTAGAAAATTAATTTATTTGTTTTCGATTATGACTTTATAACCCATTCAATTTGAAAATTTTTAATTAAAAAAAGAAAATTTCGTTAATTATCAGCAATATTTTACCGTTCATTTAAAAGAATTCATTACAAACAACTGTTAAAAACTATACAAATTTGAACAGAATGGTTCGGAATAGAAAGTCTTGAATTGTTAAATTTGTAATGAGCTAAATTTTAAGTTTAAGCGCTACCATTTTAATTTTAAAAAAGATTCAGAATTAATTTAAAATTTGAAATTATTTCCAATAATTTGAAACACGATTTAAACTTTTGCAAATTAAAAAAAAAAAGCTTTTTGAGAATTGTAAAGTATTTAAAAAGAATACCAAAAATTGTTCTCATTTCTAAGAACATTGAAAATGATTTTTTATTTTGACAAATAAATTTTAAGCGAGTATTTGAAAACATTTTAAAAATTAAAAAAAAAAGAATCCGGAAGACTTTAAGGAAATTTTGTTATTTTGCAGTTTTTTTAATTTTAGGAAAAAATCTAATTAACAAAATATATCAATTTTCAACCCAAAAGTTTACTTTTTAACAAATTAAATTATTTTTATATAAAATAATCGGTGTTTTCAGTAACACAATGTACAGGATAAAGTTTCAGCCAAAAATTGAATGTATAAATCGCGATAGAACGCACAAAAATATAAAAAAATCCGTAGAATAATCCAAAATTATGTGAAACACAAACCTTTTTGTAGGTAGGATTTAATCGCGGTGAACGTAAATGTAAAGATATGAAGGACAATTGTGTTTTGTTTTCATCAAGCAGGGCCGCGTATAGGGAAAGAAAAATCGCGGTCCACGAAAAAAATATATATATATATAATGCTGTAAACAATGAATTCTTAATTCAAAGCTACTAAAATAAAAAATTTGAACGCATATAATTATGCTAAGAAATAATTTATAATGTAATTAAACTCACGTTGAACACACGTGTAATTTGCATTACATGTAAAGAATTATGAGTATTTGAATTTAAGAAAACGATCAGGTGTATTGTCAAGAAATTACCCACATATTGTTTTAAAGTGTTTTAATTTTAAATTATTGATATAAATATTTATAGATAGGTAACATGGATAGATTTATAATATAAATATCTACCCTTTTCTCCTTAGTTTAACTCTTTGATTGAAAACTCATATTTTTCGCTGAAAATAATCAACTTTTTGTAGATAATTCGTTTTTTGAGTTTAAAATTAAATAATTTAATTGAAAATTCATGTATTTTGTTTGAAACTTGTCTTTTTTTGTAGATCATTAATTTTCTTGGTTGAAAATTCATGTTATTGGTTGAGAATTTAACAACTTTATTGAAAATTCATTTTTTCGATTAAAATTTTTTTTTTAATCTGAAAATGTAACTATTCTAGGATTGATTAAAAATTAATCGTTTTTATCTAGAAATTGAACTATTCAATTTTTGGTTGAAACTTTATCCTATACATTGTATTACAATATAGTTGTATATACAACAAAACGACTTTGCAACCAAAATATATTCATAGTTGTTAGTTCAACCGAAAAATGTAATTTTTAATCAAAAAGTATAAATTTTCCATAAAGCAATTTAACTTCTACAAAGAAAGACTAATTGTTAACAAAATACATGATTTTGTAACCAAAAATGGTATAGATTTATAGTCAGTTACAAAAATGTATTTTCAACGAAAGAGATGAACCTTCGAATAAAAAAATAAATAAATTTTAACAAATTAGTTGAACTTTTGATAGAAAAGAGGACTTTTTACAAAATAGTTACATTTTCAACAAAATAATTAATGTTTCAATCAAATAATTAAGATTTTATCCAAACGAGATGAATGCCAAAATCACCAATTTCTTTAATTTCTTTCAAATGCGGATCAAGATTTAAAGAAGATTATTATAATATCACATAATTATAATA
>NC_046664.1:88275489-88314562 GCF_010883055.1 Belonocnema kinseyi | reverse complement strand
CGCATATAAAGAGGCGCGCGAAGTATTCAAATCATGAGAATCGCCAGCCCAGCATCGAAATCTGAAAATATTAAAATCCCAATCTCTTCATTTCATTTCAAAGCAGGTAAAGATATAAATAGAAACCGCCGAAGTATTCCGACGGCAATCGTGCACCTTCGAGTTTTCAAATTCAGAAGAGGAGAAATGGGTTGCACGCGCAACCCAGGCATTTATATCGTCTCCTACCATATTCACACGGACATAGAAGTGTCATAGTATTGGACCACGTCTCGTTTCAGATCTGGGATCCCTGGTCAGTACAGCGCGCGGCTGTGTGTCTCAGAGTTTCTCCAACTCTCGTCGGTCACATTGAAGAATAACAATTGAAAATATTATTATTTGATAAATTTTATTCTTTTAAACATAATATAAGGAAAAATTAAATAAAATAATTTTTATTATTAAAATATGACAGAGAAATTAAAAAAGTAATTAAATACAAATTTTGCAGAAACGAGTTATCTTCATTACTTTTCAAAAACCTTGTTAGCGATAACTTTCTTATTTTCCAAAATAAGCTTACATTGCAGCGATCCACAATTTAACGGTTTTTAGTATTAAAATTGGCCAGTAAAGAGCAAAATTAATTTTCTTAATGAACTTTCGGCCCATTCGAATAAGGAAAGTGCTGTCGTTATATGTTTATTGTTCTCCCGTTGAAGGCTAGCTCGATAAGCCTGTCTTTTTGCACTTTCTCTAAAACCATCACAGGCTCCTTTGCAAAATCATTCTTGTGATTAACAAGTTGGCAAAATTATATTTATTTTTATATTGTGAAGCCGCTCCGTCCGAAAAGTATATTATTTTTTTACGTTATTAGCACCAAACTTAATTTTTTTTAAATTCAATCAATTTTAAATAAAAAAGATGAACCGAACTTGGGTCGTTACTAACTTTCTCCAAAATCATTACAGAATTTTCATGCTTCATTTCTTAATTTTCTTTATAATACGCCACAAACGGGTGAAGTGTAGCCTGATTGTTATACCAATGGAGGGACTGGATAGCGTCTTTTACAAAAAAGGAATAATTTTCGGCCAAATCAAGACATACTGTAAACTCTCCAGCTTGAACAGATTCATTTTGTTTGGAGAAATAAGACGCTTGAGATTTAGCAACAAAATCGTGTTTCCATAGCTCAGGCCACTTATTTTTCAAATAATTAAAAAAATCTTCTTTATTGTACTTTGCTTCGACGATTTCACTCCTGAACATTGCAAACAAATAGGCTAGATTATAGGCTGCGTAAAAAAGTGGATAAAATTAGTAGATACACGCGACTGAAGTAGACTGATAAATAAAATTTTTTTAGGCGATCGACTGTCAAGTTATCCAAGCTTTTTCCTTTTTTAGTTTCAGATTGAAACAAAAATTCTGATTTTTTTCAAATTTCTTTAGCGACCTGTACCATTATCTTCGAGACTTTAAACTCACGTCGTATAATTTTTATTTCTTCCCAAATAAATTTATTTTGGATATAATATAATATATTTTTCCCATATAAATTTTTAACAACATTTATAAATTTTAACAACGTTATTTTAACAACGTTTATAAATTTTTAACAACGAATAAAATTCATTTGTTCTTTACGTGTAGACTTAAATAACTAAAAGAGATAGCAACCAAGTATATTTTGTAGCCAAAGATGGAGCTCTTCTTCTTAAATTAAAAAGTAATAGCTTACAAAATTATCAAGAAACAAGAAATATAAATTAAAAAGTTTTGTAAAATTTCTATTTAATTATTTTTTAAATTTTCTCCGTCATAGTTTACGAGGTGTGTTTAAAAAGTAAGGTGACTTTTCAATTTTCGCGGGCTACGTACATTCAAGTTTTAAATTTTTTGTGTTGTTGTGTTGGTACCTCGTCACGATCATATGTTCACAGTTTTGACTATATAGCTCGTCTTGTTTCTCTGGCAGAGGCGTGAAAGGTTAGAAGGGTTTGGTGTGCTCGGCGATTTTCTTCTTTCGAAAAAAATGGAGCAAAGAGTTTGCATTAAATTTTGTGTGAAAAATGGAATCCAGTGCTCTAAAACTCTTGAAATGTTGACAGTTGTATACGGTGAGTCTACTCTGAGTAAAAAGAATGTTTATAAGTGGTACAAGCTGTTCCAATCAGGCCGAGAGGATGTCGAAGACGAACCTCGCCCTGGACGTTCCAGCACGTCAACAACAAATGAAAACGCTCAAGCAGTGGAAGAAATGGTGTTGAAAAATCGCCGAATTACCATCAGAGAAGTTGCTAAAGATGTTGGCATATCGGTTGGCTTTTGCCATGCTATCTTTTCGGATGTTAATGCTTAATTTTGATCAAAAGATCCATCGCATGACCATCTCTCAGGAGATATTAAATAAAGTCAATAATGATCCTGATTTTCTCTAAAGGGTTATAACTGCCCCCAGTGACTTTTTTCTTTCTCCAAAACTAAAGAGACCCATGAAAGGACATCGATTTTCAACGATTAAGGAGATAAAAACTGCATCGCTGAAAGAACTTAAGGCTATACAACAAAATGATTATCAGACGTGCTTCGATGATTGGAAAAAGCGTTGGCACAAGTGTATTATATCTGAGGGGGATTATTTTGAAGGGGACAACATAAATATTGAGGAATAAATGAATATTTTTGAGAAAACCATAAAGTCACCTTATTTTTTGAACACACCTCGTATTAATAAAAATTATTTTATTTCATTGTTCCTTATACTATGCTTAACACTCGTCCGCATGCTCTACTAACAGCGCCCGGCGAGTGGTGATCAATAAATTTATCTTGTTTAAATTAATCGCGAGCAGTAAAATTTTGTTCTTGCAATAGGCTGATAAATAAATAATTTCAAGTTTTTAATATGTTATCAAAATACAGATATTTAACAATTAATCCTGAAAATTTCATTAATTGATCTTCGATGGCTGATTAGAAATTAATTTTTTACTTAAAAGTACTCCAAACTTTAATTATAAAAAAAATTGTTGTTAAAATAAAAATTTTGATAAACTGTTTTGGGGATTAATTTTTGATAGTGACGGCTTAATAGAACACTGCATGGATTTAAGTTTCATGATCAAGTGGAAAATGGGGGGTCCACTTTATGTGATCTTGCTCTATTACGATTCGCTTAGCTCTGATTGATTGCATCGCAATCTGCTAAATCAAATTTTAGCCTAAAATTAATTGTTTAAAATTTTCATATCGGATAAAACTAAAATTCTTAACTGCTGTTCAGAAATCAAAAGTTGCATGGTAATTTTCTCTAAGTTATAAAAAAAGTCAAATTGAAGAATAGTTTAAAATTTGAAAGGATACACAGTCATTATATATATATTTCTCTTGAAAATTTTGCAAGGCATTAGAAACATGGAATGGAAGCTTCTAATGTGTCCCCTAAGGGTTTACATTTTTCTTACACCTTCTCTATTCCTTTATATCGAACCAACAAGCCGACAGAGTGAGTCCAAAGCTTACAATTTAGCCCACACGATCATCGTCCCACTTGAGACAGAAAGTGAGTATCCCTTAATATTCCGGTACTGCACGAGACATAGTCTGTTATATACTTCACAATATTCTACAACATTCTGGAATTTTTTTGGATTTTTTTTAATTTTTTTAAAGATAAGGTGATCTACTAAATTTTCTTATTTTTTAAAAAGAAACTATTCATTTTAAAAGCACTAATGTTACTAGCGCAATTGAAAAGTATACTTTTTGTAATTTTTATTTAAAAAGAAAAATGTGTACCCTTTTCAAACTTGTATTTGTGATGCAGTATGCCCCCATCTAGATGTGACATTGCATGCTTTCAATATTTTCTGAACAAGCTAGAGGTTCATGCCTTTTCTTTAAAAAATTGAAATGAATACAGGCTAAAATAAGGTTAGTTTTTATGACTATATGTACCAATCCCAGTGTTAAAAAAATTAAAGTTTTTTTTTGTATATCCAATGATGTGGAACGAAATTTTTGTTATAAAACCGTCCAGCATGACGTTTGCCTATATATGCCCTACAAAATTAATAGTACAAGTATAATGTTGCTGATTTCAACTATTTCAACGTTAGAAAATATTTTTATTTTGATGAGGGAAATATAAAATATGCTTTATATCGTGACATACTAGAGTGAGGCAATAAAATTAAACTTTCTTTGATTTGTGATCTTATCCACAAAGAAGCTTTCGTTTGGTGGAAAAACAACTTTCAATTTAGAAAAATTTTATTTAGTAGGTGATCTTGGATACCAAGGGAGTTTAGAAACCCCAAAACAGTAAAAAAAATAACGTATTTTTCCCCAGATTTAATCAAAAAAATTCTAGTCTTGCTTATATATCATGGAAAGTGGTCTGAAAATGTTGAGAAATGAGAAAAATCATAGAGAAGTTGAAAAACGTTTCCCATAAATGAAAGAAATACCCTCTTTTTTAACTAAATAAATTTTCACAATATGTCGCTAATATTTCAAGATTATTTTTCTTCGAACCCGGGAAATATATGCAATAGAAACTTTCTATCACCTGACTTTTGCTTACGATATTTAGGCCAAAATAGAAATTTAAAAACCTTTGAGAAAATACGATTCTTTGAACGGTTCGGGTTCGTTTAACCCCCTTGAGAAGCTCAAATCCACACAAAAAATGTCAATTTGACGCAAATATATTTTACACAAAAATTGAAAATGAGGATTGAAAATAGAATTTTGTAATCTTTTGGTGAATTTCAGAGATTTAAAAAAATGGTTGGGGCTTTTCGAAATATCGAGAGGAATTTTTAATTGATTTCAATAACTATACCGACCAAAAACAAGTTTTCAGTGGTTTAAGCGTTTTGTGCACATTAAAAATTGGTTAAATTTTTTTTCTATGCGGATCAGAAAAACACATACGAAGATAGATGTGAACTTCACTAACTAAGAATATTCTTCTTGCGTCTCCAGAAGAGAGCATGGGCCAAGTACTGCGAGACTAATGAATGCATTTCAGCTGAGCCACCTCGTTAATAATGTAAATTTAAAAAATGATTTTCTCTATTATTACAATAATATGGGTTTTTTCGAGAAACAAAAATGCTTTGACAAATGGAGTTGTAACCACTTTAAGTCTGTGGTCCGAGGCCAAGCGTTGGTCTTGAAACTCTGAAAACCCTTTTTTATCAAATAAAAAATAAAACGACCAAAAGATAATACATTTTTTCAAATTTTTGTGAAAACTGATGTTAAATTAACCAAAATTTAAGTCTATTGAAAATCGTTGCCTGAATCGTGTTGGGGATATTTAATCGGCATTGTTTCCACTCTGTACGAGTATATTTACAATATTATAACTTTTATTTATTAACTATTCTGAAATTGATATTGCAGCAGCAGTTTCTATGAAATAGTCTCTTCCCATTATTTTCATTTATGTGCAGATTAAAATCTAGTAACTTAGGGTATCATCGTCTAATTCTACAAGGTAGGTATGGTGAAGGAAAAGCAACTCTAGTCTTTGTTACGACCTAGCTGAAGCCCATCTTGGATAGTATGCAACTCTGAAACGTTTCAGGAAGAAAATGTGATTAATCTCTGCTTTACGCTCACATTATTTTGATTAAATGTCAGGTGCTAATCAGTTTGAATCAAGGTAGAATCTTAACAGAATTGAATTTCCTTGATACAAACTAATTTTACTTTAATAAATGTATATTCAAATAAGTTTAATCTTATAAAATAATCATATTTCTTACTTTTAAAAAATTATCAAAATCTAAAGAAATTATTCATAATTCATACTATTATTTGTAATAAAACAAGAAATAACAGTAATATGTATGTATTAATACAGTCGCGAAAATTGAAATCCAGTAATATATTTTCCATACTAAGAAAGAGTATACATTTCTAAAATCCGAGTTTTGCTTTCAGCCTGACAGTCAACAAATAGAAAACGTCGGTAAAAATAATCGTTTCACTCGGTAACGCTAGATTTACGCACCCTGATAGTTTGTACCACATTTTTCACGGGTAGGAAAAAATACAGCTTCTTCGTCAATTTGACCAAAACACCCTTTTGAACATAAAATATATACGAGAAGTGTTATTTTCTGCTCTTATTTCATTCTCTAATTGTGCTCTCCGTTTTTGGGATTGTATATCCAGTTTCACTATCGGCCCTCAAGTGTAGGTCGAAATTATATAAATATTTACTCAATTCATTCTTGCACAAGTATTTCTAAATAAATCAATTTCTAATTTGGACAATAAAAAGTGCTACTGATAAAGTGAGAACAATTGACTTATAAAAGAATTCATTCGCAAACAAAGAGACATTATTTCTTATTAAATAAACAATAATAATGGTAGAAAATAATAAAAATTAGCGTTGCGATCTTGGAAATTATGAATAGAAATAGTGTACAAAATTTCATAAGGATCGGTCTAGTAGATTTTAAGTTACAGTTAGCACCGGCTTTGCACACGTTGATCGCGAGAAAAACGCTTCAAAGTTTTGCATAGTTAAAAAACCGAAATTAAACACTAATAGATTAGAAATTTTTTAACATACTCACACAAAACCATTAATGCCAGGTTCATGAAGCATAGAACTTTCATCGAGCATGTCCAAAGCATCTTTTTGCATTTGCCAGTTATTCTCACTAATCAGTTAAGCTCAGCCGTGTTAGATCGGTCGAATCGTCGCTCACTAATAATACCATATCTTTATCAATTTTGCTCTGATAAACTTAAAAGTTTGAAACAATATTCTTAAGATGTTTTATACTCATTTATTGCAATATAAAAAACACGGCTTTTTTAGTTAAAACCCCTACTACCCCTTAAATTGTAGGTAATTAATAGACAATAGGTGCTTGGAATGCTAGAGCGGTAAAGATGCTAAGGTAAGATATTTTCGAGAAACAATGCAGAAAAGAAATCTAGCCAAGGGGTTGGTCTGATTATTATGAATGAGAGAGGAACGTAGCATGTCAACGGATATAGTTTGGTATCTTCCAGATTGTTATGAATAAGAATTAACGTATAATCAGGAGACTATTTATCACACCATGTTACGCCCCACTTGATGATGAAAGGAGATGGGTAAAAGACTGTTTTTGGAATACTTTAAATGATACCATATGCATATGTGGTCATGGAGAGAGAATGTTTCTACTAACAGATATGAATGGATGGGGTGGAGCCCAGCGCATGGGTGCCGAAAGAATCCTAGATATTTTTGGTGATTTAAAATCAAATAATAACGGAGGCAGATTGGTTCGCCTATGTTTGGAAAAGGCGTAATCATTACAAATACTTGGTTTAGGCATAAAATGGTCTACTTATACACCTGGCGCAGATCCGACGACCATAATATGATTGAATTTGTTATTGCAATTTAGAAACTGAGATAGCTAGTGAGGGATACAAATGTAATGACAGTTTCTGTATGTGAAGGATATAATTAACTATAAGTTTCAAAAATTACCTAGGATCAAGGATATATAAAATAGAGAACTGTAAAGACGAAACAGATACGAATCCAGATAATGTACAGAAACAAAAAAAATGAATATAAAAACTTGGTAGACGCTTAATCACAATAAAGATATAAAGCGCGCATGTAAAATGTTCCGGCCAAACACTGTTACCAGTTTAAGTGATGTACGAGGTGTGTTCAAAAAGTAAGGTGACTTTTCAATTTTCGCGGGCTACGTACATTAAAGTTTTAAATTTTTCATTTTGTTGTGTTGGTACACTCGTCACGATCATATGTTCACAGTTCTAACTATATAGCTCGTGTTGTTTTTCTGGCAGAGGCATAAAAGGTCAGAAAAGTTTGGTGTGCTCGGCGATTTTCTTCTTTCGAAAAAAAATGGAGCAAAGAGTTTGCATTAAATTTTGTGTGAAAAATGGAATCCAGTGCTCTAAAACTCTTGAAATATTGACAGTTGTATACGGTGAGTCTACTCTGAGTAAAAAGAATGTTTATAAGTGGTACAAGCTGTTCCAAGAAGGCCGAGAGGATGTCAAAGACGATCCTCGCCCTGGACGTCC
Source organism: Belonocnema kinseyi (assembly GCF_010883055.1). NCBI lineage: Eukaryota > Metazoa > Arthropoda > Insecta > Hymenoptera > Cynipidae > Belonocnema > Belonocnema kinseyi. The sequence continues at coordinate 88,306,489 of NC_046664.1, read as the reverse complement.
CAGCACGTCAACAACAGATGAAAACGTTCAAGCAGTGAAAGAAATGGTGTTGAAAAATCGCCGAATTACCATCAGAGAAGTTGCTGAAGATGTTGGCATATCGGTTGGCTCATGCCATGCTATCTTTTCGGACGTTTTGGGCATGAGACGTGTGTCAGCGGAATTTGTTCCAAAACTGCTTAATTTTTATCAAAAGATCCATCGCATGAACATCGCTCAGGAGATGTTGAATGAAGTCAATAATGATCCTGATTTTCTAAAAAGGGTTATAACTGGGGATGAATCGTGGGTATATGGTTATAAGATCGAAACTAAAACTCAATCGTCTCAGTGGAAGCATCCTGAGTCTCCAAGACCGAAAAAAGCACGTCAAGTTCAGTCAAATTTGAAGGTTTCGCTCACTGTCTTCTTTAATTACCGTAACGTAGTGCATCAGGAATTCTTACCACAAGGTCGAACGGTCAATCAGGAGTATTACCTTCAAGTTATGCACCGTTTGCGAGAGGCGATACGCAAAAAACGTCCGGAACTTTGGAAAAACAATCCGTGGTTTTTGCATCACGATAATGCACCTGCTCATTTATCGTTGCTTGTGAAAGATTTTCTGACCAAAAACAGTATCACAGTCATGCCTCAGCCTCCATATTCACTGGATTTGGCCCCCAGTGACTTTTTTCTTTTCCCAAAACTGAAGAGACCCATGAAAGGACATCAATTTTCAACGATTGAGGAGATAAAAACTGCATCGCTGAAAGAACTCAAAGCTATACCACAAAATCATTATCAGAAGTGCTTCGATGATTCAAAAAATCGTTGGCACAAGTGTATTATATCTGAAGGGGATTACTTTGAAGGGGACAATATAAATATTGAGGAATAAATGAATATTTTTTAGAAAACCATAAAGTCACCTTATTTTTTGAACGGTTGCGGTTGTAGGGAAAATCACAAGAGTTTTAGACCAGAAAATTATTATAGAGATAAGAGCAGAAAAGTCAAAATACTGGTTAAAGAAAAAAGGATCAAATCTAATCGAAAGAAGAGAAGAAAATGGAAAACGCGTTCGGAGGAAATAAGAAATAATTTTATTGCAAAGTGCGCTTTTAAGCAGCACAACTGCGGCATAGAAAGCGATACGCTGGTAAAGCCAGTTAAAATAATTAGTGTCTCGGAAGTTAGAAATATCATATAGAATTTAAAGAATGGTAAGGCAATTGGTATTGTATATGGAATTTATGCTGAAATGCTTAAATAGGGTGGCGAATATATAGGGTGTCTAAAAAGTCCCGGGACGGTTGGATATTTCCTCAGGTAAAATATTTTTCAAAGAAATGAAGGCCATTCCTGGAATAAATTTCAACGAGAAATTCAATGGTGACCTTTATTTTGACCTTGAAGTTGACCTTCATGGCTTTTTCAAGGTCAACTTTGTTTTTTTTATGGAAATCCCCTTTTTCACATCTGTATTCGATAGAGCGGAAAATTCTAAGTTTAGGTAAGCACCCAAGTCATAGTTCAATTGTAACGTTCAAGGTCAGCTAGAGATCAGTGCAATTCCTGATGTAAATTTCAACGAGAAATTCATTGGTAAGCTCTGTATTGATCTTCGTTACAGCGTTTTGAATATTTACATATTACGGGTACATACTTACTATCGTACGCTGAAAGATTATTATGGCGCAAGCTAAACTTTCGAAACGAGAGAGGGTATCTGTATTGATGATGCGTGGTTGGGAAGATCGAGTTCGATCTTATGATCAAGTTCGTTTGCTTTTTAATCGCACTTTTCGTAATAAAGAAGGGTTAAATCCTGGGTTAAATTTAAAGAACTTTAAGGCGCTTTATGAATCATGGATCTATCAAGGACCTTCAGAGACCTGGTCGGCCAAAATCTGCAGGATCTGAGGAGATGCAGATGGACGTAGCCCAAGCATTTGTCCACCTTTGAGGGAACTCAGTATCCAAATATGCTCGAACCTCTCTACCGTAATGAGCCGCTGCTCCGTTATGCTGGAACCAAATATTTTGAAAATCATCGCTTGTAAACTCCCTTATTCTTCGTACAATTTGGTTTGTGAGAAGCTCGTCATATGCACGGGCATTGAGATTACCATCGATGAAGAAAGGGCCAATCGATGTATCATTCAAGATACCGGCCCAAACATTAATCTTTTGTGGATATTGTGTTCGACTCTCCAACATACAATCAGGATTTGTGTTGGACCAATATCTACAATTTTGCCTATTAACTTCACCTTTTAAAGTGAAAGTAGACTCATCTGAAAATACTGTATTGTACACGAAAAGAGGATCTCTATCAACTCTGTCCATCATAATTTTACATAATTCAACCCGATGATGAGGATCGTCTTCATTGAGATCTTGTACCAGATGAACTTTGTAAGGATGGAAATTAATGCTTTTTAAAATATTTCGCACTTTCTCAGGAGCAACGTCACGCTCATCACTAGCTTGACGTAAACTAATGTGTGGGTTGTCAACAAATGCTTAGGCTATGTCCATCTGCATCTCCTCAAATCCTGCAGATAAAGTGCCTTACAGTTCTTTCAATTGTTGATTTTGAGACAGGATTTAACCCTTCTCCAATACGAAAAGTGCGATTAAAAAGCAAACGAACTTGATCATAAGATCGAACTCGATCTTTCCAACCACGCATCATTAATATAGATACCCTCTCTCGTTCCGAAAGTTAAGCTTGCGCCATAATAATCTTTGAACGAAATATAGTAAGTATGTACTCGTAATACGTAAATTTAGTTTCGATTCGTAATATTCGTGTGGAAAAATGTTATAGGACTTATGGTATCGCCTTAGGTATTGACTTAGATATTGAAAAACGGTATAGGACTGTATAACTCTTCGGGGAGGAACAGAAGTCTCACCAAAACACCTGGAACTTTTAATGAAAAATTTCCTAATGATTTTACAATATTCAAAACGCTGTAACCAAGATCAATACAGAGCTCACCAATGAATTTCTCGTTGAAATTTATTTCAGGAATTACACTGACCTCTTGGAAAACTTTGTTAATTTTAAATAACCTCTAGCTGACTTTGACCGTTAAAATTGACCTATGACTTGGGTACGTACCTGAACGTAGAATTTTCCGCTCTATCGGTTGCAGATGTAAAAAAGGGGTTCTCCATTTAAAAAAATAAAGTTGACCTTCAAAAAACCATGAAGGTCAACTTCAAGGTCAAAATCAAGGTCGCTATTGAATTCTTCGTTGAAATTTTCTTCAGGAATGACCTTCAATTCTTTGAAAAATATTTTCCCTGAGGAAATATCCAACCGTCCCGGGTCTTTTTAGACACCCTGTATACTTCACAGGCAGTGCAAGTTAAAACATTTATGTGTCGAGATAGGGGAAGCTCCAGATGACTGGAAAAATACGATCGTCGTCCCAGTATACAAAAGGAAAGGGAGATAATCGCAATTGCAATAATTACAGAGGTATTAGCTTGCTATGTATCGTTAATAAAATATAATTATAAATGCTTATTAATAAAGTAATGAAAATAAATGAAGAAACTATCTGGGAACTCTAATGTGGATTTATGTCAGGAAGATCATATGCGGATTATATATTTCACTTCAAACAAATTACAGGGAAAAAAAATTCAGACTGAGAATGAATAAGCAACTGAGTGATTGGTTCGATGTTAGGTAACGTTGATTAGCAAGGTTGCGTTGTGTCCTCTTGGCACTTCATTATAATCATGGATAAGTGTCTAAAAATTGCTCTCATAAAATTGCGATATATATTTTGATATTTCACGGTAGTATGCAATATGTGCGCAACCTATAATAAAAAGACATAAGAAGTCGCAAAAACTCAATAGTTGGCCTGAGAAAATGTATGAATGTAAAGGAAGCCAACGATGAATTACATGCCATCAATGAGTGCCTACAATCAGTGAATAAGAAATGCATGATGAGGAGTCTTAGTTGAGTGAGAGACGCCTGAAACAAAGCCTTTTTATACCAGTAGCCCATTTGGAGATCTTAACACAATGAATTTGTAAAGTTCTTCACGTGAAGCCCCGTGCAGTATATTAAAAACATTCGAACTATAACAAAAAAAAATTCCTTAGACAAGTTGAATTCTAACAATCTTAAGTCTGAAAAAAAAAAGAGATTTCCTGATTTTTTTATTATAATAATATAGGTATTTAAAATTGCAACGCGAAACTTCTGTAATCTGCCATATGCGAGTAAATTACTTTATAATTCAGTTCAGGAATTAAAACTTAAGTAATAATTTTCTCTCACTAAAGGTCAAATTAAAGAATTTGCTTTAGAGGAATTTATTTTCCTTTCAGCGACTTCTTAACGGTATTTAAAACGATATTTACACAATTGTTTCGAAGACAGGGGAAGAATAATTTAACAAGCTTTTTAACTATCGTATGCTTTATTGAAAAATGAAGTTTTCCTTTTTATTCTGATAAATTGTATAAAAACTCAGAGTTAGATAAAACATTACGCGTATTCTTTGATAAAAGAATATTATTATATTCGTATATTACTCTTACAACTTCTTTGAAAACGAAAGAACAAGCGATGGCAACAACTTATTTTATTTCATTCGTTTGTTACATTAAATATAATAATGAGAACGAAAAAATACGCTTTATGAAAATAATAAGAATTGTACTATTAATTATTGTACTGTCGTAAATTAACAAGCAAGAACATTATTTGAGTCTATAAAGTGACAACACAGTATTGTAATATCACGGAACTATGGTCAGAGGTCACAATATTACATCAAATAACTTCCGAAGTTCTATATGATATTCTGATTGCAACTGGCTGAAACTACGAGATGTAATTTCCTCTGTGAATTTCCAATGGGTATATTCAGTGCTCAGTCGACGATTTTAACTATGAACTTACATAGTTTATAATGATATTACGAAGGCGATGAGGATTCTGCTTGTGCAAGATATTGCATGAAAATAAAAAGAAAAAAAATCTTTGCCGTTTGATAACTGGAATACTACTTGTCTTTGAAGAAATCTTTGTTGAAGTATATTTTTTATTGTTACTTTACATGATATGTAATAAATTCCCAATTAAATTGCGTGATCAAGGAATTGAGTTTGCACTTTCGTACCTTTTATATATCAAAATGTCTTTATTCGGAAGTTTTAATATTTTCAATTTACATCGTTAGCTTAAAATTAACAACTGCACTCTGTGTCTATAAGCGCATTTGATTGAATTCGAGGTGATACTAAAATAGTCATCTAAACATTATTTTAAGCATTTTGTATTATTTTAGAATTTAATTTTTTTTATAAATTAAACTTCATCCGTAGGTAATGTTTTTAAATAGATTCTCATATTTATAGACAGTTATATGTTTAATTTAATTTATTCTAGCGCTGGAAAAAGGAATGATAACAATCCGAAAAGAGAACAATAGCTATACACATATGGAGAGGAAAAGCTCTGGCTTAACCAAATGGAAGTCTCTCATGAAAGACGGAGATTAAGTGGATTATGGTGAGGGTGTCAAGGTGTATCAGAACCTATGCTGCGATCGTTACTTTCAAACAAGTGAAATTTATTTCGTACGGACTCTACCTTTAATGATTGGACAATACCTGTAGAAAATGGCTACCCTTGAATCACTTAACGCGTCATTCTCTTATTAAAACAGATATATCTCATCAATTAACAAAATTTCTGTACAGATAAATTTTATTAAGTTAGCCGAAAGACTGGCACGTCCACAACTTAGTTTAATTAGGAGATTAAAAAAGTGAGATTGAAATATTCAAAAATTTAAAAAAAAATCAAATTAAAAAATATAATTTACTGTAAACCACATATAAGTGACAAGAAATTTCTTAATTATATTTTAGAGTCGAAAAACTTTGTTAATAACTTTTTGCAAAACTTTTGAAAGAGCATCAAAGGTACTCTAATTTTCAACTTTTGAATTTCGTAGTTCCTTTCGTCTTCTCGTTAAAATCAGTGAGTTTCTACTTCGAAAAGTTGAGACAGAAGTCGCTACAAGTCTTGGAGTGTGCATGTTGAATATTATCAAAGTTTTAGCAAAGGCCCGCTCTGGTGGCTCCGGTGAAACAATAAAAATGTGACGGCAGAATAAATGCATTTTCCATTCTGAAAACCGCGTGAAACGGTCGACACCCTCGACCCTCACTGCAGACCAGTGTTCACAAACGCGTACACAAACACATACACATAAATCAGTGGCTCAATTCTCTTACCCCACGCCTTTGGGATGAATGCACCGGTGCGATAAAGCCGTCATATTAAAACGGTTAACTCGACAGTTTGATAACATTATAAGTTAATGCAATACTGTGGCAACACTCCCCAGTTTCTCGATCCGCAATCATTATTATGCATTGCCCTTACCCGAGTAAAAACAAGGCGAATGGAATTTTAATAAGATCACTGATAACTTTCCACTAAATTACCAAGTATAAGACATGTCAGGCACACCACGATGTACAGCGTTGCGACACTAACAATCGCTTCCCCCCCCCCCCCTTCAATTCGGGATTTTTTGAATTTCTGTACTTTTTTCTTCTTCGCCGGGAAATCAACAAAAAATATTTAAAAATGATAATATTTATGAGAATACAAAAAAGCACTGAAAAAACAAAGTGTTGATGAAGCACCAATATCAGGGTACCATATACTTGCAACAAAAATGACCCTTGCGGTATGAATACTACACAGTAATGTAGGGTACAGATTCCCAATCATTTGGGGTACGAAGTGTCCATCACTTGGGGTACGAAGTATCAATCAACTGTACCTACTACTTTGGGTACGACGTGTCTGTTTCTTGGGGTACAAAATGAAAAACGTCATTCGACGCATAATTTTCTCGTTTGGAACTTCTTAAATACTTTTTCAGATTTGAATTAGCCATGTCTAAATGCATTGTTTGTTATTTTGACAGATTTGTTAATTGTACGTCATGGTAATCAAATTTTAGAAGGTGCTTTGTTCGTACTTTGTAAAATGGAGCCATCAGGTATTTCAGATTAGGTTGGGATATCCAAGATGACTGCACGCTGAGAGCCAACCAGTAATACCAAAACAATGAAACATAACTTTAATTTTATAATAACTTGGAAAATAATTATTTTTGACGATAAGTGTACTCAGACATTATTTTAATTTTTTAAAACCTTGATGAATTAAATAATAAAATCGATATATTTTTTTGAAACTGTGAAAAATAATTATTTTTTAATTTATTAACTAAATTAAGTTTTATCCCCTGGGATTTGTAGCATTGCTTAATCCTCATTGGACAGATATCTTGCCAACATACAGGGGCCGAAGTTTTTGACGTTTCACCTCACCTGCTTATGTTCAATAATTCATAACTTCTCCTAAAGTTGCTGGATTTAATTTTTGAAGCTAGGGTTTTTGAAAGGGGTCTTCATGATCTTTGCAATAAAAATGAATGTTTCTTCATAAAAAAATTATTTGACCTCGATTTTTCAGTTTTAAAACTTTTTTAAGTTTTTCTCCAAGTTCGACCCTTTTAATTTTCTTGAAAATCATTTCAAAAGAAAGCTTGATTTTTTCCCTTCAAAGTGCTCCTAGGAAAAAAATGAGATGGGAGGAATTAGTGTCCGTAAAGTGGGTCTCAAGCGCACGGATACCATGCACTAATTAGCTGAACCGCGGCGCCAGATTTTCTGTAGTGTCCCTAGTAATCCATTAATTATTAACACTATCTTTTCTCTGTTCTTGGTTCTTTTTTAATTTGTATTCTCAATAGAGTAGGTAACATTATACATATTCCTGACAAATATAACACTTGGTGTCTCAACCCTTTGGATGGAACAGTGTTATATTATAACTTTAAATAAAATAGAGGGACAAAATATCTAACGTATTATTAAACCCGAAAGCGCGTTACTCATTTTTGTCAAATTTATGTTTATCGTCATGCCATGCATTATGGTCCATTCAAGAAATTCGTGGCCTACTATTGTGCAAATCGGGTTTGTTAGAATGATAGTTTAATAGGTACCTAGGACGTAGGCGGTTCATCGTCGATTGTTTTCGCATACTGTCACGCCAGAACAGTTCGGTTTCCTAGCAGAAGACGATTACTCTGACAAAATGGAATACAAGAAGAGCATAGGTGACCGTTGTTGTTTGGATCATGCAGAAAGGAAATGGCTACTCTTTCCCTAATGTCTTCTTTAAATACTGAAGTTGATCTACAGTTCAATATTGAAGAAGACTCTATTAAAAACGATAATGCGTCTCCTGTTATCCAGATGGATACATTATCTAAAGTGGATGGTGACGGACTATCTTTATCTGAAGATCTTGTGAATTATCAAATTTTTCCTCCTTCTTCAACAAAGAACTTTCCAAAAAGGAAAGAAGAGTGTAAAAATGAGCAGTATCAATCAGCAACAGAGGTGCTCGATCAAATTAAAGAGAAATTCAAAAATTCTTCTAGCAATTTAGAAAAAGTGTTACTTTTAACACTGGCACCAAAGTCTTGGGGTCGAAGGAGATTGCTAAGAGAATTTGGAGCCTCTGAACGGCAGACTAGAAAAGCCAAGAAATTGTTTGCTAAAAGTGGAATTTTGACTTCGCCGAGTCCTAAAAGTCCTAACTATGTCGAAACTCTCAAGGCGAAATAAGTTTGTAGTGTCAATATAGAAATATTCAATTACTGTAAATATACATGTAAATTCAAATTTGTCAATACGTTTTAGTCTGCTACTAATAGGAATTCACGTAGTACTGATGAGCTTTAAGAAAAGTGAAACTGGAAATATTAAATATGACTACAGTACGCCTAACGTCGCGATTCTGCTAATCGTTGCATGGTACCCGTGCGCTTGAGACCCACTTTACAGCTACTAATTCCTCCAATCCCATTTTCTGTCTAGGGGGATTTTGAAAGGAGAAAATCAACCTTTCTTTTGTAATGATTTTTAAGAAAATAAAAAGGGTCGAGCTTGGAGAAAAACTCACAAAAATATTTAAAATTGAAAAATCAAGGTTAAATAATTTTTTTATAATAAAACATTTATTTTCATTGAAAATATCATGAAAAACTCTTTCAAAATCCCTGGTACAACAATAAAATAGGACAACTTTAGTAGAACTTATAAATTATTGAATACAAGCAGGTGAGGTGAGCCGTCAGAAACTTCGGCACCTGTAATTTGGCAACCCGTTATACCAGAGCGGCCACCTTTATAGAATCCTAAGAGGTCCACAAATACTACAATTGAGTGGAGTTTCAACAAGATCGTGGACAACAAAATTTTAGGCAGGTGCACTTGGCGAATTTTTCCCCATATACTGGAAGAAACCTACAGGGTAGAGAACGAAGCGTGGCTGTTAGGCACACAAAAGGTAAGGGAGAGGCTGAAGGGAGTAGTGAAAAGAGTATGAAAGGGGAGGGATTCCCCAGAGGGTGGGAGGTGGGATTCATTGTACCATTGTATAAGAAAGGCTATAGGGAGATGTAGGAAAATTATAGAGGAATTACGGATAGAGTCGAGGCTAGGCGAAGCGAGGAAGGCGAGGCTGTAAACGCGATCGCCATAGATATAAGGTGTGGATGGATATTAATTCTTGAGAGGTAGTTGTAAGAAAATTCTGTGAAAAATAGGAGTGTAAGCAAGTCAATTTTGTAGAGCCAGCAAGCCGAAAAATAAACATTTGTCTATCTATCTACTGGAGGGAACCAGACAATGGTAGAGTTGGTGGCAAAATGAGAGAGACAGACTATGAGTTAACGGGATATTCTCTCTCTCATGCAGGAATCTGATTGGCTGTTTATCGCTCTCCTCGGGAAGAAGGAAAGATAGTTTACATGTATGCGCAAGTGCACAGCTATTCATGAAGCAAAATTAAAAAGACCAATCACGTTGCTGCGCGAGAGAGATAGCTTATCTCCCCACCCCAGTCAGTTGTGTCAAACCGTGGATATCTCTGGCATGCGCAGTATCTATTTCTGTGTATTTTTAGGTTATGTAAGGCCATGTGTCAACTCAAAAATACACAAAAACCACTAATTTGCATGCTAGAGATATCCGCGTTTGCTCAGAATACAACTTTTTATCTTGAATAATTCGTACATTAATACAAATGCATAATAAAGTATAGGCATTTTAAGATTAATAAAAAAGTATAGAATATTTATGCTAAATTCCTCACGCATGAAGTTGTTCGAAAAAAACACATTAGGAAAACGTACAAATTTCATTTGATCAAAATAAAAACATTAATCTACAAAGATTAAAATATTTTTGAAAGCATTACTTTACTATTGAAGTTAAATATTATGATACCATTTTATCATTATTATTATAATTTATTATAATAATTTTAATTTCATTAATTTAGAAAAAATCATTTAAATTTGAAATAAAAATACGAGAACTGAATCTCAAATTACTTATGTGCTATAGAACTATACAATTTAAATAACAATCTATTTTTCGCCGATATGTACATTTTTACTCAATTCTCGCACTGTTTTTTTCGTAATGATTTAAATGGAAATAACAGAACCTCAATTTGAACTTCCCGCCAACAGAATACGCAAATTTATATTATCTTTTTCAGTATGCCTCAGTTTTTACACGCAGGCAGACTTCAACTTATGTCTTGGGGACAAGTTTTTATGCCTTGAAGACATAAATTTATCTCTTGAGTCGTATTTTTATGACTCCAGCACGTGCGGTTTATAACTTCGAGCGTATACGTGCCCTAAAAAAGGATTATTTCTAACAGTCATAAAGCTAATCTTTGCTAATGGTTAAACAATCTTGTATATTTGTATACAACATATATATATATTAAATTAACTTATTACGGATTGTTATTTGTATTATACTTGTTTGACGATGATATTGAAATTGTTGTTTGTTTTTATGTATTTATAACAGCCTAGAAGATCCTTCTAGAAAGTTACAATTTTTATTTTTGTAAGAAAATTTTGAAGGGTTCTACTCCTTCGGATCCACCGATTCTGAATTTCTAAATTTAAAAAAAAACTAATTTAATAATTACGAATTTTTCATTCATTAATTCTAATCTCATTTATGAGCCAAAAAAGGTTTGATTTCCGGGAGACGAACTCAAGACATAACCAAGTCGAAGCATTTTTACCCGGGATATGTTAACAGAAATATTTATAACCATCCTCAAGTCTTTGAAATCCTACGAAATCCGTTCCTTTTTGTGCATTTTTTTGCAAGTTATAGAAATATTATTACATTTTTAGAATGAATTTATATCAATTGAAGTCATCACAGAAAAAAAAAACAGAAAATAAACTTTACATTGATTCCCGGCGAAAGACTCGCTGCAACAAAAATTAACTTTATAAGATAAACTTTAACTAAATATCGGATAAACTTTCTTTTGTTTTTCTATGACAACACATGTGTTTTGAAAAACGTAAACTTGTCTGAATAAAACTTTATCTGAGTAAAATATTCCCTACAATAAATTTAATTTTCACTCTATTCTGTGCTTTAATAATAACTTAAAAATGAAGCCAAACAAATTATTTAGAATCTTTCAAATACTTTGAAGTCCCTTCACTTCACTAAAAATCCCCTAAAATTTCATCAACTAAACTGAAGTGCTTTTCATCTCTATAATTTCCTATGAATTCTTTAGTAACCACATCGAAAATATTCCAGGCAGGTAACTCTTATAAGGTTTGTCTTTAAACTCGGCGTCTCGTGAAAATGATCTTATTTGTGGTCCATTAAATACACCTCCATTCAATTTTGCATCTCTCGAAGACGGGAGCTTTTCTACCAGCTTAGAAAATCACCACTATTCATTTTCCATAGACTTAACAACATTTTTCAGAAGGAATTATGTAACGTATTTTTACGCCAGCATCTTCCCAGAATCAGCGAGAGATGTTTTAAATCACATTCTTCTTCTCCAAAGTGAAGAAGTTAGTAGAAACTAATTTTTCTTTACTTAATACGATTTCTAGCTTCTACAAATTCGTACGCATAAAAAGAAATTCTATTTCGTGCAGCCTACTTGCCACCGAAGGAGATAAGCAACAATACATTCATGCATATTTGCAGAAAAGTCTTACTTGCGAAACTCTTTGTTTTTTAGATACAGATATTTAGAAATAGGTTGGAATAGATTCCACTTTTTTAGTTGTGAACATATTATAAATTTTGCACGGGGCTGTCCCATTATATATCATCAGTCACGGACGCATTTTTATAATGCAATCAAGTGATCTGATGAGAGCAGTCTGCTCAGACATATTGGACAAAGCCTGGTTTTTACCGCATCATTGACAGACTGGGTTGCAGTCAAGTAGACGGTGGAGGGACCTACATCTTAAGGTGGGTTCCGAACCACCAGAACCTCAGTAGAGGTACATTGAAAAATTTCTAGAGGTACCGGCTCAGGGATCGAATTGCGGACCTTTGTGGTGAAGTCCGAGTGTCTAACTAACTGAGCCACTGAGGCTCTCCCTGAGACTTATTATTATTATTATTATCTTGTTAGGCTGGTCCATTTATGTCCCTAAGCATAGTAGTAAACGCCCATTGTACTATGTCTTTAACTGAAGACGTCGGTGAAACAAAGGTCTTCATACGGTCCACCCTCGCTGCTAAAATATTATTCAAGTCCTTCAGCATAAGTAAATATACCACCAGGCGAATGAATTTAATAACAACCAGTAATAAGCTGCGGCTGCATCTGACTTTATTAGAAGTACTCAAAATTTGTCTGGATGTATAGCTAGGGGAGAGAAAAACTGCAGAAAACCAACTTCCTACTCAGCTGTTTTTCGACAGTCGAGTTTTAAGGCAAACATTCGACCCTATTCATCGAATGCATAAAATCTTCGATGGCGTTAAACCTCCCGCTCGATATTGTTTAAAACACAGCGAGTACACAACCTGGCCGTACGTCACAGATGGCCACCCATCCAAGTGCTATCCGCGGTCGAAATAGCTTGACATCTGCACTCTTTCTGATTCGAGATTCACAGCGCAGGTAACCTCAATCTTTTTTTAAACTCCGTTTTGTACAGAAAATATTCATTTTTTCAGACTATTAGTTCAAGGGAAGAACGTGCCCAACGTCTTTCCGATTTTTCAGAGGATTAAAGAAACGTTTCCAAAAAACCAATGTACAATCTAGAAAAAAGAGTTAAAATATACTTGCGAGATAGATCAGTGCTATATTAGGCTGGTGGTCATTTTTGGCAAAATAATTTTCTAATTTTTGCCAAATCCTTTAACATTAGCCCGCGCACCCAGAATTTAGAAGCGTATATGTGGTTTTAAATAGGAAAAGTTTGGTTTTAGAAAAACCGGAAAAAAGAATTACTTTTATTAACGTTTTGTAAATTATAGTTTGGAAACCTGTTAAGGAATGTTTAAGGAATAATTTCCATTCAATTTTTTTCAATTTTTACTCTCCCTCAGCCCCCTTGTAATGTTCCCGAAAAATGTCTCAAAAAATGCAAAATACCTGTTGTATATCAAATTTATGCTAAAGTATATTGTTGAATTTTTTCTTAATAAATTATATTAATTCGATAAGTTACAAGTTTTCAAGGACTTCTTAACAATTTTCTATGCTTTCAATCTTTGTTTAAAGTTATAATTATTCGAGTTAAATTAAACGGTTAATTAATTTCAAGAATGACGTTTCTAACTTTGCATATTTGATAATGATTTAAATACTCCAAATTTGCCTAAACCATTGTTCCCTCTCAATCATACAAAGTTTTTTTCTGGAGTTAATGACAGAATTGGTTAAGAGATTTCATTAGCTTTCGAAGAAAGCTGTTAAGCGACCAAGAATTGTATAAAATTCAAAAAGTTGAAATAACGCAAAAATAAATCTGATAGATAAACGTGTATTTTTCGGCCTGCTGGCCTTAAAAAATTCACTTGCTTAAACTTCCATTTTTTTACAGAATTTTCTTACAACTATCTTTTACAAATTAATATCCATCTACACCATATAACTAATCCGCACGCTTCTATAGCCTAACCTTCCCTCGCCTAGCGTCTCCATGCCACGCCTCGCACGCATGTCGCTCTTTTCTCAGTATGCCTCGCATTGCCAGCCACTGCCTCCGCGGCTAACACCTAATCAAAAATAAATTAATAAAAAAGGTAAATTTTAAATTATAAAACTATTTGAAAAGTCACATAAGAAAAAATACATTTTGCCACAATTATTGTAGTCAATATTTATCAAGCAGAAATAAAAATTGGTTGCTGCTCTTTTTATTCTTTCTATATCATTAGAACACTATGTTTATTTTTTCTATTTTAATTCGGCGAGGATAGAGTTTTATCGATCATAAGAATAATATTTTATTCAGAAGTTTGCTGATTATGCCCCTGTGTTAGCACACAAACAACTTTTTAACAAAGATATGTTGTAATTCTATACTCACTCGTTAAAAACTGTTCCTTTGTCTCGGCAAACAACGAGAAGAAAGTGAAAAGAGTAAGTGAGTTTCAGTTCAAATTAGAATCATCTCGTCAGACTCTGTGGACCAAAATTCTGCCTTTGCTGGTGCATTTCATCCATGCGAATAAATGCAATACATGTTATGAGCGAGCAAGTAGGTCATATGTACCTCCAAGTTCGACCGTCGTCGTTTCTATCTATGAAATCATATTTAAATCATTTAAATGTAATTTTCCCAAAAATTTAAAATGATGAAATAAGCAATTCCTTATGTTTAACATTAAGTATGGTTTATAAATTATAATAATATAAATTTGTTAAATTATGTGTGTTTTTTGGAAAGTTACTTATCTACCTACGAATTTAAGTTTGTGATTCAATATCTGAATACTGTAGGACTCAATGGGCCGCAGCGTTATAATTTCACTGAGGAATCGATATTTTTTAATTCCAGTTGCCCAGCGTTTCCTTTCTGCTGAATGAAAAATTGACAAATTTTTCGTGGTACAGCGAATAAGAAAAATTCTCCAATAATAATAATAATAATAATCATAATAATAATAATAATAATAATAATAATATATAATAATAATCAATAATACAACACGATTTCGAAATAACAAGTCAAGTGTTTGGACTTTTATAAAATATATGAATATTTATTATATCAAGAGAAGCCGCATTTGTCGCAGAGAAGTATTATTTACAGTTTGCATGCATAAAGATAGGTACTATCCGGTTATCTAAAAAGTGCAATCACTGTGCCCTAAGCGGCTACCATTTCTCAGCACGACAACTTGCTTCCTAGGAAACAATGTACCATTATAAAAGCGAAGGAACTCCGAATAGGTAATGGCTTGTAGATATTACACCCAGAGGAATGGTAAAGCTGAAATTAACGCAGAACAAGTGTTGTGAAAATAAGAACCTGATAATATTTACTTTTGATTATCACTTCATTACTCATCCTTTAAGTGTATTTTGATTTCATTCAAATTTTATTATACAGCTATAAAATGTTTCAAATTACAAGAATTCAACTCAGAATTTCCATCTTTGCTAGTAATAACTCAATTGCATGACTATCCAGTAGTCACTTTAGATTTAGACTTGACCCGTTAGAGATTAATTCAATAAGCGCAAGTACAGCAGCTATAACGCGTTAGCCTATCGCTTCATGCCACAGTCAATTTTAAGGAAGATCTATAGCTTCTGTGGTGGAAAATTGTTTACGGCACAGGCTTTCACAACAGAAAATAATTTAAAAATAACCGTGCAAAATCTCCAGGATCTACCTTCTGATCCTGTCCGTAGTCAAGGTAGAAACAATATTACATTTTTTGCGCGGAAACTTATCCTTTTATTTCGTTTTCATCTAAACTCAGTTATCCAACGCCTACGAAACGAAAATATATATTTTTCTCATTTTTATAAAAATGAAATTGTCAGAGCGAGAAAGCAAGAATATAAGTATGATGAAGCCCAGTATCCTAGTGTTAATTTATATAGTCACTAATTGCCAATGGATGTATTCTTGCAGATCCCTACAACGCGAAATGCAATGGATTTCCGAGAATTTTGTTTACGTTAAATATCCCAAAATCTCACTGGCTTCAAAGTTTAAGGGAAGATTATGCAATGCTACTTAAGGGAAGACTACATTTCGGTACTTCGGCTCCCAAGTGCACTTAGGAGAGCAGTCGAGCTATCAGGAAGCCTTTAAGTCTACGGCATTCCATTAATACGGAGTGAATTCAATCTCTTACAACTAAGGAATCAAAAAATTGGCCCAAATTACAAGAAAATTCCAAATTTGTACATTTTTGTTTGCAGACTATTTTTAACTTTATTAAATTGCTAAGGAATCTCTACGTTTGCTAATGGTAAATTTGGATAAAGCTTGCGAATTTTTCCCAAATGTGTACTGAGTTTATAGAACCCAATAAGAGAATCTAACTATTTGAAAAAAAATCATTTTTTTGTTTTTGTTAAAAAAAGTCGAGTATTATATTTTTTAATCTGAATTCAAATTTTTCAGTTATAAATTTCACTTTTTGGTAGAAAATTTAATTATTTTGTGAAACATGCAACTGTGTTATTAAACAGCGTTAAATTTGTCAAAAAATCAACTACACCAAACTTTCGCTTTCAGTCACCCTGTTCTTGGCCTTCCTAGAATTGCTGGCTCAAGCAGTTTTTCAGGCGAGCAGGGCAAGAGCGGTTGCGACACTCGTTTTGAAAGGGCCGCGGTGCGCGAGTACAGAGTCAATTATATTACACAATAGCATGCATTCCAATTGTAAACGGTTCAGGCGGCCCTGACTGTTTACGTTTCGATTCTCCCGAATTCAGTCCAAGGCTGTTTTAAGGCAATCCCCGAAACTGGACTGAAAGCGGGATTTTGGTGAACTTAGTTGAAAGTTGAGTTACTTTCTTAAAAACTAATTTGTTTAGTTGAAGTTGTAACTCTATGTTTAAAAATTGAACTACCATGTAGAAAATCTATTTTATTTCAGGCTGAAAATTGATCTTTCTCTAGTTAAAAATTAACCATTCGATTAAAAATTGATCTATTTAGTTGAAAGTTAAAACACTTGTTTAGAAATTCATGTATATTGTGAGAAATTCGTCGCTTTTAGAAGAAAATTAATATTTTTAGTTACAAATTCTTCTATATGATAATAGAGTATTCAATTACTTCGTTAAATGTTGAATTTTTGTTTGGAAATTAAATTTTTTTTGAAGGTTCAGCATTTCAATTCAAAATGTATCTCTTTGGTTGAAAATTCGTTTACCCTTAAAGCATAAGATATCGGCGTAAAACATAATCTCTTTCCCAGGACATCCTAGGCACATCCTAGTAATGTCGCGAATGATATCATTCAGGCGGAAATTGTAATATCCCTGGAATATTCCAAAGATATGTCTGAATACCTTGAGGATATTTAATTAATGTCCCAATTTTGTACAACGAGGATGTTTCCAAGATAATCCAATCCTAAAATTGTGTGTATCCCTAGAAATACAGATACACCTATACTAAAGATAATATTTACATTCAGATAGGATTATTTATAAATTAAATAACTTATCCGTTAACAATATTTATTCTTTTTCCAGAGATTTCGTACATAGATAACATTATAAAGAACAATACTAGTAATAGTCCCACCCAAACTTACTTCCAGTAAGTTAAGCAAAGATGCGATATTTACTGAAGAAGTTTCATTGAAATTTTATAATAAATTAGTGTGTGAGAGCAAAAGATTAATTTTTAATCTGAAAACAAATTTTTCTTTTAATTACTCATGCTTTTTATCTTAATGAAACGGTTTTGTGGCATGCTTATATTTTTGAATTACAGCTTAAAGTTTAATAAACGATATTTTTACAACGTTATTTTTTTATTATTTATAAATATTTTAGGACTTTTTATTAGATATTCCATCTTACAAAAGTAGGTAACCAACAATAGATTAGCTGTCAAAGCGGCAGCTCTTCTACTTTCTCGAAGTTTTTTCAAGTTAAAAGTTGTGTTTGCTTATTTTAATTATTGAATATTCAAATGTAGGTTATGGTAAATAATAAACTAAAAAAAGAGTGTAAACTATTAGTTATTAAAATAGAACATAAATTTTAGTTGTATTAAAAATCCTACGCAAAGGATATCATTTTTAGGATTAAGGTAATTACAAAGTTTGCATTTTTCTCTTATCACAAGTGAGGTTAAATGGTATTTAGAATAAACGGCTCGTGCCAATCGTACCAATCTCAGAGAAAACTAAAGATACAAAAAATTTCAGAATTTTAAAGTTTAGTCATTTTAGTCAAATAATCATAGTTTTAACTATTATTTACTCAATGAACTAATCTTATGTGTAGCAATGATCATTTACAATTATCGAGAAATGAGCAATCTGGTATGTTCAGGAGTAGTACCAGAAACGATTATCTGATGATGGATAGAGGTGTCGTAATCGTACCCTTGACCGTGATTTTTTTTTAATTCATATTTTCGAGTTATAGATTCAACTTTTTTCAAGATAATCCATGTAACTGGCTTCAAAATTAAACAGGTTTTTTGAAAGTTCATGCTTCTTGATAAAAACTCGTCTCTTTTGGTAGAACTCAATCTTCTAGGTCGAAAATTTATCTTTTTATATTAAAAATTACCAATTTTATTAAATATCATTATTTTTCAGTTTACACTTAATTTACTTATTTGGTTGAACATTTAACTATTCTGTCAAAAATTATTCCTTTTTTCGTAAAACTCTACCCGTTGAAAATGCGCTTTTTTGTGTTAAAAGATAATTTCTTAATCTGAAAATGAAGGTCTTCCACTTGTAATTGAAAATTTATCTTTTTTAGTTAAAAATTTAAAGATTTGGATGAAACTTCATGTAATTTTTTGAGAAAGCGACGTTTATAGGAAATTTAGTCTTCTTGGTTAAAAATTCTTCTATTTGATCGAGGATTCAAGTATTTCCTTAAAAAAAAATTTTTCCGTTAAATCCTACTACACTATAATTTTTCCATGTAGTCCGGTCAATTTGGGCGTGAATATTTCAGAGAAAAAATGGTTCAGAAAATTGTATATTCTATGCCATTGAGTCTTTATTTTTTCGTCGATTGCATGCTTAATGGTTATTGTGCAAAAATGTGGTGAGGAGCTGTCATCATTTATTTGCCGAAAAGCACCGAAATAATGCACGTCGAGAACATAGGTCAACTTTGAGAAGCTCCTGTATCATCAAATTTGCCTCGAAAATTTTGATTTTTTTAAATTATTCTTCAAAGCCTTAACAACTTCTATATTTTTTAAAAATTAAATATTTTCATAAGCGTGGCTATTATATAGTTACCAAGAAAAAAAATTATCTTCAATACTATTGTACCTACCGTAACGAGCCAAAGCTGTTAATGTTTGCAAAAAGATAAGAATTAACACCATATAAAAACGTTCGATTAATAATGACAAAGTGAGGATACTTGTTTCATTGAAGCTTAGCGGTACATTCAAAGAAGCGGGCGGGCTTTGAAGCACAGTAGCACGCAAATTCTGGTTCCTCAGTTCAGGGCTGTATAGCGCCCACACAATACATCTGCAGCCTGTCCTATCAGCGCTGATATGTATCACTTTGCATTGTTCTTAATAATTATATTTTTGTGAAGGGGATTTTTTTCTTTTATACCTAGCAAATGATTAATTATTAACCTTTTTTAACTCGAACATTGTTCGCTATACACGCGTACTGCTAGCCCGATGGTTCGATTTATTTTATTCCTAAACTAGGCCGACGGCCATTGATGGTGTGCTCCTCTCACTGTTTCATGGATAATATAATAATAAATTAAAGAGACATGCCTTGCCTTTTGTACCTGATGATAAACATAATATGAGATAGGACAGGATTTGTGAACTCTTTTCCTTCTTCAATTTAAGAATACTATTGTTCGTACGCTTCATTTGTTACTGGTACTATTAGAAATACTACTTCCTCGTAACGCCTTTAGTTTTGTTTTAAATTTCTTCGTCAGTGCCTCATCCTAATTATTAAGTAGTAACTAGTAAATTGGTAATGTTCATTGCAACTTTCTTTTAAATACCAAATAATTTTATTTACCATTATCTTTTCGAGTTATTTTTCATCAGGATCGTTGAAATTCTTTAAATAAATAGTATTTAATAAATATTTAATGGTAATTAATCATAATAACAATAATTGAAGTGTAAAATGTTTCATTTTGTATTGATTATTAAATTGTTATAATTATAAATCAATTAAATCATTATTATTGTTATAATTATTAAAACAATACATATCTAATAATTAATTATGTATTATTAAAGAAATCGAGCAATTTATTAAAAATTATTAAGTACTACTTAATAATTAGTCCACATTTATTAACAAACATTACATTGCTAGTCATTATTTTTAACTGAAATAAGACACTAAATAACTACTTATTGAAAATTAAATGAATAATAATTGATCATTAATTCCAATTGATACAATAATATTAATTATATCAATAACTCAATAGAATCCAAATACTAACACAGTTTTAATACTAATATCTAGATTTTAAACTGAAATATTAATTATTAACAATGGAATATGACAGAGACATCTGTAGAAACGCAATAAGATTACGATAAGAATGTGACAATTTGGGACTCCGACGAGCTTTCAGCTTTAACAAAGGAGCAGGTCAAGTTCGAAAAGAGTACCTGTTAAATTGCTGCTGCACTGCCGATCTAAACCATACTGAGTATTAAATATTTAGAAAACTTTGCAAGAAATGCATAGCCCTACAAATTATTATTGATTTTTATTACAAAAAATATTTATTTTCTATTTTCACGTATCCTAAAATATTTTTCAATCTAATTTCAAACATTCGAAAATTCCTTTTTTAAAATTATTTCTTATTATTTTATTGCGTATTGATATGTGTAATTTTAGTTTCATATTATCTGGACAGTTGATAACATGTGCACTTAGAGTGCGCCCAGAGTAGATACGACCCTGCTTTCAAAATCCTGCAGAGTGGCAAACGAAAGAGGCGGCACTATTGCTTACACAAAGGAGCTCTTGTATTTTAGTTAAAATATGCCAGCATTTAAAATACTTATTATTTCTATTAAATATAGTTTTTATGCAATCTATTTATATGGTGTTGATACTTATCATATTGCAAACATTAACAGGTTTGGCTCGTTGCGGTAGGTGCAATAGCATTGAAGATAATTTGTTTTTCTTGTCAACTACTTTATGGCCACGTTTATGAAAATATTAAATTTCTGAGAAATATATAAGTTGTCAAGGCTTTGAAGAATAAGTAAAAAAAAATCGAAACTTTCTACTCAAATTTGACGATATAGGAGCTTGTCAAAATTGACCTATGTTCTTGAAGCGCATTATTTTGGTACTTTTCGGCGAATAAAGGATGACAGTTCCTCACCACATTTTTACACAATAACCACTGAGCATGCAATCGACGCAAAAATAAAGATACATTCGCATAGCATATACCGCTTTTTTGTACTATTTTTTTGTTTGAGATATTCACGCCCAAACTTACCGGACTACATGAAAAAATTAGAGTTTATTAAAAAAATTATGTCCTGAAGCAATTTTTCAATTGAACAGTCAATTTTATTCCATTTTTAGGTTAACGTCATCTTTTTTTAATCTAAATCTCAACGGATTTATTGAAGATTCAACATTCTAGGTTTAAAATTTGACTTTTTTCTAACAAATTTGTCTCTTTAGCGAAGGAAATCGACTGCTGGGTCGAAAATATAACTGTCTTAATGGAATTTTTAACTTTTTTGCTTTAAAATTAGACTGTTTGGCTAAAAATGCATTTTTGAAGGCTAGAAAATTTACTATTTTGTTCAAATTACATTTTTTGTTTAAAAGTTCAACTGCGTTATAAAAAATTTTTCCTTTTGGCTTAGAGTTCCTCCATAATGGTAGTAAGAGTCATTTTCCTGGGATGAAAATTCATTTTTCGCAGATGAAAATGAACTTTTTTTATGAAAATTTTAGTATTTTGTTAAAAGTTCAACCATTTTGTGTTAAATTCTTCTCTTAATTGCAAATAAATTTTGTTGTTATTCATAACTCATCTTCTCGGGTTGAAAATTTAACTATTTTAGTAAGAAATAAGTTTTAGTATTAAAAAATTGGACAACTTTGTGGAAAATGCAACTTATATGGTCTCGAAATATTAGAAATTTAAATTGTTTTTTATTGAATTCAATATGGTGTCTACTACAATTTTATTTTAAACAATTGATTCCTCTAATATTTTTCTATTTCTCTGACAAATCACCTTATTTTCCCTGTTTTAGGAGAATTTTGGATAATTAAACTCAGTAGAAACGCGAAAAAGTGCAGAATAAACCCTAAATTTGTGTCTAGCCAACGGATATGTTACTATAGGCGGGGAGCGGGGTGGACGGTAAAATAAAACTACGTTAGTCAACGAAAGATGATCGAGATTAGACTGAATCCATTTCAAAACAGGTAGCTTCTACACTTGAAGTCGCACAATTTGTCCAGGACAAAATATCTTGTTTTTTAGACAAAAAAATAAAAGGTATCGCCTGCTACGGCGTCCTTAGCAGCAATGGGAAAATGGGAAAGTAGCAGTGAATCTGAGCTATAAATAGGGACACCAGATTTAAAACAACACAGAAGAAGCAAAATTTAAAATTGGTTACAGGTAAAATTTGCAACGGTTAGAATTAATCATATATCGGCTACTGCGTCACGCTGAAGTGAGCCAATTTCGATAAAACATTTAGAATCAGCAAAAGAAAAAATTAAACAAACTTTGCTCTCAGTGATATATCTCCTCCGAAATGAATTACACTGTTGTAGAACAATTAGAACTTATTTAATACCTTTAAGAAACAAGTGCAAAAATCAACTGACAGACGGGAATCTCCAGTTCTCTCCAATTTACTGAAGTTAAACGACGATAGATAGCGCTGGCGTCGCAATTCTCGCTACATCTCGAATAAAAATGGAGCGATTATAAGGCGAAAGGTTATCCAGACTGGGTTAAAAATCGGAAATTATCTTCGATGCATGTAAAGTTTATCCAGCAAGGTTATTTTTTGTTGCGGTGAATCTTTCACCTGTAATCGATGTAAACTTTATCTTTCGTTTTTTCAGTGTAGTCGATACATATTTTGGCGATTTGTGAGAAAAAAATGTTATAGGAAGTTATGTGTATTTACATTTTTTCGGGTTTTTCCGAAAAACACAAATTTCTTTCTTTAAAATTATAGCACTTTAAACCTAATTGAGATATTTTATATTTCTTTCCACTTTCTCGTAGATTCTACTCCCAAACTTATTTCTTTTTTCATTTTTTTTATTTTGTATTATTGAAATATAAAATTTTAAAAAAATACCAAGTTGAAGATCTGAAAACATATGGAAAATTTCTGTAAAGGAACGAACCTCGCCTTTTTCACTGTCTTCAAATATTTTTTTACAATTTTTTTTAGCATAGAAACGATATTCTATAAGTTTAATGCAGGCTAAAATATTTTTCATGGTAGAGAGAATTTTTCTCTTTATAAATATAATATACAAATGAGTATGGAAACTTTTTTACAACTTCTTTAACTGTAATCACAAAAATTATTTCGCTTACATGTAACACCCAAGGTATATCCCCTATGATAGTACAAAGTTAATCGAAAATTGGCATACAATTCAAATACGCATAATTTCGCAAACAAACTTTTTTATACAAATCGCAAAAACTTCTATCGCCTAATTTCTTTTAAGAAACAACATATTTTGTACTCGAAAGAGTCTAGGACTTTATGTGCAGAAACTGCGTGATTTAAAATAAAGTCTGCCAATAAAATAAAAATAAAGCGAATGAGATTCTGCTTCTCACTACACCGAGAGAAATCTCGCGATCTGAGTTCAGGGAAGTACGTCATTTTAGAGCTACAATGTTTACGTACTGTAAAGTTTTGGAATTTATCATCTAAAAGCATAGAATTCGAGACCTTAAAGCAAAGGGACGTGGCCTATTACCCGAAACTTCCAGGCCGTTGCTTTAAAAGCAAGGGTTCTGAGATCTTAGTTCTCGCACCAAAGCGTAATTAAATCAAGGAGCAGTTTCTTGAATTAATCTCTCGAAATGTCTCTCCGTGTATATAAATCGATTCTTTCATACGTTCGAAATGCAAGTTACGAAAGAAGCAAAGTAAAAAAAGACTCTTGTTGAAAGTATTTCGCTCCATTTATCGTGTAAGTAGCCTCGTTTACGAAAGACTTTTCAATTTTATTCGAATTCTGGATCAAATTCTCTCTCATGAACTTCCATGCCATTTCTTCCCTTTTGCTATTTAAGAGGAGACTGCGAAACTGGTTCAAACTATACAGTCAGTTCGAGCCAACATCACAGTTCAACTTTCACAGGTATCATTATATTTTCCAAACTTCTTCAACCACAAACCACTTGTAAATTTAGAAAAATACGGAATTTAAATCAAAGAGAGTAAGATCACGTTTCATATATATCTTCTGTGAACAAGAAAAAGATGCGAATAATTCTATCAAATAACGAAAACGTACTTAGAATTACTAAAAACAAATCATTAATAAATATCCATTGAAAAATATTTGAAGAAACTTTGGTGGATTAAATTTTAATTATAATATGTGAATATAGAAATCTTCGGAAGCAAATTCAATAAAATACAATATATGAACTAAAAATTGTTAATTATATGAAATATATTTACAAATATTTATATTACAATTGGAACTTCCTCCTTTAAATAAAAAATAAGTGTTGTATGATTAGACACCAGTATTAAGATTCACAAAAGAATAACTATGCTAATTTAATATTTAAAATTAAATGTAGAGAAATTAGAATATGTTTTGAAAATCGAATTCATATACATTGAAATCCCTTAAAACTAACAACTTACCTGGTCTCGAACAATTTAATTATTAATTCACAAATTTCCATCATGTGAACTGAGAACACTTATAGATAGAATACTTTGAAGTAATGGAATAACAAAGCCTTCTGGTTTCCTCAAGGAAAATAAAAGTTTTATTTTGCAGCTACTGCTATAAAATATATAGTCGTAATTTACAGCTGAACGTTGCAAGTGGTTAGGGCAAGTCTGAAGAGCAAGGACCACAAGGCTCTCATAAGGACTAAGCTTGGCCCCATCGTGTTAAGACTTTTATGAGGTTTGCACCAGTCTGAAGAAAATGTGAGTTTTATGATTGGAAACCTAATACATTGCGTACCACACCAAAAAGATTTTATGAAAATAGAGGCATTCTTTTCTGAATGTGATGTCCGTGTAACAAATCTATCCATCAAATGTTGAATAAGGCAAGCGAAAATTGGCACTAGTTCGTTGTAAAACGTGTCACGTAAAAAAGGCAAGTGAAAATTTCCTGACCACTTATCGACATCGTGATTTTATCTACGATTCAGAAATAACTGCATTTTACGCTTGGGAATATCATTTTAAAATCTACAATGTTGTTTTAAATCTTTTTGTTGCTTTAATTAAATAAATAATAGTTACAAAATATTGTCACCATTACTTTAAAACCTATAATGTGGTTTCAAATCACTTTATTCACTACTAAAATATATAATTACAAAATATGTGCGAGTTCTTAATTCTCATCCGTTATTTCTGTATTAATTCTTTTTTTATTCCAAAGAAATCAAGAAATAAGAAAGAATAAATAAATCTAGTTAATTTAGGAAAAAATTCTACGAAATGCTAAATTTTGAAAGTGGGTAGAAAATTAAACCATTACTCTCAAATCTGGTATGTGGTTTTATATATTTTTCTTTATTTAATCAAATATATGTTTTCAAAACATACACGAGTATTTATCTATTATCTGTTCCTTCTGTATTGATTTCTTTCTTTACCCCAGAGCGACTTGAAGCGACTCAAAAATAATTTTCACTGAATTTAGGAAAATGAATTATTTCCTTATGTAATATACGTAAGGGACTCAAGAATAATTTTCTGTCAATTTAGGAAAAATTTTTATTTCTTTAAGTTTATTTTAAGATTATAAAAAAAAATCATTTCGGAATTTTCCAAAAATCGATTTTAATCTTTAATTTCGATAAATCGAGGCTAAGCTTATATTGAAAAAAATTAATTATAATTGTCTCAAAATTGCAGGAAAAATAATTTTTAAAATATCTATATTTGTTCAATCGAAGGAGTCTAGGCTGAGTTCTTCACCCTGGAACTTCGTTGTGCAGAGCCAAAAGCTGAAAATTTGGACCCTGTCATCAGGCAAGCCGCTGCTCTACTGCTCAGAAATGTACATCGCGACTTTTAAGGACCAATAGTACTCTAATATATGTA
This sequence comes from Belonocnema kinseyi, assembly GCF_010883055.1. Classification (NCBI taxonomy): domain Eukaryota; kingdom Metazoa; phylum Arthropoda; class Insecta; order Hymenoptera; family Cynipidae; genus Belonocnema; species Belonocnema kinseyi. The sequence continues at coordinate 88,280,090 of NC_046664.1, read as the reverse complement.
AATTTGAACATGATTCAAAAACTTTAAGTTGTTAGATGGTATCAATTCATAAATAATGCCCTATATACAAAATTAAACGATTCATCTTCAAAAATGGAAGAGTGTTCAATTTAAGATTATTCAGTTACCGTAACTTCTGCCATGAAATCTTAAAATTCGGTGAAAAAATATACGCCTATAACTACAAAAAACAGAAAAACAGTGTGGGAAAATTGATCTCTAAAAAGTGTATTGCTCTAGTTTTTAAAATTCATCTAGTTTACGCGTAAAAACATGAATAATTTTTAATTGCCATTTAAAAAATTATCAATGACTACCATATTTTGTTCACCTTAATGGAACATACATTTCTATTAAGGCAATAATTTAAATCATCGAAAATAGTATTCACTTCATTTTGAGAAGCTATTTGTTTTTTATATTTTTTAGTTAGTCCCTTTTCATATAATAGTAAATTATGCACCAAGGCAGTAAATTTGAAATTTATACGAGGATGAGGCTCGAGCGCGAAAACTGCATCAGAGTATAAAACAACTTTAATGATGTGTTGCATACGATACTTGATCTAAAATAGGCTGAATGAGAGCAAATTTATCTGCCCAAGGAGTGGAAGCAAAATGGCGCTTGATTGTACCGCGTACGCACGTGTTATTGGCGATGTTGTAAGTCGAAAATCCAGTTCGCAGTTTAACGTAGTTTCAAAATGAATTCTTCTCACTCTTTTGTTTCACTTTTTTCTCACTTTTCACTAACTTTTTCCACCTTGCTCCGCGGGCAAGAAAAGAGCGCTTATCATGGCGTTCATTATTAAAGCTACTAAAAATTCCGTAATACTAGCCCTAGGGCTATAATTAACCTATTAGTTTCAGGAAAAATACTATAATAATACACAGTTATATAATCTGGGTAAAACATAGTGCTGTAACTTTCATCCTAAAATGCAAATTTTTATTCAAATCCGAAAAATGTGCTATTTTCGATCAAAGTAAATTCTGTAAAATGGCTTATTTTAAGCATCAGTTTTTTATGTCGGTAACAAAAAAATGCTAGTAATAAGATATCTTTATTTATTATGCTATATTTTACAACCATTTTATGGTCCTGTGGACTTAGGATATTACAACAACCTTTCAATAGAGGTGACATTACTGATTCAAATTGTGTTTCACGTTTTCGCGTTTACGAGCCATTTTCACGTGTCGTTATTTTACTGTTCCGGATATACCTGCCCTATTCGAGAAAAGATGTTATCTACGGCTCAAGTGGAGGGAACTGATGGCCCCTGTAGTTAATTTAAAGAAGAATGTTTAGGTGCAGGTTCAATAAGCTCAACTTACCAAGATTGCTTTGGAATTTTATGCTCTACACGTAAATCGATTACGATATTACTAAACGGGTGTTTTCTGAAGCTTTTGAGTAATTGAATAGATCATTAAATAATTAGTTAATTATTTTCTTAAAAATGTTTGCTTCTTTGCTCATATTAATTATTTATTATTATAAAGTAAATAATACTACTAATTTGATCAATTTGTATGAATATCTACTTCGTTTTACCTCATTAGGATTTGGTTGGCAATGGCAGAAACCCTTATAACGACGTCTAGATGATCGTTCGTTCAATAGTTGAGGACCAAAAAGTTCATCTTTTCATCTAATACGCTTTTTTCTGTAACCTGTGGTTAAAAACTAAGAAAACTGAATTTCTTTTTTACCAGTATGTTAGAAGCTTTTATGTAGTTCGATTTTCTTCAGGGAAAGCTTCTATTGAAGCTGTTTGCTTTCAAAATTGCAGTAAAGAATAAAATTTGCCATCTTACACCATCTTTTTTTCATATCATTATTAGTAAAATAAACAAAAAATAAGGTAATTTTGTATTCCAAACCCCTGAGCTGGAAGCTTTTCTCTAAGGCCGATTCCCATCGGCACAGCTCAAATTGAAAATCTCGGTATTTACAATTGCGATAAGGAATAACATTTTCTGTGTTTCAGTCCCCTTTGCTATCTCAGTGGCTCAAAAATAAGAAAAAAATCCTGTATCCTCTGCATCCTATTTGGCTTGACTTTGCAATACTCATTTTATGATTGGCTTTAATTACGTTTATTTTATGTGTTATAATATATTGCGCATACATAGAGATGAAGGTATATAAATAGAAAGGCATATAAGTGTTAAAATATTGTACTGTGAGCATAAAATTTATAATTATCAAGTGTCAAATCAAATGATATTAAGACTTTTCAAAAGCAGCCTGCCTTATGATACTGGATTCATAAAACAGGCAATTTAAGTACAGTGAAACTCTGAAACTGGGTCAGTTTTGGGGCTGGATGAGATAATAGATCACCCAGATGGAGTGCCTTATCATAGAAAAGGCTTCTGTTTTTTCACGCCTGAGCGACCGACGCTCACCCCGCGTAGTTTCTTTTACTCCTACCTGTGGCGCGGCGCCTATTCTCGAAAGGACTATATCAGAAGGCCTCATCTCTAGGGTTCACTGTATTTTTTTCAAAACTAAATTCATTACCTGTTAGAATTTTCTGCAATCTTAGTATCAATATCATGAAACAAATAATAAATTACAATTTGGCAATAATTTTCTTTAATACAAAGATTACTTAGATTGATCATCCGCCATACTTTTGTCATATCCGACTATGCCCTACCTCTTTCATTTAAGGTTACTTTATTTTATAAAATTATAATATTTTTTTTCTGTCAGCTATCATCAGGTAACATTATACAGATTATTATTTATTATTATCAATGAAATTGTCAAATAATAATACACAAATATTAGAAAATATTGTTTTTAATGCTTTTTCAGAGACAGGGAGACTTTTGGAGTTGAAACTTAGAAAATCCGCCTCTAAAGGAAGATGCATCTAAAGCTTGCAAGTAGCATAAGATCACATTTACTTTTTTAATTTAAACCTTTATTCTTGCCAATGCATGTTATTCTTGTGATATTACTTCCCTTTTATTAAAAAAGCAATATAATATACCTTTGACCTCGTTACTTCCAATTTTATCAATCAGCACAAATTATACTGGTTACTAGACCTTTCTTGAAACAGAAACAGCCAATTAGCGATAAATAAACGAAAGATTATAACTTTTCCATTACCTTCTCGGTAGCTAAAATCGAAAGTATGAAAATTAGGTATATGCACGGTTTCGTATTGATAAAGGTTGCTTTCTCCTGACCACAACAATGTAATCAGATTAACCATAAACTAAATTTCATTTACTCCAGGATACGATCTAAATATAGATAATTTCATTTATTTTCTTACAAAATTTGTAGCGCGAAACTGCAGATATGACTTGGAAATTAAGGAAACTCAAAAGCATTTTCAACAATGAGTAAATTATATCAATTAATATTACATTATGTGGTCAAATAATGAAATTTCTGATTTTTAACTTAGGTTAAACTTAAGTTCCAGCTTTGGTGCTGATATAAAAGTTCTCGGACTGATTTTTTTCTAGCGTGCTTGAGGTGATGCGGTTTAGTATCTGCATGGAATAATTACTTTGATTCATCGTAATTACTTCAGTCGCTTGTGTGCAGTGTGCGTTTGAAATTATCAAGGTTTTTTGGTTTGTCACAATTTGAGTAATGGAAAAAAAAGCCGCAATGAAGTTTTGTTTCAAACTAGAAAAAACTGCTTCAGAAACGTATAATATGTTACCACATGTTTATTGAATTGTCTGTCTAGTGTGAAGCGAAGTTTTCAAGTGATACGCACGTTTTACAGGTGACCGGGAATCGCTTGAGGACGAACCAAGAGAAGAGTGTCCTACCTCAAGTATTACGAACTGGAACGTCAAACATATGCGTGCACACCTTCCAAACAATCTTCAACTGAACAAGAACTTCATATTACTCTAAGTAGTGCTCGCACCATAGTGCTTGACCTTCGCGGCCAAAGGAAAGTGTACGCGATTTTCGTATCCCATTGTCTAGCACAAGAGAAGAAAGTGAAGCATGTTTTGGCGTCAACAGATTTCGTTTAATGGGCTAATGGGAGTCCTACTTTGAAGGACAGCATTGTAACGTATTAAACGTTTCTGAACCACTTTTGCCTAGTTTGATACCAAACTTAATTCCGGCATTTTGTTCTATTACTTAAATTCTCAGAAACTAAAAAATCTTAATAATTTCAAACGTCCCCTCCGTTAGGTCCGTTAGATTCAGAATGAACCAGAGTAAGTATATATATATGGAATTTGGGTTAGACAAATGCGCCAAGGTTGATTTGAAGCGAGGAAAACTTAATGGCATCCCTGAAGATCCTGAGCTCGTTGATAGAAGCGCCATACGACACCTTTGCGCTGGAGAGACTTATACATACCTGGGCGTGCCACAGAGCCGCATTCAGGATGTGACATCTATAAAGGATACTCTCCGAAGCAGCTACAAACGTCTCATCCGACAGATTTGGTCTTCCGCACTGTCGGCGAGGAACAAAGTATCTGCAACGAACATCCTTTCCGTCCCGCTACTACTCTATTCATTTGGAGTAGTTCCATGGACGAAGAACGAGCTCAGATCTCTTGATATCGGGACAAGAAAGGTTATGCACATGAACAAAA
>NC_046664.1:88238205-88275389 GCF_010883055.1 Belonocnema kinseyi | reverse complement strand
ACCGCGATTTCGCTGGAAGCGGGTGCAATTTTTCAGATTAGCACCCGCTCCCGGCGAAATCCTGCGGTTGTCCTTATGATAAATTTTTAATTATATATATAACTATAAATATAACACTCTTAGTTTCAGTTTTGCCCCCCCTTCCACTATCCTAAGTTTGGTTGAACTGACGATGTAACTAGACTCTCCAGCACCTGAAAGAATAGCATAGCTTATAGTATAAAGGTGATAGTTGGGCCTTCAATTTCAATAATGAATAATACAAAGAATAAAATAGCCCCGGAGTGGACTCAAACTTTATTTGACGAATGGCATCAATCGGGTAAAGGTAAAAGTCAAATTTCAGGCGATCAATGGAGACTGGGTATTCGGCATTCTAGAAAGGTGAATAATTTTAAGGCAAGAGAATAACGAGAAACTATGCACGTGAAGAAGCTAGATATTTTATATGTACCTGAAACAAAGTAAAAGGGATGCAGTATTAGAAACATAGAAAATGGGGTGTTGAAATGTGGATCTGAATTATGGCCAGGAGTAGATAGTCCTAGATTGTTGTGGGTTTAAATGAAAGTACTAATCAGAAGATTATTGATCATAGCTTGCTACGCTCAAGTTGATGGTCATCCAAGCGAAGCAAAAGATCATGGTATCAGAACCCCTCTACCAGGTGATATAAAAGGATAAGGCGACGTCCAACATCAGGGTACAGAAAGAGTGATAGGTAATTTTGAGGATCCATAAACAAATGATAACGGAAAAATGTATCTTTTGGCTTATGCTTAGAAAGTAGCTTATTTATTACAAATACTTGAATAAGTCATAATATGATCCACATTAACAACTTGTGTAAAGGTGATAGCCACATTATAATCAACTTCGTTATTGCGGATGAAAGACTAAGAGAGCTACTAAAAGATATCAGGGCTGGTAGCAAAGCGATTGTAGGGTTTCATGGAAAACTAAGATGGTTTGTGTATGTTAAGAGAATGAAAAATGAACGACTAACTAAACAAGAAGTCAAGGTAGAGTAAATGGCAAGATGCCCAAAGGCAGACCGCGGAAAAAATGATTAGAATATGTGAATGAGACACTAACTCGAAAAGTTGGAATTTCACATTTTGCTTGAGAAAATAGTTTTGTTTTTGAGCAAGTAAGTAAATATATTCTTAAATCGAAAATATATAATACGTCCTTTGGTTAAATAAAAATTACCGATCTTGGAAAACCTCTTGGCCATATAGCAGACTTAACCTTAAATTATTAAATTTCTTTCAGCACAAAATTCTAAAACGCTTCTCGAGATAGACCACAAAAAATTATTGATTTTTATGAAAAAATGCCGTGTAATACACGCTGAGTGAATAGAATTTCTTTTTACCTAAAAACATCGAACATTTTTTTATTATCAGGAAATATAACAAAATTTACAAATTGACCAATATTTTTATGATGAATACTGCTGAAAATTCTTTGAAAATATGCAAAATTTTTAAACAATCATCACAAGATAGAATGTTTGTAAATTTTTTTAAAACGTTTTAAAGTATGGACGATTACAAGGAAGTATTGAAGTATCTGAAAAAAATTAAAAATGTTTACATTGCTTTCAAGCATTCCAATTGTTAATCGTTTTGTATATTCCAAGGATTTCCCTCTAAAATAAAGGAAATATTCTGCATTATCTTTCGAAATACACGGAAATTTCTAAAAATGCTCAGAAATAGCTACATTGGATAAAATGTTCCAAAATGACCTCAAATTAATAAAATTTCTTTATAATCTTGAATAGTCAGAAATTATCGGAAAAATCGAAAAAAATCCTTTATATTGTACAAGCAATAGTGGTAAATCCACACTTAGAAAATTTCTAAAAATCTCTTAAAATTTCTGAAAATATTCTAAAAAGTTCATGAAATTTGAAAATGTGAAAACAAGTGCTTGAAAATTCTTTTTAAACAAAAAATTGATTTTCATGCTTAGAAATACGTCAAAATTCACAAAAGTGCTATGAAACTGCAAAAAAAATTTATAAGAATTCAAAATTTCAGAAAACATTAAAATAAATGTTGTAAACTGTAAAACAAATTCTACCTATTATTTCATCAAATTTGAACTTTCATATTTTATAATAAATATTAAAGTTCTACGGTTGTCAGAGGAAAGAAGGTGGGGTTTTAACACCTAAAAACCTCGCCGTAGATCCGCCAGTAATGATAATGATAACGAAAAAATTAATAAGGTTTCCCTGGCATTCTCTCAAAAAACTCAATGAACAAATACAGTGAAACCCTTTAATAGCCCTCCATTCTATAGCCATTCCAAAAATTGACGCCGTGCCGCAGGTAGGTCCGTGGTTTTAACTCAGGTAAGCACTCGGACGTGAAGAAACAAGAGCGGAAAAAAAGTTCCCGCCCACCATCAGCCCCAAAATCGAAAATATGGAAGAGTTTCACTGTAGTTATTTTTGATACAAGGAATCTAAGTGGTACTTTTTCGGCTGAGTGTGAAAATTGCAATACGAGTTGGATTTGAGGCGTAGTCGAGAGCTGTCTATCATAAATGCAAATAGGTCGCATACATTCCTAATCTAAAAAACCCCACAGGGTCCAGAGACCGAGTCCAGTAATGTTAGGTAGGTAAGAAGTCGATATTAAAATACCCCGAGTATCGTAGGTACGATAAATAAAGACCCTAAATACCTTAATTAAAATTTGTATCGCCTATGCAAATAAGTACCATTTTAAATATAGTTTGCAGTACCTAAAATCGCACTTATGATGAGACAAGGAATACGAAACTGATCGTCTCGTCAGTTCTTGCGCCCGTGGCTTTAATTTTAATATTTTGAAGGGAAATTTGAGTTATTTTTAGATTTTAGGGCCCGCAGATTCCGATTTGTTCAAATTAAAGTCATTTATTACAAAATTATAAGATTTATCGGTTGTAAAGTTTGAATAATCAGCAGATGTCAACTACTTAGTTCCAACTTTTAGTATATTTAGAAGAACTCAAATTAAAAATCCTTGCCTTAAGACAAGTTGAAATTAACTTGATATGTAACTTTAGAAAAATGGGAAGAAAAAACTTCACTTGTGACTTTAGGCCCTGTACTAAACTTGGGTGAATACATCGGTAAAGAGAACAAGCGCTGCCTTGCTCGAGAATTTATAGCCTCTTGTACTCTACGCCATGTCCGTTTTTCTATTCTCTGATTAGTCGTAATTCGGCCACTTATATGTCTCCGCGTGGATAGAAGCAGAATTAAAGCAGAGTCGTATTTAGTAAAGCGACGCAAATTTTTTTTTTTATTTTAGTATTTAAATACCTATTGTTGCTAGTCTTTATTTTATAAATCTAGATCGTTGGCCTCACTCTTCATGTACTTAATTCACTCTTACTCTCCATTGCTAGATGAAAACGTTATATATAGTTTATATATATAGGAAAAGACAAACATATTTTTTGTTTGCTTGTACATTCTTTTACATAAAAAAATGAAAAATATTAATGTTTGGTCTAAAGTATATAAACTATATATAACTTTTCAACCTGGGTTCTCAATAATTCAAAATCTTACACCGTGATTATAAATTCTATGCATTGATGAAACGGGCCTGATCTACAAAGTAACCATGAGTATAGCTTCCATCTACAGTGTTATATTCACAAAAGGATCGCCTAATGTCCCGAAAAGACAGATGATGAGTTAATCAAGAAAACCTATAAGTTTCCGGACCAATCCTGGTCCTAAAGAAAATCTCGAAGAATTTATTTCGGTACCTTGAAGCCATTTCCGGTCGAGATTTTTAGATGTTAGACTTGCTGTAGCGTATAATAGTGGAAATCGCGGGAAAATTTAAATTATAGAGCTAAGATTTCAGTTATAGTAGCGAGTTGACTAAGTCTTTCCGGTGTCCCTTGGATCGATATCTCTTGATGATTACTTTTACTCCGAATTAAGGGTTTACTTGTAGGGAAATAGAAGAATTCGTAAATTGTGTAGCCTAAGAGATGTCGCAGGCTATATAGTTCATTATCTTGGCGAATTATCTTTAACCGAAATATTATCATAACATATGCATTGTGAATTTCAAACTGCAATATCAAATATGTAAGGGTATAAGCTTCTTTAAATATTAGCCTTTATAGAGGGACTCTTGCATCTCAAGAAAGTAAGTGAAAATCCGCGAAAAAGCGACAATGCCACAACATGGATGATACATCAACATTGTGACTACGATGATTAAATGGAGGCATGATTTCTCGCTTTAACCAGCTTGAGGCAACAGCGTGGAAAGGCACATACATTAACCCAGAGACGTCTTATGCAAAACGATCTAACTCACGTGCATCTGTGCGTAAATCCCGAGGTCATTAATTAGGAATCTATGTCGCATCAGCTCTTGTAATTAGATGCAGTTAATAGATGTTGGGACGAAGCAGGACCAGCATCTTGGCTAGAAGTGAAACTCTGTAATCCCTAGAAGTGGCTGGAGATGCACTATATATGTAGTATGTATAATGCATAAGTGTATATCTATACAAGAGAGCGTTTGTTTCGAGGACTCAGGCAGAGTTACCTGTCCTCGTGTGTACCTCTGATTTGCTTTGCAGACTACGCGTCCGTGTAATTAAGTCGCTATTTACAAAGCACCGCCATTTGGACACACCAACTATTTTCGACGGTTTCCATCCTCATCCCCCTTGCCCTCTTCTGACATTGTGTGGATTTGAGCACCGAATCGACCAGAGGCTAGATTGAACTCGAGCTTCTATGGCCTGTTTTGGTCCATTGTTTCAAAAGTTTGATAGGGCAACACGTCGACAAAATACATAATCTACGTTGTCCTCGATTTTAAAAAATTCTACACAAGCATGAAATATTCTTAATTAGATGCAATTTTCTATAACTTTTCAGAAAAGATGTTATAGCAAATTGAAATCAATTTTTAAAAATAAGAGATTCATAAAAAAATATAAATTACGGAAAGACTGACTAATAAACTGAATTTTTAAGGATCAGCTTACTGAAATTCGAATAGCTAGCGTTCGATTTCTATTCTACATAAGCTTCTTCAATAAAGTGCGTTGGTTTTCATTCCAAATAGTACCAAATTTGTCCAAAAAATCAAATTATTGTAAATACAGTAAAATGTATCCAATTAAAAAAAAAACAGTGAACATCTAGTGAAAAGAAATATGCAAGCAGCGAAAGTCAATTAATTTAATGCCCATTGAAGAAGAGGGACTCGCTAATTAGAGCACTCAAGATCGATGCGACGAGTCTATAATTGCGACGCCATTGTCAATTGAAATAATTGGTTCATCGCGATTTTACTGAATCGTACTTGTACCTTTTATAGTTCCGCATGCATTCCTGCACGTAAAATGAACAGCGTTGATTACTAATAAAATTGAAGTATCGCGAGGTGAAAAAAAACAGTATTAAGACTAGAAAAGAAGGAAAATACACAGTTTACACAAGAGGTTAAGAAACAAGATTATGACTAATATATTTCCGAAAGTAACAACCTCGTCATTGTCAATCAATCTGCCCACACAAGCAAACTCCCCAATCAACAAATAAGGTGTGCTGAATTCATCTTGATCGTGTATAAGTACTCGTAGATCCTATACGTTATTATTTGCAGATCACGAGTTTAGTCCAATAGATATATGCAGATACATCATTGTGAAAGTCATTTTCGATAATCAGGGATTGAATCAGGCAGCCATTTATAATTGGAAGGGGTTTTCAGGTATGCAAAATGTAATTGGCTCTTACTAGAAGTATACCGACAATTTTTCTAATAGAGCTCTTTAAATATTGCGTACGAAACATCGGAAAAGCTCATATTATCAGCCTATCGGATAAAAAATTAATTTAAAAAATCGCCAATAGAGCTATGCAATTCTATGATCATGCTTATAACTTTTATTTCTATAAGACAACAAGAAGCCACTGGTGAATCAGCTTTAGTCGAATTCACACTAAAAAATTAATCTATTAATGGAAGAATGGTGAAGATGGGCATTTTTTACAATAAGTGATTAAGTGAATGTAAAAACTTGGACAAATTCTAGGTTCTAGGTTTAATAGATAAGACTAAGAAATTAAATGTTTTCTTTGAACATTAGGAGTTTCAAGATTATGTGAAATAGAGTTTATCAAGCATGTAAATTTGAAATCTAGTTTAATAGGACCGTTGCTATTTTTCAATGTCAATGGTAAATTATTGCCTCTCATGAGTTGGCTAGTAGTAAGTTCTCTATCACCCTTGGCTCTTGTTCGATATTCCCTTGGCGCGAATGGACCGATTTTCTATTTGATACATACAATCTCGATTTGTTCATGTCATACCATTATATCAACCATTAATTTGAAAACAAACAATACCTAATAATATCAAAGAAAATATACTACCGTAAAAATAGGCATATTATTTCTGTAGGTTCTAAACCCTGTGTTTTGCATGTTACTCTTTTTAAACCTGTGGAGTTGGTAATCAGTAGAGTACATCGAATATAGTCAGCCAGGAGCGATACTCAGGAGGCAAAATCAAGAGATGAATTCCACTTTACAACAACCACACATTTGATAACTGAGTTTGGTTTCAGAAATAGACTGTATTATTAATTTTTCTAGAATATATATTTTTTAATAATTACACTAGTCAAACTTGACTTTCAAAAGTAAGAGTGCCGTCTAGATTTGAGATAGTAATAATCTTTGACCTGTGGATAGTTTCGCCCTTCTCATCTGATTTTTGAATATCCACAGGGCCCAATCACATGAAATAGGGCTCATTTAGCTCAAGATCTCGGCGGTCTTCATGTATTCTACACCTGAAGATTTCAGAAAAATCTTCGTATATTCCAAGAAAACATTTAAAAAGGGTTAAAAGTTAATGTTGGAAAACCTTGGGGTTCGAGCTTTATTATTTGAAAAAGAAAATCAGATTATACTATAGTAGATTTGAGAAATATAACATATAGTATTCCCTTGTGTTAGACACTGTAGTTTAATCCAGAGAAAAGCCTTAAATATTGATTTTCAAGTAGATATTTTCATCCAGCTCCATTTTTCATTAAGATAGAAATTCTATTCAATAATGCCTATTTCCCTCGATTCAATCTTTTTTCGCTGTTTGACCAGAAGTTAATCTTTCCGCGCTTGGAGTCAGTTCTTTCTTCTTATTGCAAAAAAGGAAGAAGTAGACTATAATGAAGCTAACAACCATCTTTTTCGCAACAGCAAACTCTCCTACCTCACAATAAATGGAATAGAGAATATTTATCGTGGGACATATACAAAATGTTAGTTATGAAACGAGACCATTTTAGGAAAGAGGTAACTTCAAAGTTGGTGGGACCATCCACGCCATGCCGTCACCTTAAAATTGCTTCCTACTATCTTGAAGTCTGAAATCTACTTCTGAGCTAGAACAAACCAATTCTGGGCTAATGACATGGAAAGGTACGAATGTAAGAAAATTTGGATGATTTGTTGAGCGCCTCGATTCGTTTGTTACATCTGGAATGTAATAAAGAACGCAATATATCTCTGTTAATTATCTGATAAAAGCGTAGAATTGTTTTTTGGTATGCTTCACTGCATCACTATTATTAAAAGACTACCGGACAATTTAAACGAATAAGTAACTTAAACTTTATCAATTCCAGTTCATGAAACTATAAATCGAAGACAGTTAATATAGCGATTCTTAAAGTAGTATTTAGTAACCAATAATTTATTTATTTCTTTTTCAAAACAAGCTGAATTTGTTCCCACGTGCTAAGCATGTGGACATGCTGTTCACTAGTGTTAAAAAAATTATTTATACAAATCAACATTTTTATTAAGATGTATAATACAAATATTTGGGAATTCGTGTCTTTACAAACGTAAAGATATGGGTTTCTCTATATTTTTAAGTGGTGAAAATTAATTAGAATTTTTGTTTCATCTCCCTTTATTTAATGTTATAAACTAATTAAATTTATTTTATTCTATGACCAAATATTTAGCACGCTCGACCTTCCTTTTAGCAAGTAATTTTTTTTCTTTTCAAGAGTGCATTAGCAGTAATTAACTAATTTGGAGCAGCATTCATATTAATTACATTAATTACATGAAAATTTTAATAATTTTTACCTCCAACTCGGGCAAAGAAGATTAAAGGTTATCGCGATGAGTAAACCATGATGAAACTAACTTTCGTGATTTATCTCGAAAAGGAAAGTAGCTTTAATGAATGGCTTCATTTGTGGGAAGTACTAGATTGGGAAGGGACTCTTTCATCGCCTTATATATAAATGGTTATTTCCGCATGTAAATTCGCAAGGCTTAAAACCTTTAGGGAATAGAGCAACCCGCAGTAGCAAAGCGAGCTACCAAGTCTGTTGACTCGCAGGGATTTCTGAGAGAGAAATTTCATAGACGAGAAATGTTTTTCCTGGTACGTAGTCTTTTTTCCCATGTCTCCTATGCGAAATTGGTGGGCAAGCTTCAAGGTGACAGAAACCCGCCGTTATCTAGAATTTCAGTTATAACCAAGATTCGTCCTAGTCACGGCAGTTTATTGCATTCATTCATTGTGAGAAAAACTTCACTGATAGGTAGCAAATCTCTTTTCTGAAAAGATGAATGAAATGATTGTAGCTAATAAAAAGAATGACGGGTCATAGAACAAAATTATGATTCGGCTAAACATGTTTAGAATTATAATATAACAAATATTTAATATAATATGAAAACAAGAAGAAGTTCCACATGTTATTAGGCTCATTATTTTCATAAGGTATATTTACTAAATAAAAAATAAATTAAAAATCTTTAACGAAAGTCGAAACAAAAAAAGCGTCATATTTATTTGAGGTAGTAAAGCATCTTTGATGAGATATGTTTTCTTTTATTGTATGGGAATATACTTATTGGAAATAAATAATGTTTTTTATTTTAGAATATAGGCCACACACAAAAAGGGTTCAATACGCCCTTTATGAAAAGGGCCACTTAAAAACTTTTTAAATTATTTTAATTTGCATTATTTATATTTGTATGATACCATTATTACATATAAATAATTAATTTACCTGATAAATTGGCAATCAATGAAATAGTATGCAATATTTTCCACTTCAATTGCTTCAATAAATATATTGGTGCTGCGTGTGAGTTACTTTTCGTACAATTGAGATATTAGCAGGGCAAAGGTTTTCTTATTATGAACTAAAACTTTATTGCTGTCTGTCAGCATGGTCGCATATAAATGAAGAAAATATAGTTCCGACTGAACGTAATTTGTACCCTTGAATCTTTCAAAAGTAGCGTAATATGCTTCGTTGCTCGTGATTAAAGTTAACGTTCCAGTTTTCGCATGGTCGCATTTCATATACTTACTCAAAAACTTGGTTCTTGTCCGGAAAGAAGGAGGAAAAGTAAAATAAATTGGGAAAAAAAATTAAAGGAAGCATGACGGAACTTCGGCGTTTTTACGGATTATCGGATCAACGAAAATTTTCGCTTATGTCGCTTCTTTTTTCACGTTCCGTGAAGATGAAATACACAAGAAGAGCCTATAAAATTTTAGCAATTTTTAGAATAAGTTATCTTAATCGGATAAATTGTAGAAATTTATCACTTATACTGTCAAGTATTGTCATTTGAAACTGTTAGAAAAGTGATAAAATATTTTTATTTTGGGAAATATGGAGCAGCGACGTAAGCAGCTTATTGACTTATCGGCTTATCCGCTTATCAGGTAAACCTTTTGATGTTGCTGAAATCATAGCAATATCCTTTTTTAAATTCCAATTTTATTCCCACTTTTTTAGAAGATGCAAATGAAACTGGACTTACTACGGGAAATATTCTAAAATATTTCATAATATTATTTATTTATAAGCTGAATATTCTTGAGTTTTTAAATATCTTTTATAAAGTTTTAAAATCTTCTAGTATCTTCATTGATATTTAAAAAATGCAGAAGCACATTTTTAATTGTGTCATAATATTGCAGGATATTATAAATAGTTTCAGTATATTCTATGATGATTTAAGATATTCACAGGAATTAAAATATAATTGCTCAATAATTCTAAATATTTGAGAGACTTTAATAAATAAAAATTTTTTTGTGAGAATTTGATTCGTGCTGCAGTCAATTTTGAAATATTAAGGAATCTTACAGAAATATAAAAACCATTTTCAAAATTTTAAAAGAATTTTACATATCTAAGCGACATCTCTTTTTAATTTTTCGGGTCTATTCTGGAATATTGTATTATATTTTAGAAGCTTCTAGAAAATTTGATTTAAAATTGTATTAACGTGAATCTAAATACGAGTAGGTTCTAATTTAAGGAAACATTTTAATTTTTGAAGAATTTTGAACTATGTAGTTTGTTTTATATTTTATTTGTAATAAAAATACTGATACAGAAAATACTAAAACCAAGCAAATAATAGAAGTTCAAATGAATAAAACTGTAAGAACTTTTTGTGAAAGGATTTCTATAATAACCACTTATGAACTGTTTTCGAGCCGTAGCAAAGTTGTTCGAGAAAACCTGATTAAAGGCCAGCGACTCATTACAGTCGCACTTCTACTCTGAGGGGTTCCAGGATCGATATATACATTTTTAAAAGAGAGAAATATTGCGTACTTTAACAATGAAGAGAATTGCCTGAATTTTTCGTCCGATCGTTCATTAGCCAACAGGCTATTAGATCGGCGGCTATCGATAAAAGTTCGAATTTTAAATATTACTATATCAATTACGAGATCAGAAGCCATGAAAAATTGCAATTAAGGACACAAGCACTCTGAAAGAGTAAGTTTTTTTTAATTGATGAAAGTCTCCATGTTTCGAGAACCATTATATAAAAAAAAAAATGTTGCACTAGTGTCTGTCTGTCTTTCCGGCGTCGCTGTTACAGCGCGCGATAGAAATGTGCACACACAGTAGACAGATTGTTAATTAACAAAATAAATAAATGACAAAATTACAAAAATTAGAAAAAATTTAAGATAAGCAGCTAATAATTTTTGTAATCCACATTGAAAATAGTATATTGTAATACTTATTGTCAGGAATTTGTATACAGCAGATGTTCTAGTAATTTCAACTCTGCAGGTGTTACGCAAAGATATTGGAATATATACATGCAAAATGTAATGAATACTTGTTGTGCATTTAAACGCATTAAACTCGACTAGAAACACACCTATGTGGTTACTCCAAGTTGGAATTAGATTTAACTTTTAAAGATTCGAGTGGCGGATCGAACAGAGGAAATTTAAATAAGTTAAAACTATTTTTCAAATCAATTAAAAATTTAGAATAGGAGGAATAAAATAACAAATCAGTCTGCCAGAAACAATTTTTCCTGGAGATGGCAAACATAAAAAGAAAGTAGATATGCTGGATAAGCGATCGATATCTGGAAATGCTGTTACCTATTCTTACTCAGTGTTTGTGTCATGTCTGGTCCGACAATTCGATCCTGGATAATGTTACTCTGGAAATGCACTTCCAGGAAAAGCAATACACGTGTCATGATTTCAGTTGCGTGCAATTCTCGTTTTATGTTTGTTTCCGTGCTCGCAAGCACTTTTTTGATTTCATATTATGTATTACAAATTTGCCTCTTCCGCATATGTGTAATCAGGTTCCTAATTTAAAAAAAAACGTAAACGATTATATACAAATAAGTGTGTCATTTACATGAATATAAATAATAAGTAGTTATTCAAAATAGGTGAAAAGCGAGCAATGTGACGCGGAGGTTGATGTGGCGCACCACACTTCACAGTAACCTGGAATATTTAGGTAAATCAAAATAATTTTATCGTAGGTAGTTTTCTATTACAGATAGTGCCCTGAAAAAATTCGAATTATTTGGAATGTTAATCAAGCTCTATTATACCATTTCGTTCTCGAATGATTCTTGGCTAAGTTCACCTTTGAGAAATTAGTCAGGAAATCACTTTCTGTTTATATTAATCAGGTTACTTTCATCATTTTCAATATTTCAATTTCTAATCTTAACTACGGAAAATGATTTTCATATTAGAAGTAATTTTTTCATATAAATAGGGGAAGGTGGTGCGAGACGATGCACAACATCTTTGACGCTAATAAAGTTGTGACCTGTAAGAACTTGCAGGAACAAATATTAATTAAAATTTTGTTTAATTTATCCCTTACAAGTTGCACGTATGTTTTCCTAAATAGAGCGAACTCATTTTTTCATAAATTAAGTATTAAGTACTGTAAGTTAGTTGGGGCGATATGGAACACGCGGCAGGTAAACTAAAACGCATGCTGGGGCGGTATGGAACAATTGGAATATCAATTTTAATTTGTAATATTTTTTGAAAGTTAAAAAAAAAGTAAGCGACCAATCAAAATTTATGCCATGGAACACCAACTGGAAGAGATATAATATTAAACTAGTATTTTAAGCAGAAAATAACCTACTAACAATATTACTTTTATAATTTCGCATTTTAATAACTTAAATCATGTACTTTATCACTTTTTACGTGTTTCAAATATCTTGCAACTATCCCGACCGGCGATAGGCTACACAGACAGTGACTGCGACAGGTTAAATTCGCGGATGTTCTGGTGTTCCATTCCACCCCATTCAGCTTGTTGTATCTCGCCCCCAACGATAATTTTATTTGAAATCCGTAATCTACTTTTATTAATAATTTACAATTAAATCTAATGCCAAGAACAGAAGATTTAAATATCATTTTTTGAAATTCTTGTGAGGGAAAATGGGATAAAAGCATTATTAGTACATTTTTTTCTCTCGAAAATAACACCATTCCTGAGTTATGAAGTACTAAAAATTTGCACTCACTTTCTGATACAATTTACATAAAATATCAATTCTTTTTGCACTTCAACTCATTAGACTTCTTTTTATGTAATAAATTAAGATCGAACTTGAAGTGTGAATATTTTTCCAGATATAGTAGCGTTCTATTTTACCCGGCTGTTCCGTCGCGCCTCACCTTCCCCTAATAATTTAGTTAATGAATAACATGTGACCAGGCTACTTGGCGCACACGAAATTGAGATCGGTGGAAAAGCTGGCACACTTCATTGTTTTTTTTTCTTTTTAAGTCAACGAGTGACCTAGCAACAAATTAAACTGTACAATAAGCGCAGTTAAAATGGCGAAAATACTAAACAAAGAACCGAAATTGACAACTTTTTCATTTGATACAATTAAATGCATTTTTTCTTTCAACAGTATAAAAATTAATAGAAAATTATATGAAATATACAAAATTATTTTAATTATTTAATTGATAAAAATGTGATCTTAAAAAACTGACATTAACAAATATGATGTATTTTTCATTAAATAATTAGCCCACAGCGCGTGCACATTCTCATTGCGTGCTCCGTGCGTGGGTACACTCTCGCGCCTCGCTCTAATTCTCGTATGGTTAATGCATATCGAGCGATCGATCCGAGAATCTGACGAGAGGGAGAAAAGTACTCATATTTTTAAAACGTCATATCGGTTTGAATCGTTTAATGAGACGATGTTTTAGCAAAGTCGATCGAACCAAGCAAACGGTTTTTAAAACTGTGTAAATATTTTATTTATAAATAATTCAAAACCTTTGGTATTAAAAATAACATTAAATCATTTAATAGAACAAATTTTTGTAAAGAAAACTTTTTAGCGAAATATTTCTAACCTAAAGTTATTAAATTTGAATTTATAGACTCAAACGTTTTATGCTAATTGATGTTTGCGAACCAAATCGAAAGTTGTCAAGTTTTTCATGAAATGTAATGTTAGAAGTTCTTTGTGTTGCTAAATAAGAATTTTAGGTAAAAATTAAAAAAATTTAATAGTTGATTAAATATGATGCACTTTTTCTTATAAATTAATTGAAATTCTAAATTTTCATAAAATTCCTGCTTTATTAATCAAATCAATATTGAAACTGAATATTCGTTTTTTTTTTATAATTCATACATGTCAAACAAACTAAGAAGTAGACATAGGCTCTATATATCTAGTAACATTTGAATCTGAGGTACTAAGCTACAAGTAACCCACGAACTAATAAAGATTAAAAATTGTATCCATTCATTTTAGGGACGATTCCTGTGTTCCCTGATGGTAAAGGGACAACGAAACAATACTTTTTCTACTGGTGTAGATGTAGCTGGCATGCAAAATATATCGAGAGCCATTAAAGACAAAGTAGGGAAGAGTTTCTTCTCGTTCTGATTCGACCATTCCAGCACATCTTAGTCTTCATCGGCATATTCTTGAGACAGATAGAGACCTATCTCTTATCGGTATTCTTGATCAGAGGTTTTTTAATTTCATGTAATCTGCTATTTCTTAATTTTCTTTCCAAATTCGGCTAACTCATTAAATTTGACGATCGCTTTTCGTGTTCACAAATCTTCAGCTGCAGGAGGATCTTTCTCAACTTCTTCTTATTCTTTAGTACTCTATATAATAAATTAAATCTGAATCCTTTATTATACTAATAAGAATAATAAAAATATTAAATTATATATCTTAACATTTTTTTATGCATGCACTTAGTTTAATGTAAAATTTTATCTAAACAAGGAATAGAATTTAAACATTATGTGCTTTTGATACCACCATCTTCATTTTTGCCATAGTGAATTTCATCCTCTTTTAATAAGCCTAGCTAGTATATATTGAAAACTCAGATTTAAGATGTGTGAATAACACCTGAAGTGCCAATCTTCGACATCAAAACGCAGTATTAAACAGGACAATTCTATCATAAAAGTTTTATTTACAGCGGCGACATTCAAATCGAAGGTGGAAAAAAGATCCTCAAAAAATGCAGTTCCCAATTATCATTGTTGAAATGACCTGTTAATCCGAAATATGACAGATTTACAATTGATGTCCAATAGGAGAATGCAAAAGAAAAAACAATTTTCGAATTTCATACTAGCCCACACGAATTCTCAAAGAGTATCAAGAGAAAAAATTTCCGTAAAGATTTAAGTAAAATAGATTAATATTTAGAGGTCGCTCAAAGCAATTGATTACTTTATAAAAATCACGCACCCTAAATACGTCGCTATAAACAAATAGGCATATTTCATGCAAATATAAATAAAAATAGCTGCAATTTTTCTTCTGCACCTTTCACAATTGTTCTAACAAATAATGCTGACCTGATTACGAAAATTGTTCATGAAAATAAATAAAAAATTATTAACTAGTAAATATGGCTTAGTTAACAAATATTTTTTGCAATCCTTTTCTTTTCTTCCAAAATCTGTAAAATCAATGGTAATAGGTGTAAATCAATTATCTATTCGTTTAAATACTCGACCTCTCTGCTAAGTATGACCAAAAAAATCTCTTTTAGAAAGTACCTGTTTCTACGCATTTGAAAATATTGAAAACGGAACTATTCGTTTTTCCTAATCATGCAAAACTGTTTCGAATTTCACCCAAATGGATTATACTTCAGTGCATATCATACATAATTAACATGATCGTTCATGATAATTAGCGGAACAATTCCTGTATAAACAATAATAAGATGAAATGAGCCCACAAAGTTATTAAGAACGAGCCCGCATATTTTAAAAATTACCATCTTCACGAAACCTCCTGACTATTGAATAATAAATATACTGAGATCATTCCCGTGTAAATTCCACTATGATACTTTTAAGTTTAGTAATATTTCAAAGCAATACATCAACGAAATTTGAATTTCACTCAAGATTCGCATTTCTTGAAACCGAGAGGGCATCGCATGTTCTATACGAATTACGTTTATAGACATTTTTACTAAGAGTGTGTAAAATATAAATGTTGTTTAAAAACACAATAATGAAAATTTCCTTTTTTTAGCGTATTACACAACTTCCCCTCTCAAAGAACATTAAAATTTTGTTCTCCGTGAATATGAAATAATAGCATATTTATTTGATACAAACTGAAGAAATATTAATTTCGACGGATTCAACTTTTTCAAAAAAGGCTGCGTAAGCTCAATCCAGAAAAAGATGTGTCTTCTACACCTCCAAGAAATTCTAAATTGAATAAAATTAATTTATTAAATTTTTCTCCCTCCCATAACAAAAACTATAGATACAAAAAATTGTCTACAATAATTTTTGAATAAATAAAAACTTTTTTCTGACTTGTTAGATAAGTCAGCCGACCTTTTTTTAATCCTTTATCTCTAAACGATTCGATTGATTTTTGCACTTTCCCTCCTCCCTAATGTTGCTTTATCACATAATATATCATCTATAGGATAACAGGGCTCCATAATACTATTTATTGTTATTTAAGTTAATCTAATAATTTTACTGCCTTCATTTGATTTTTCTAGACACAGTTTGCATTATGCTATCTTGCAGTCATTTTCTGGAAAATATTCCAACCACTCCTCCAAAACTTTTGCATCATGTCGCGTCCTTCTGGTTTCGAATTTTGTGCTTTCTACAGTTTTTTCTGGCTGAATTAACAGGTGTACAGTGTAAAAGTTGATTTTTTAATATATTCCAATACACAATTAAGTGTTCTTAAATAAGGAATATTAGAATCACCACAGATTTTACATAGAATATAATATGATAAATATTTAATAATATTATCTGCAACACTCTTTTGATAAATTAACAAAATATAAGTCCAAAAATCTAAAAAAATGACATATAATAGTTTTATATATTCCATTCTTAATCAAAAATATATTATTTTTGAAATCTTCCGATCAGTCCGATATCTGATTCCTCGTTTTCTTAATTCTATTTTTTGTGTTTTGCTGAGTTTACATTTTTTATTGACACTTTGAAAGATGACGTTTAACGAGCACATTAATCGGTTTTTCTAAAAATACGAAACGAGCAAAAACAAAATCTGGTTAAAAAATCTCGGGGTGAAATTCTAAACGATTTTATTCCAATATCGTAAATATTGCAATTTAAATCGAAAGCTGTGATTTAAATTTCTGAGGTATTCTAGTCATAAATAAAAACTGAATTTTTTTCTATTTGTTTTTAAAGAAGGTTCAACAGCAACTACGAATTTGACGATCACATTCTCATTGCGACACTCGCGTTTCGCGATCGATAATTATGTTATAGAGTCAGTTCTCTTTGAAAAAGAAAACCGTGTAGGTATGTTTTTCAATATAATGTTAACAAAAAAACAGAAATGTTTTTTTTTAATTACTAAATAAAGAGATTGTGCCTTAGGCTTTGATTTCGTTCCTTCAAACTTTAGTTTTAAGATAACTCTACTTGGATTGTTTTTCTAAAAAATGTATAACTTCTGTCGAATTGGAAAATTTTAGTAATTTAAAATTTAGTAATTATTTTTAAATGTTGTTGAAATTTACTAAAAATAACGCTTTAAAGTTAGGGATCTTTTAAAACCAAAATTGCATATTTTTTAGAATAATCTTTTTAAACTTTAGTCTAATTAAAAAAATTCACGAGAATGGGTTCAAAATATACTTATGATCTAGAAGAGATTTAGACTAATATTTCTTAATATATTAAAAAAATGTTTTCCATTTTTTGAAAACTTTGAATAAATCAATGTGTTGAAAAGCATACAACTTGTTTTATTTTTATTGAAATTAAAAATGTCACTAGAATTATTTTTAAGTCTTTTTGTCGTTTACAAGAAACTTTGACAAAAGTGTTTCAAATTTTGAAAAAGCTTTAACTTTCTTAATTTTGGTAAAATATAAAAAATTAACTAAGAAATTGTCTAAATATATTTGATATGAAGTGAAAAATTTGAATGAAATTTCCGAATTTATCATGAAAATATTTTTTTTAATTGTCCAAAATTTTTGAAAAGTTTATAACTCTTCTAATTTGCATTGAATATGATCATTTAATTTGGATAATTTGCAAGTATTCTATCCATCTGTAAGAAACTTCGACAAAAATGTCTAAAATTTAAAAAATGTCAAATTTCCAAAATGCTCCACATTCTGTAATTTTGGATGGAAATTTCGACTTAACGAACTTAACCTTCATTTTCGGACCCTTGAAAGGTGTATAAAAGGCTGACTCGATTAGGCAAAAACCAGAGGTAGAAAATTTGAATGATTACATTACACTTTCATGAATGAGAATGTAAAAATATTCTTTTATTTACTAGAGCCAAGATATCAAGCTGCATAAGGAACATTTTCTTATTATC
The DNA here is from genome assembly GCF_010883055.1 of Belonocnema kinseyi. Lineage (NCBI taxonomy): Eukaryota > Metazoa > Arthropoda > Insecta > Hymenoptera > Cynipidae > Belonocnema > Belonocnema kinseyi. The sequence continues at coordinate 88,257,169 of NC_046664.1, read as the reverse complement.
TACGATTTCATGTTTGTCTTTTGAACTCACTTTTTATTTTAGGTGTGCCAACGTACCACCCTCGTCCCTACACTATTAATTTAAAAATAATAAATTTTAATAAAAATATTGCAAGGTTATGGAATCAAATTTAATAATTTTGAAACTTATTATAATTCTTCCCGTCAGCACAAAAATAAGTTCAACACCCCTAACGAATTTTATTTTAAATCTAAAAGAGGGCGTAGAATAACTTTCTCGATGCGAGAAGGTTGTTAGCCCTACTCTTCACGTTTTTGAAAAAAAAAACTTTGAAAGAAAGAAAGTTTTTAATACTTTTTCTTGTTAGTTTATTAGACGAATTTTCCATTTACGTCTACATTCAGCAGATTCCCTGTAATGAGCTAATAGTTCTGTAAAGACAAAAACAGATTTATGAAACTTCCATGTTACTGCATTTAATCCCACATTACTAGCGTTCTGAGCGATACTCACCGGATACCAAATCGTTCCAGATTATCAAACTCAATTTCTCGTTTTGCAAAGAGCTGCAGGTTATAAATGAAGTTAAGTTCCCTTTCAATTTACTGAATTGTACATCGTAAGTCCTGTCATCAATAAATTAAACTGATGTAATCACTATTTCCACATGAGAATGTGTGTTCATTATTATATTAGGCTTTTCATCTGAAGCATTATGTGACTATACATACATTAACAATAAAATAATTTGTATGGTGCTTAGTTTGTTAGCGAAAATTAGTCTATACATTCCGCTTTACCGAATCAAAGCAATGGATATTTTGGATTACCCATTACCAATCTGTTCGTTCGCATTTGAAGCTATAGTAGAATATCACAGTAAGGTTTCTAAATCCCAATGGTTAATCTCATGGAGGTTTGTAATAGAAGAAAATAAATTTTTAAGCATTTTTTATAAATTATTAGGGTTTCTCTTCAATTAAAATAATTATAGTATAATCGACAAGATATTTTTACAATAGGATCCAATTAAAGCTTTAGGACCTTATATAGATATGCATATATAAATATATATAAATATATATAAATATAAATATATATATATATGTGTGTGTGTGTGTGTGTGTGTGTGTGTGTGTGTGTGTGTGTAAAGCCCACTAAAGAATAGAGTATCAGACAAATCATAAATACTAACTTATCAAATTTTCTTTTGTCAAAATAAAGAAGTACATTATAATCTGGATTTAAATTCCGGTTATGGGCATTATTCTTAGCAGCTTTGAAGCTAATTCGTACCCTTACGAACGAAAAGGCGCACTGCGCCTTTTCACTTAGCTACTGGTATTTTAACGACCTGGACTCCCACTCTGAAACGGCCGTGGCAGCAATTCTCGGGACTTGTAAATCCGGCCTGGTTAAATCTAGTCTTTGTTGTATTGCCAAAATAGGACTCTAGTCCTAAAAAATGTCAATATGCGACCTACACGGAAAAGAGCTAGGCTTATTTTAAATCAAGCATTGACTCAAAATGGAGATGTTGTATTTGTTATCCAAAAAAGACCTAAATGAAGTATTTGAATTAAAAAGAAATCAATAAAGTTGTTTCGGCAATGGATCGAAGTGAAACCTAAAACATAATACACTGAAAATTGCACTTTAGAATTGTGATGTGTGCTGACAAAGATGTTTAAGGCCATGTGGCGAGAGGGTCACGTGACCAAACCAGGTCTTCGATTTTTCTTTCCCAACTTACGTCTAAACGAAATGAGGTATCACTCTGAAAGTTTTGAAAATGAAAGAAGAGGTAATAAAGTCCACGTCCCTGCTTTGTTCCGGTGGAAATTTTGAAAAAATTTTTTTTTTGAAGAAAATACCAGTGGAAGATTTCTTTCCCAACTTACGTCCACACGGAATCAGATATCGTGTTAAAAACTTGACACGATAAATAGAAGGCATGCAAGAATTTTTCTCTGGTCCTAAATAATTAGAATAGTGAAAAAAGTTTTTTTTTAATTACTATTTTGGAGAAATACCGACCGTGCTGTCGTCAAACCCTGCAAGCAATTTGCAATGTTGTAAATGGGCTAATTATGAGGTTTATATTTATCAAAGCGGGACAAAACAAGAAAAATCGCTCACGAACATTATGCACCAATAATGCAAAAACTAATGTTTGCACTTGAAATGCAAATAAACATATTTGGTCTGACATACGTATCAGTCTGGTATCAGCCGTGTCAAAGCAGCACTAGCGCAGCGAGTAGACAACTTTGAACTTCTAGGGGTCTGTGGGTAAAACAGATTGCATGATTACCGTCAGAGAAAGTTAAAAGCATAGACATAGGAAACAAGGGACCAGGCATGCCATTGCGGGGGTGATGCAATGAGGGGGGAGGTCCGCCACCTTTTGATGTCGCGCGACAAACATGGCAGAGCCCACATGTTTATATTTTCATGCACAGTTTGTCGGCAAAAATGTTCGTGCGCATAATCAAATGGCGCATCGTAAGATGGCGGCTCTCCCCACTCATGGAATTCTCCTCCCTCCCGTGGATTCAACCCCGCTCGCCAAGTTAGGATGGCATGCCAAGTCCCGTGTTTCCTATATCCATGGTTAAAAGTAAAACTTCTGCTGTAAAAACCTAAATATGTCCGTCGATAATCATTATTTGCATAAACAAACTTTTTTCTTTCTCCAACTCTTTGCAAGGCTACAAACGATCCTTTAATATTTATTAACATTTCCCGGAAAAAATTTCCGCGTTGTTTAAACTTTTATTTTTCAATATGGGTGAAAAAATATTGATCTTAGGACTAAGTTGATCAGGTGTTACACTCATCACATGGCCTTAATGGGACTATCTATTATGAATGCAACATAGGTTATATTTCCATAAAATTCAACTGTTTTTACGAAACCTTGCTTTTCACAGGAAAGAAGACGGTTATGTTTCTTAATGTACTAGAGAATAGGGATTCGTTTACATCTCGAACGGTCGTTTAATTACTTAACGTTATGTCCAAAAAGTATACCATTTTTTGACAAATAATGTATAAAATATTTAACATTCTCAATTACAAATTTATCTTTCCAGAAAAGGTCAAACACAGCTTTATTATTATTTTTGCTGTGACAAAAGTTTTGGAAAAACTTCAGTTCAGTTATTTTCCACAAGTATTCCGTACGAATATCAGAAAAGAGAGCTATTTGTACTAAAATTTAGGTACAAATAGTGGGATTTTCAAGGTATGAATAGATGCTGCACTCCCAAAGGGTATAAAATACACAAATAAATTAAAGTTGAAATAGGATTCGGGTATCATAAGCTACTAGAAAAGTTGCACTATCTTTATCCACATTTCTATATTTCCAAATTTATGCGCCAAAAAATTACTTCTGAAAGCGGACGACTTTTGAAGTTTTGGTACTTTAGCCCTACTTCAGAAGAAGGATAGATTTTTTTGGGGAAAATAGAAAAAGAAAAGTGTGACATTTTTATCAAACATTTTTATTCTAAAAATGTCATTGCTATACCTTAAACAAAATTGAGAAAAAAAAATTTAATGGAACTTTTTTAGTACTTCTTGCCCTGGTCGAATTCATTTCCAGTCGCACAGGCTATACATGTTTTAGTACCAGAATCCTTTTCGCAAAAATATGCTGTTTCTATAAATATTTTTGATGACACGTATTTCTTCGATTTTATAAAAAAAAATTGTTGACGACGTTGGTGTACTATTTGAAGAATGTATCGAAAAAAATGAAAGTGTTGTAATATCTAAAGCAATGCAGAAATTGGGCATTTTCTATCGGGCCCAGATAGATCATTCCATTCTCTCTTGAAATAAACCAGAAAATTTATAGGACTTTCAAAATTGACAAAATAGAGGCAGTTTTTGTGAGAATTTTCAAATCTATATTTCTTAAAAACCCTAGGGTTGTTTTTCTCTAAATTTTTTAAAGTTTGAAATAATATGTTGAATGTACACCAGAATCAAAGGTATTATTTACAAAAGCTTCTACAAGAATGTTTGTATCACTTTTTCTCTCTCTTGCGTTATTATTAAAATATTTTCTAAACTATGCATAAATTCTATTTGTTGTTGTCATAAATAATCAAGGAGATTGTAACTCAATAGGAAGAACATATTTTGTTGAGAATTTTTTTTCCTTAAAGTCTAAATAATCAAAGAAATTATACAATGTTTAGCATTTTTATATTATCTGATTTGTATAACAATATTGTTATTTAGCATCATTTTTCTCGATAGTAATATTTGCCAATCATGGCTAGGTGTCTGTGCCCTAAAGGTATTTTTTAATTTTATTATCTATTTAAATCTTTCACACGTCACGTAAATAAAAAATGTAAAATATGGATTAATTAATTGCATCGAATATCCAGCCTTTAAAGGAAAAAGTTTTTAGAAAAATGTGTTCGTTCGGTTAGTTCACATACTATTTGGTTATTGATGAAATCAGAAAATTGAATTTATTCATATTTTAGCGAATATTTCAATTATAACGCAAGATAAATAATTGTGGTCAGGACTTTTTTCGTAGAACTTTTTGTTTAGAAGTTTGTATAACACATGTCACCTAATCACCTCTTGAAAACAAAATATTTCTTGTGGAAACGATTTTGTGACTAGAGCCCGATGGGAAACGAAATCGGCCCTCAAAATGATTGTATTTGCCAACAATTTCGTAAATGTTTACTTCATAATTACGACTTGTCTAACTCATGAAACTTATAATTAAAATCTTATTGGGATTCTATTGCCACCTATTCTTACACGGATATTAGTTGGGCTTAGAAGTTCTTGTGAATGTTGAATTTCTCAGATCATTTATCGGTTGAAGTATTTACAAATTGTTAGGCTGCAAAATAAAGTTCAATTTCGGTTTAAAAATCTGCAGATTGCAGATAAGGTTCAATCTTATATAAAAAAAAATCTATATGAGGAAGCACAACAATTTAATGATCTATTTAAACCCTAGTGATTTGGAATCTCTTTAGTCCAAAGTCTAAATGACGTTATCGTTAGGTGTGAAAATCCAATTAGGAAGTCACTTTTCAGGCATGTAATGCGAAAGGTCGTTAAAGCTTTATAACTCAATTAACCATTTGTTTAATTTGAGCGTTGATACACCTAGACTACCAACATTGATAATTAAAACTGTTAGCAAAACTATCCATCAAATTAAATTATCAAGTTAGTCGCACATTTAGCGAGGAGAAGAGAAATTTTTAATTAAAACGATATGACATTATGGAAATAAAGTTCCATTCTAGTCTCTCTTCATTTCTCTCGAGCGTGATGAATTAATTTATAATTCCTTCAACATTTTTTTTTTAGTATGAACGAATTCAATATTTCTCAATCGGTCTGATTCACTACAATGAAACATTTTTCTATTATCGCGACTTTAACTTCTTCAGGAGCACGATTGACGTTTAGTCAGGAGCATAAATTATTGAATGAATAGCTTATAGCCGGGCAACACGAGAAATTCGTTCAATTGAATCTGGTGTAGACGCTTTGCTGTAAAGCGGATATCATGTGAGAAAGTGTACTTTCAGGGACTGCAGAGTCGATTCACTCTGAAACGCATCACACGTATACGAGTAGGGCCCTGTTTACAGTTGACAGTGAATCAAGGAGCACTATGCACTTACATTTTCCCGTTAAGTACACTATTGCCCTTTAGTATCTGGATAACCATTTTTAGCATTTGAAATTATTCAATTTTGAATTTTAATGTTTATCTATTCGGACTTCAAACATTTTTTGCTTTGTAAATTTGTCAAGAAACTATTGAAAAAATAATGCAACTAGTGATTTGAGAATAAGACCATATTTGAAATCATTGTATTATTTTTCTTCCAATTAACTCCTCTTAATGGGAGATAACAAAAGTCAATCATCTTTTTTTATTTTAATCAACGTAATGCACATTATGGCACATGGTTATTAAAGAAAATAAAAACTGGTTTATGGAAAATGGTTGTTTAGATTACTAAAAATGAGAGAAAGTTATTATTATTATTACACCGTTAAGCCATTTCCCTTTCGGGGTAGGCGTGACTCACTCGGTAGGGGAAAGGAGTAGTGTGTGGAAGGGAAAGAGAATTTTCAGATTGATCCAGAATTCTCGTGTTATTTGATTTAATAGCACGTTCGTTCCGTAACACTGCTCCGACCCAGGTTGCTGATCAATCCCTCTAGCAATCACCCCAAGCGAAGAACCTCATGAAGTCGTTATGTAAGGTTCCCCACTTGGGTCCATTAGTGGCCAAGGTCTTTTGTTTCAGGCGTCATTCAAAATACTGACACTCTTTTTATTAACTATTTGCCTCCATACTTTCCTGTCCTGGCATACTTCTCTAGCTTATTTTATGTCCATGCATCTTTTTTATGCAGGCTCTCGTGTTTCTGTGACTTCTTATGTCTCTTCTAACTAGAGTCTCATTCACACATTTTACCCATTATTTCCACGGTCTACCTCTGGGCACGCTGCCATTTACTTTACCTTGATACACTTCTTTCGTTAGACGTTCATTTGGCATTCTATCAACATATCCGAACCATCTTAGCCGATTTCTTTCCCATGTGTCTACTAGCGTCTCTTCTGCACCACATTCTTTTAGAATTATCTCGTTATTTACTTTGTCCATCAGAGTTTTCCCGCCTATTATGCACATAAAAAGTTGGTTTTAAGAAAAAGAAAAAAGTATATCAAATAGCACGGGTGTGCCAAAATCATTTGATTCAAGTTAACCTGAGTCTGAGTTGGGTTTCACTAAAAAAAAGCTTGATGTGCCTGTCAAACAAAGATATATGATTTAGCGCCTAAATTTTATGTTTTTTATTTTGATAAAATCAAATTGAGTTGATGAGTTTCGTGAGTGAATATGAATTTTTAAGTTAAGCTGAGTTTATCATTAATTGAAAGCTCAACTTATCTTAATTTAAAATAGAAGAAAATCTGCCTAATTTGAGCAAGTTCAAGTAAAAAAGTATACACACCACTGTCAGATAATAATTTAAAAATACAAGAACTTCCTCGTTCTTAACGTCGGCTTATTATTTAAAATAATTACTTACAACCTCTCGCAAACTTTACTTAAAAGATTTCTTGCCAGCATTCAGGCAGGATCAATACATAAGACAAGTGAGAATTCACATGAGGCAGAAGATCAAATAAATAAACTTCAGGTCCATAATGTGGTAGCATGAAATGAAGATTTACGGAAACTCGAAGAAAGAAATTCAGACAGGAAAAGATATAGACACATTGATATTCACATTGAGATTTATGGAGTACACGATTCCAACACCGATTGTACCAAACTTGGAAGCAAAGCTTCGATGTTGGGGGCAGAGAATTTAGTTCTATGGTTTCAAACTTTGAACCTCGTTTGCGCTGGCTATTGTTTCTCGCTGAGGTCAACAACTGTCCACGAAAAATGTCTTCCTGTTGTGTCTCCTAAATATTGCACTCTGTTTTCGATTGGCAGCAGAGAGACTAATATAAGTAATATTGTGTTTGTTATGAACAGCACTCAAGCTTGAATCGTTAAATTTCGATTTGGGGTATGAAATTATTATTAGAATTGCCTCTTGCATATAAATTTAGACCTTTCCAGTGTTTGTGGATTTATATCTTACTCTTCTGTGAGTACTATGTTTTCAACAATATAACATTGGGAAAAGAAATTATTCATGAGCAACTATATATTCAAAGGTTGGCGTCAAATTATCTTCATTGAGATATGCTCAGTTGCGTAATAAAAATCTACCTGCAAAGGTACATTTTCTTTGATCATTTCTGTGTTCGAAATACAATACTTCAAGAAGAAATAATTTTCATTTGACTAAAGACGACGACTCTTCAAGACTGTCATTAAATGTGATATTATACGCTTGTGCACAGGCAGTATATATAAAAAAATAACAAAGAAAATAGTTTTTGTATAGAAGAAACGTAGACTGTATTATATATAGATTCTATACTTCAATTAAACGTGTGCGTTTTTAATTAAGGATCTCATGAATGTTTGCAGTCGCTAAAATATAAATGATGCACATAAGTGCTTTATTTGACATATTTTGAGACATAGAAAAAAATTTACTTTCATGTTACTGAAAGTATGCGTAATTTTTTACTGTTAAATAACCCTTCGATATAACATTTGTAGTGCTTGCAGAAATCTAGGCACCTAATCAATATAATTTAACAACAATAAATTATTTCAAAAACAATTTTTTCTAATTTTTCATCTTCGTTATTCTAAAAAAGACTTTTATTTTCTGCATACAATTCAACTCGCACTTTAGAAAAATGAATACTGCCATACAATTGTAAAGTAAGAGTGAAAAAATAAAAGCAAGTTGGTGAAAAAGCTAGAGCACCGTTATGTTAATTACCTAGGAATTGCACGGAACAGTACTTTCTTTGAGTACACTCTAAACTGCACTAAGGATGAGTGTTGACATCATATCCCACAATTGCTGAACCCTTGTTAAAAAATTAATTGAACTAGAGTCTCAATGAAATGGTCGTATTTGTAGGATTTTAAGATCCAAGTAGAACAACAAAAAGTTCTAGATGCTTTTTTCCTTTCCTCAGATGAAAAAAATATCAATGGTGAGAAGGAACTTAAATTTCTACATTAAAAGAAATTGACGAGGTGAGTGTGCAACTGTATAATGGTAATGATTATATTCGGAGATATATGTATCAGAACCTCGTTTTTTCTACTTACATTTTCTTTAACCAAATCCGATGGGAAATATTTGTACGTGTTCAGTGAGGATTTAAGGAAAAAGAGATATTTTCTCTCATAGTTTATTATAGTTTGAAAACCTACGTATCTGTGTGATATAAAACTCGACTGGAATTATATTTTTCAAATAATAAATATTTGGTACTGTATAATAATAGTATTTCAGCTGTGTCTTCATTTTTGCGCTCATAAGTCTTTTTCTTTTAATTTACATTTAAATCATTTAATTAAACCAAGTTATAGTATGAGTCTTTAAGGCTGATTCCCATAAAAAATTAACAATTTTGATATAGATATTCTCGAAAACAGAAAAAATGTTAACCACTTAAAATGATGTTTTTGAATAAAGAGTAATCCAACAGAGTATTTAACTATAAAACTAAAAGATCCAGGAAAGTATTTGAGAAGGATATGAATTTTACATGTTACTAGAAGTTGTGTAACATAACGTGCAACAATGATAAAACAAAAGAAATCTTTCATAAATATATGCAAAATAGGGGAAAATGACTATTTTCATCATTTGTTTTATTTTGCCTTTAACGTGTTAAGACATTCTCTGAATTATATAGTATGATTAACTAGTATATAGCGTTACCGGAGATTTGATAAAAATTATTACTGAAAGACAATGATGATTATTTTTTATTATTTAAATCACACGTTCAGAAATTGATTTTTAACCAAACTTATATATTTGTAAGTAAAAAATAAAGAATTTTAGTCTGCATTATAAATATTTTTAATTCTTACATTATGTATGAAAGGCGTAAAGAAGGCATAAAACAGTACCATTTGATACACACGATACTTGTTTTCTACATTCCTGGAAAACAAGCATTTAAAGCAGATAGAGGATGTTTGGTGTACTTGACTATGTTAGGTTCTAAGTGGAAGAAAGAAATTGCGTACTTAGCAGAAGGTGGACTATGGAGTTCAGCGATTCAACTTTTTTTAAAGCTAAATATAATTTCATCTGTATTTTAACTTGCGTGGTGCAGTATGTGTAACAGACATAAAGTTTTATGTGAAGGGCGTAAAGTTTCATGTAGCGGGCGTCAATTTTCATGTCGACCCATTGGCGAAGTGCACATGTGCAAACTTCACTAGGACAAAAGGGCCACAATACGGCTGCTTTGCATTCAAGCAATGGCGCGTTTTCAATCGGGCTTGGGCAAAAAATTATTTTCGAGTTTTATCCTAAAATTTCGAAATTGACATCTCTAAGATATTGTACTCAACTCATGACTTTAATATTTTAAAAATCAAAATAAATTATATCTGTGAATCTCAAATATTAAGAAAATTCTGTTATTATTAATCAGGAATTTTCCCTTTTTAATTTGTAGTTTAGGACAGGTGGTGTGGCAGGATGTTTTTTATACATTTATATTTATTATTCCTAAACACATTCTGGACAAAGATTAAGTTTTATAAATTAATTGTGCTTTGTTTACTCTGCAGATTATTTTTTATTCAGAAAGAGAATACCATCGATAATTATAAATGTCTCTTAGTACCAAAGATAAATACAACATATTTTGAAAACTTTTGAAACACCACTTAATTGTTAGTTCAAAATAAAGTAAAAGCCAATACTATATAATAAATATACTCTATTAAATTATACGTTATCAGATAAGATTTTTAATTGGCCTGCATATAATATTATAATATCTGATAATAAATTCTTGATATTAAGTATTCTCTAAGAGTTCAGTAAATATAATAAAAATAAATTAAAGGAAATATTTATATAAATTATATTATGAATTATCACTGATAACTGTATTTGAAATTGGTACCAGATTTGTGTCCTTCAAAATCAAATTACAACATAAGGAGTTTCTGCTCGTGTTCACCAGTACTTGTCAAGGCAAAAGTTAATGCGTTAGTAATCCCTTTCAACACCCGAAGTTAATTTCATTTGTGGTGTGCCGTAACGCGTGAACGCGAGAGGAATTTCCAAGCGGGTGTAGCTAGTTCAGATTCCAACTGCGGAACTGTTTATTAGCATCTGTCAGAAACTGTCCTTGAGTCAAACTTTCTATGGAAAGATTCCTCAAACTTAATACTATGATTGCTTTCAACTTCTTTAATAAACTTATGCAAACTAGGCGTCGGTGAAGACACGTGAGATAGAAATTGGCGAATAGAGTTTTAGATATCAGTAGAGTTTATCACATCGTTAGTCTATCTTTCTGGGGGCATCAAAGTTTTCAAATATTCTCTTAAATATATTAAGCACAGAAACGTTTATACAATCTTGGTGGAGAAGTACTTTTGAAAGTATTCTTCTATTAAAGTCATTTTTAAATATGTAATTATCAGTTTCATTATCCTATAATGATATTAAACCATAATTTGTATTTGCTTATGAAGTAAATCTATATTGTGTTCAACTCAAGAAAGTCCGTGATAATTTATGTGCTCTGCCATAATAATTTTATTTTGCAAAGTGGCAAACACAAGTTCTAGTTTATGGGTCTCAAGCGACCCGTGGCTAACAGTATAAGCATGCTAACTTTTCGTGGTGTGTAACACGTGCTCTCGCTATGGTAGAGTATCAAAGCTCTGCTTGAAGTGGCTCAACTGAAATACACCTTGCAAATATTGTGAAACTTGGAGCGAAAAGAGTGCAACGAACTTTCGAAATTTAATCGGCATTTACACATAAGAATCTCACAAAATCACGAAGAAATGCTTTTTCTTAGATAGGTACGCCAGGTGGTAACAAGGACAGGTCACTTGGGATCTTTTTTCACTTGTTTACTTCTTTCGCCGAAGGAAACATTTTAACCAAAAAACTATCAAGACCTGTCTGACCCAATTCATCTTCTTAAGTGGCAAGTTCTTCAAGCGCTCAGAAAAATACTCCGAAAAAATAGATCAGTTTTATGAAACTAGTTTTTTTTCTTTAATTGAAGTAAGAACCAATTATAAGTTTTGTTTTAGTATCAGTATAAATTCAAAAAATGTAATAAAATTCTCAAGACAGTTATATCCTGATGGCTGAATAAACTATGAGACGAAAGATATTATATTCATAGGGGTGGATGAAATATTTTGTGAAATAAATGTCTTTGTTAATTGAGGTGAAAGCTTGAATTCTGTCTACTTAGTTAGCCTCTGCTATCAAGGGAGTGTCATTAATCTTTCCTCAATGCAATAGAGAAAACAAAGAAAGTATCACACATTTATTTTCTCTGTGATGTAGGGTTCACTCAAATATATTAAAATGAAAAAGTACTATACATGTGAAATATCATTCAAGATATAAAATATAATGTGAAATTTTATTTCACGATTTACTGCCGCCTAAAAGTACTGTCATTTATAAGCTTCTTTATTTTAAATGGAATCAGTTTTAATATTTTCGACACCTAAATAATGAATGGTAATATAACGGTAAGTACTAATATAAATTTATTTATAGCGGTTCATATTTAATTCACATTACGCAGAAAGTAATGAAATGGTAAATAAACTTCAGATTTGAAATAATTGTAACAATTGAAATACATAAATCTTTATGCACTTTTTAATTTGAGCTCAAAATAAAAAGAAAAGAGTTTATTGATATAGAGTATGTTATATAAAGTAAAAAAAATGTTTTTTATTTTGAAAAGGTCCTTAAAGTCAAATTCTCTTCTTCGCCCCTGCTTACTTGATCTTCCAAAATTCAAAGTTTCACAAAATTTTTTAATCACTTGTACCAGAATGTTAATCGGGCTTGAAGGACGTTTTTTATAACCTTTGACTTTGCTTAAAGAATTGTGTAGAACTGACCTCTTGTCATAAAAAATATATTCGTAGAGAAACATGTTCTTATCCAAATAATTTTTTAAAGCACAAACACACACACACACAAATTTGTTTTCACTCACCAAAAGTTGGAGGTGTTTGGGTGCGCACGAGAGCGATGTAAACAAGAAAGAAGAAAAGTCGACAAGAAACCTTCGCCTCTCGGTGGCGGTTAGATCGCGAAACACGTTCACTGATCATCGCGGAGCTGAAGGACGAGAGGACTCAACACGTCCCGGCATCCCGACTGAGGGATCGCACTGAGGGATGCCGCGATCAGCATCACACAATTCCACCCCTTTTGTCCTTGGCGCGCTACTCCTAGGCGCAGACGCTTTCCCTTTCCACCCCTCGTATCACATTCGTTTTCCTCTTCATCCTCTTCATCCATTCCATTCTGCCCCTTTCAAAACCCTTCCACTCATCGCGCACTCTTTCTTTCTCTCACAGATCTCTTATCCATTCGTCCACCTTTTCTTCACCCTACCTTCTCGATTACCGTATATATTCCTCTTGGTGCTAGTAATTCCTCTCACTTATCTCTTATCAATAGGGCGACATTAATTATCACTCTCGGGATGCACCTGTGGAACGCCCCATCCGCGCAATCTTTTGGTGCATTCCGAAGCTTGTTAACTTATCGTCGCCGCGAGAGAATGAACAAAGAAAAGTTGAGATCAATTTCCAAAACAGGAGCGTTGATCTCCAGATCTAAATTTATGGATAACGGAGCATCTGTTTTATTGAAAGAAATTATTCTGAAAAATATTACTTTTCAATTGTTTATTTAAAAGAAAGAACGTGTTTTTACTTAAGGGGTTAGTCTACTTTGGACGCTCGAAAAATTGCTATTTTCGCGATTTAAAAAAAAATTTATAATAGATATTTATATAAACTTATTGGGTTTGATAAATCAAGTCGTCAAATTTATGAAGAAAATTTTTCCATTCATTTTTATTAATATTTAAATACAAAAACTGCAGTTGAACGTAACGCCGAAAAAATGGATAGGTTAGGTAGCTCCATCAGAACTCAAGAACGTCTTGACCAAAACGAAAAAATCAAAGTGCTGTGGAATCAGTATGACACCAGCTACGAAATGACACTTGGGTGTAAAGTATTGACGAAAAATAAAAAAAAAAGCGATGCAGCTAGACATTGAAAACGTTGTTTTGAGAAAAACGTGTTTAAAGTTTTTTAAAGTGATTAAAAGGCAGGTGAATAAAGGCAGGGGATCAATAGGCAGAAACTTCGAGCACGCTATACTCACAGGTAGACGGAATAAGGCAGCGATGTTCAGGTCAAACAAAAATATGCCCGCCGGGCGTCCACATTCTCATTGCGCGCCGGGCGTACAGCGCTTCGCGCCAAGTTTGAGCGCGCCTAGAGGGCGAGGGTACGCCCTCGCGCTTCGCTCTAGTTTTTATACGTGTCATGTGTAAAAAATGAAAACCGCTAAAAAAGGGCCTTACAGAAAAAACAATATTAATAATAATAAATAAATAATAAGTAATAATAATTATAGTAATAAATAAAAATAGTAATATAACTTCAGTAATAATAGTAATAGTAATAAATATAGTAATAAATAATAATAATGTGCTAATTCCCTATCATGCATTTAACTACAACTCCATCCGTCGATAATATGGTAAACGCCAGGATTTATCCAATATGTATAATCAGGCAGACTGCTCTTATCAAGATCACATGATTGCATTAAAAAAGTGCGTCTGTGCAAATATCTTTGGTCTGTGACTAAAAATATATACCGGGACAGCCCCGCGCAACTCTAACAAAAATGCCTTCGACATATTTAGCTTTAACCATCTTAAGCGTGACACATCAATTTAAAATAATATAATAATCATATGATTAAAAATGAAAACGGCTGGCGTCAATATTAAAATTAGTTTGTTATAAAAAGGAAGGTTCAATATTTACGGCAATATTATACGGGTGGCAAAACAAGTGTAAGGTTGAATGGGAAACTGAGTGACTGTTTCGCTATTATGCAAGGTGTTACAAGTTAGCGTTATGTCTTCATGGCTCTAAGAAGATGCAGATCTCAAAACAGTAAGAGTACGTGGGCTAGCCTTCGCAGATGATAAGGATCAATCGAAGACTTGCAAAGAAATTTGAACAAACATTTATCAAATGCAGCTAAAATGGTAATACATAATTCTATATTTGTACCGACTGTACTATTCGGTAGCGCGACATGGACTTATCAAGAAGAAGATAAGAGTAACACTAACGCAATTGACATGAGATTCATGCACATAATAAGCGCGAAATCCCTAATGGACAAAGTAAGTAACGAGATAATTCTAAAAGAATGTGGTGCAGAAGAGACGCTAGTAGACACATGGGAAAGAAATCGGTTAAGATATGGTTCGGGCATGTTGAGAGAAGTCCAAATGAACGACTAACGAAATAAATGTATCATGCAAAGTAAATGGCAGTGTGGCCACAAGCAGACCATTGAAAAAGTGGTTAGAATGTGTGTATGATATCCTAAATAGAAGAGACATAAGAAGCCACAGAAACGCGAGAGTTGCATAAAAAAATGCATGGACGTGAAGAAAGCTAGAGAAGTATGTCAGGACAGAAAAGTATGGCGACAAATAGTTAATAAAATTAGTGCCAGTCACGAAGGAATAATAAGGAGACCCAACTGCCAGTGGGAAGCCATCTGAAACTGGCAATAGAAACATTACCGTAAGTGATACGCACATTACAGGAAGATCTTAGATTTGAGTGCGCAGGTGCGCAGTTGTCCTCTTCCTATACATGGAAAAGTGTGCGAGTGAAAAAGTTTGTCAAATTGACATAAGTTAGAGGTTGTGTTCTTTTGTTGATCATCATACGAAAGATACACAAAATAAATATATAAACAGTATTTTCGGTACTTGCTGGAAAAATGTGTTAACAGATTTTGAGAAGGAAACGTATAGGTAAATACCTTTTAAATTTGTAATATAATAAATAGGCTAAAGATTCTTAAGGCTCAATGACAGTGAGGTAAAACAATCAAATATATTAGACTTTTATTGTACTTACAGTGAAGTCTTTAAAAGAAACGAAGTGTATTTGCCTTCTTCGGCGTGTAACTTCGTCTACAACTCGGAACTTGACACCTCGTGGCTTAGAACACATTTCTGACACTTGCATCAAAACAAACAAACAGAACCTCCAAACTTACGTCAATTTGACAAACTTTCTCACTCGCACACTTTTCCATGTGTAGGAAGAGGACAACTGTGCACCTGCGCACTCAAATATAAGATCTTCCTGTAATGTGCGTATCACTTACGGTAATGTTTCTATTGCCAAGTAAGGGAACGGAGTTAAGTCTCCTTATTATTCCTTCGTGGTGCCAGTAGAGTGAATGACGCCTAAAACAAAAGACCTCACGTGGCAGCTTTGTGAGGCTCTTTACTTGGGGTGATTGCTAGCGCAATTAATCTGCAACCTGGGTCGGAGCACTGTTGCGGAACGAACGTATTATTTAAATAAATAAAAAGAGAATTCTAGATCTATCTAAACATTCTATAACACCTTCCTCACATTACTCCCTTCCCCACCGAGTGAGTAACGCCTTTAAAAACAGAGTAAATATGTTAAAGTGTATTCAATCGCAATAAAACCATTGGCGGTGAGAAGGGGGGGCGTTTTATAGAGGGCAGGAGGGGAAAATATTCAATACAAGTTTGACAAAATATTGCTTGTCTCCAGAAACACGTTGGTATACAAAGTTTTGAGTAAACTTGATATATCGAAGTTTGTCAAAATATGAATATACACTAAAATGGGTCAAAAATAAAAAATTTTGGAATTTGAAATGATCATTCCGCAAAAGGGTTACCAGCGTTCAGAAAAAATGTTGAGAAATATCTCGTTCACAGAATTTTTAAATTTTCATGAATTTCAATTTTTCCTAACATTTCTACAGGTCAAATAAGTTTTTTGAATTTCGATTCCTGAATTTAAACGATTTTTTCACCCTGGTGTATTAAAAATATTGGCTAAAAGTAAGGGTGAATTAGATAGAATACATAAAGCATATACATAATATCTTATTTTTATTAATACTTGATTTATTTAATATTGAATATTCAATAGTTAAAGTTATATTTTATTTTATATTTTATTTTAATATCAATTCCAAATTAATTACACGTTTTTACGATCCCAATATGCCTACTTTTCCGCCTAGTAATGTTTTTCAGTACCAAAATTTTTTATTTTTAAACCATTCTAATACACACATGCTCACATAGCAAGTCATATAAAAGCTTTAGTTGACCTCTTTACATGTATTGCTGAATCATTTATAACAAGATATTAGGATGATTAGTTAAAAGAGATTCTAAATTTCAAGATTGTTATTGGATACAATTTTATTGTTTAGATTGTGACAGTAGCTACACACACCAAATTAATTTTGATTACTATAGACATATTTTTTTCATATAATTTGCTTATTTTTCCTATTTCGTTGTTTATTTTCGGCATCACCATTTATTCCAAGATTCAATTTATATCAGGTTGGTTCTAATTTTTATGAAGTAATTGTCAGGAACCTTGAAAAATCTAAATTATGACCCTATATCCTTCTTTTCGAAGATCAAAACGAAAATACATCAAGCCTACCTAATTAAAATTTTTTAGCATAAAACCGTAATTTAAAACCAGATCTTGGTAAAAATGTTTTTACTTTATTTCTTCAATTTATAAAGAAACGTATGATTATCACGTATCAATATTTAGACTGCAGCAGCCCTGATATTCTATACGATAAATAAACGATAAAGCAAACAAGGGACCCTAAATGGCTGCTTTTTTATTTTATGATTCTTAAAATATAGTTTTGTATGCCAGGATAAAGTGCCTTCTATACAAAGTGCTCAACGTGCTCATAAACTGAAGATTTACATAAACCACAGAAAGATGCACATAATACTTTGCAGGAGCTGTTTTTATATTTTCATGAAAATGAAAGTCCATATTTATATTGAGGAAATTTAAAAACCACGTAAGATTTTTAGCCGTGTCTAGGCTTAACGAAATTCGGTGAGGGTTAGAACAAATATTTTTGATATTCTCTCTCCGGGCAGCTAGAAACGGGTGGACTGCCGAGTAAAAATCCTTCGACTTGGTTTCGACTTGAATTGACCCCAATCAAGACATGCTGAAGCCGAAAAGTTTGACTTGAGCATGTCTCAGTTTTAAGACAGAGCCAGACTCCAATTTACCTTGAAGGAATATAGTCAAATTTTTAAGACTCCAAGACAAGGAATTTATAAACTTGAGTGTATACCTGACATAACAAAAAGGGTCATTCTGACTGTCATAAGCACTAATCTTTGTTAATGATTAAACAATCTTGTATATTTTTATACAATATATGTATATATATTTAATCAATCTATTTACGGCTTTTCATTTATATCATACTTGTTTGGTGAGGATACCGAAAATGTTGTTTGTTTTTACGTATTTCTAACGGCTTAGGAGACCCTTCTAGAAAGTTAAAATTTAAATTTTTTGAAGACAATGTTTAAGTCTTGCGACAAGGAAACTTCATCTTAGCCACAAATTGATGTCTTGGAGTCGAACTTAAGTCAAACTCAAGTCAACCTCAAGTCGAAGCAATTTTATTCGGGCTCGACTCAACTAATGGCGAGGAGCATAGCACAAATATTTTCAGTGAGCTTTGAAGATTCATTGATACTCGACATGTGTAATTCAATACTAGGTAAAAAAACACATTCACGTATCATCACACGTTTGGTCGTCAGCGTTATTAATAAACGTCGAATGTTCTACGTCATTTCTCACGCACCGTGAAATCTCGTGCAGCGTTCGTTTGTGCGATCCAACAATTATTGTTCCCCCCCCCCCCCCCAATATCGTCAGTATTGTCTGTCCCAACGAAAAATATTCTTAATTTTCGTTTATAAAAATGCAGTGAATTGAAAAACAGTTGATGTACCCTAAAAGGATTTTTTTTAAGAATAAGAATATTAAAATTGAAATCCTTCTTTCAACACCAACAGGAAACTTTAGATTTGAATAAGAGCCTTAAGGTGAAACGGTAATTTCCTCCAAATAGTTTCAGCAAAACCACTCGCAAAATAATGCATTAATTCAAATTTTGTTTTTTGCACTGTTAAAAGTATATCGAACTCTATGGCGGGCTTCTCTTCAAAATTAATTTTTTTAACATTTTTAAAAATTTTTATTAACAAAATCTGAGATTATCGCATCCCGAAAATTTTGGATGTTAAAAATGGGAGAAACCCGCCATGCGGAAAGTACTAATGAACATAATATCAATAAAAAAAGATTAAATTATTCATTTATTTAAACATGGTTTTGCTGAAAACAAAGTAAAATAAACC
>NC_046664.1:88234686-88238105 GCF_010883055.1 Belonocnema kinseyi | reverse complement strand
CTTCATAATTGCCAGGGGGCACTAGACTGTATTTCCGATTTTCTTTTAGATATCACTGCAGTCATTGCCGTCCTCAGCCAAACCTACCGTTTCGCCTTAATTGTCTTTTTTATATTTGAAGGTTTTCATTAAAAATTGTATTTCTTATTAAAATTTTATCATAATTATTATTTTTTAGATAAAATTCGTTAATAAATATCATAATTTATTAAATTTTCCACGATTTAGAAAGATCCACATTTTGTATAGACTGGGCTATAGGTGGTCTGAAGCTGTCAAACCAATGTGGCTGGCCAAACATGATCCGCTCTACTTGAAAAGATAACACAGGATAACATCATCTCTGTAGCAGGGATGATGACCTAATAAATCTGAAAATATTTGTTTGATGGATATTGTTATGAGAACCTTAATTAATTTCGAATGGAAAGAATAGAATAAATGTCATACTGTGATCTTTCTCTGATTTTCCAAGATCATCTTTTCATCACTTCTATATTTAGTATTTTGTTTCTTACATTATTTATCAACGTTCCAATTCCAAAAATATAAAATATTAAACTAATACTAAACGACTATCATTAATTGGATTATTCAATTATAATGAATAACGATATCTGACCAAAACTATAGTTAATTCACATGAAGATCGTCTTTATAAATCACTTCCTTGTTTTTAATTTTTGTAATGGACTAAGGAGTTATGAATTTCATAATTCAGATTATACCTAATAAAATGACTGAAATTACCATAATTCTAATGTCACAAGGAAATTTTAAATTTCTATTTAGTAGATTATTTCGACAATATTTCAGAATTATCGACCTATCAATAATCAATTTCAAAATTAAAATCTAACTTCCAATCATACCAAATTTAACATTCTTTTTTGTCTCAACAATTGTATGATTAACTCCTTCTGGAAAAGTTATTACTCTTAAGGCCAGCCTGTTTGTTTGTTTGAAAATATAGACTATTTAAAAATTATTATTAGGACGGGAATCTCCTTAAAACTAATTCCTATTTTTAGAATTAACGGTGGCTTTTTCCAAATTTTAATATTATGGTTTTCGTACACAATCTTGTCGTCATTTATATGAAGTTTAATATATTTCTCAAGACACCCGCAGAGAGAATCTTGATACCTTTAGAAATTCTCTGATTTTGCTTTCAGTAGTGGTTTTCATTCAGTCTGAAAATGGAGCCTGCTTAAAATGCTTTCCAGCGCGTGGGTCCTTGACTACGTGATGCGACAGGTGAACACTAGGAGAGTTACACTGTGGAACTAGGAACTAAACTTTCGATTAGGGCAGCGTCGCGAGCTGTAAATAACGATGGAGTGAGGTGTGGATTATACAATTTCGTAGCATATGGAAAGCCGACATTGTCGAAAGGTTCTTGCAAGGGGTCCACATAGCGCCGGAGGCGTGTCAGCGTCTCCACGGCGCCAGAAGATGCACTGCTACTGTAACTTCCAAGTGCAAAGAAGATCTTTCTGTTGAATTCGCTTCCTTCTGCCTTCACGCTTTGCTCAGGAAATGCAGTTTTCTTTCACGTTGCCAACAAAGCATTCTATTTACATACATTTTGAAAAATAAGTTTAGACCCTCTTAAAAGAAATGTTTTTTTTAGGAATCGGAACCTTTTAGCTTTGGAAACAAGTCAAAATCGTTCATTAAGATTTAAATGACCTTCAATATTTTTCTCAATATCCGCGCCGGAATTCGCGACTTACATGCACGTTGAGAAGAATCTAAGTTTGTGTCTTCTCCATTGTTAGCGTTACCCTGGACTAAGAGGACTTTAGTCCACCAGAAAACTAAGTAATACTATGATAACTAACGTACAGGTTGGTTAGGACCTTTGGGGCCATCCCTAAAACTATGTTACCAATTTAAGGGGAGAGGGTTCCGCAAAAAACTGCGGTCGGTAAAAAGATTAGGATGGGACTTTAATAGATGGTTCGGTGGAGGTAATGTTCCGACTTTATATACACTGTGAAAAATACGCTTTAAGATTGCACTTCAAAGTGTAAATTTGCACCTGTAAAATGTCACTCTAGACGCATTAAAATTACAGGTTAGAAAGAAAATTTACAGATGTTGTGTAGAATGACATCTCTTACAGGCTTAATTCTATGACTTTACATACATTCATACGACGTGTTGAAAATCACTACATTCAGAGTGTAAAAAAGAACTCACGCTGTACATAGTAAAATTCACCAGGCTGGTAAAATTACCGACAGTTCGCAAATTTCATCTGCTCACTTTCGGCGAAAGCATTAATGCGAGTGACTGATTTTAAATTATAAATTTTGTACGATTTACGCTTGCGTAATTATAAATATATTTTTAATATGGTCTTAATGATTTACGTACTTGAGGTGACGTTGATATTTTGGAGAAATTTTCCACTTCCCGTTGTTCAATTTTACGTCACATATTAAATTTCAGTTCAGTTGAGAATTTTACACTTTTGTTCAATTATTGACATTTCTATCCAAATTTCACGCCGCTGCGCGTGAGTCCACTTTTTACATACGTTTAGAGTACTAAAATCCCACAACCTTTTTTTACAGTGTAGCGTTTGGCACATTTCCGGATAAAAACTTTTTTAAAAGTTTACGAATTTTGCGATATATAGACTTCCAACGGTATTATTCAATAATAACTTAGTAAGTTTGTAATTCATTTTTTCATTTCAGACTTTGCACACTCTCCTCTATTTCCCTATTTTCCCCTTTTTCGAAATTCCCCTTTAGCCCCCGCTTTCAAGGATCTTTCCCTTTTTCTTATCATTTTGCTTAAATGTGAAATGAATTAATAAAACCCAATTAGAAATTCCAACTATTTAATTACTTAATAAGGGGTCTTAATAAGGGGTATTTTGTGAATGACCTCAAACTTATTAACTTTTGAAACACCAATCTGATTAGTTTCAAATTTTGCACTCAGTTGTTAAAAACACGAGGCAAGATAAAGTTCCTTAAAGACCAGTTTTTGAACAACGGTTATGGTTTTAACCACAAACAGAAAATAATGAAAAATCAAATTTTTGATTTTGCGGCCGAACTAGGCAAGACGCGAATAACGATGAATAGACTAAAACAGTGCATCTAGAAAAGTTCTAAAAATGTATTGGTGATCACATTTCAATAGGATAAGCAGTTTTTGTTTTTAACTTAAAAAATAAGATTTAAAATAAAAAATTAATTTTTGAAAAAATGACGCAAGCAATGAAAAAATTTGAATCTACAAATATTGCTCTTGAAAAAGGATTCAAAAATATTTATTATTAATTATTTTTTGATAGAAGGCATATTTTTTTGTTTTAATCGAAAAAATAATATTAAAAACAAAATATTACATTTTGGAAAAATGAAACGAGGAATGCAAAAAAAAATTATAGAAAAAAA
>NC_046664.1:88226013-88234586 GCF_010883055.1 Belonocnema kinseyi | reverse complement strand
AGCATGTGTGTGATATTTCACTTGTCGTTACAATTTATTAATATTGTATTGTAATTAAAAAATGTTCTACTATAATAAAAAATCATGATTGCATCCTCTTAAGTTAAGGCGTGTTCCTTGGGTGCACTTTTTAGTTGAAAAGCGATGTGAATATGAAGTTTAATTGTTTAAACTAACACATTTTTCGTAGTTGTAATTTTTTGTATTTTCTTGCCTTTGCAATTAATGTTTTTGTAATTTCTGTATATCTGAATTTTTTCTGAACATATTTCATTGTTCTTATTTGTTGCAACAATCTCATATTAACAAAAGTTTGTAGCCGCACATGCTCACACGTATATACAACTTGTACCCTCTGTTGTGCCCAGAATAAGCATCTGTCAAAAAAATTTTAAATACTTTTTTGCTTGTTTTGTTGTGCACAACATCCCCCCTCCCCACACACACAAAATTAACTACAGTTCTCGCGGGACACCCTGTATGTGAATGTACGTATATACGAAAAAAATCTAAACGACAAAATTGCTCCTTGAAAGAGAGGAATTGTTTATGAATTATTTTTTGACAGGACGTTTCGTTTTTGTCTTAAATGCAAAAATAATAATCTATTCTTGACCCTATATAATTACTTATTTTAAGTCAAACAACGCATTATATGCAAAAAAGGAAAGAAAAGAAAAACGTTGCTTTTTGAAAGCCCTACAGGATTGTTATAACAACTTTTTGATTTTTTTTTTGGAAAATAGAAAATTCAAATTTGGATCGCACAAAAATTAATGAAGAATAAAAAATTATATTTTTCTTTAAACTATCAGATAGGAAAAAACATGATCGAACAAAAATTATTCAAACAGCGAAGATCTGAAAATTTGTTATGGATCAATTTGTTACTGGACACATAGTATTTGTATTATTTCTAAAAAATAATATTGATAATAAAAAAATTTAATTTTTTGGAAAACAACACAAGGTAGGAAAAAAAGTAATAAGCCAAAGTTGTTCAGCCAAAATAGATGAACAAATTTCCTTGTCAAAATTTTCCGATAGGACGAGTATATTTTGTTTTATTCGTAAAAAATAAGTTTAAAAATAAAAAAATATATAAATTTTGAAAAAAAGACACGGCAGACGAAAATAGAATGAGAAGACAAAAGTTGTGCAACCAAAAAAGATCTAAAAATTAGTTATAAACTGTTGTTACAATAATATACTAAAAATCAAAAATAAATAATTTGTTGCCTGGGTTATGTCTACCAATTTGCTTAGGACCAATTTACGCTAGGATGCGTATTTCTGGTTTAAATAGTAAAAAATAATATTAAAAATAAAAATAAAATGTATAAAAAAACGACAACATAAGTTGCAATAAAATTTTTAATAAGAAATTTATATTTCTTCTTACAGGATCCGCCCTTCTTCAATTACGAAAACAAGGCAATAAAAATACTTACGTCTAGTGACAATGCATATTATGAATTGTAATAATCTAAATAGATGGAAATGATACGCTTTTTAGGATAGATGAGAATAAAATTTAATACAAAATAAGGAACAAATATTAAAATAATAATAAATAATATTTTTACTTTATCCTGCAATATTTAAATAAGCAATCTTAGGCCGAGGTACACAAACAAATTCAATATGCATTTGATAAAAAAGTGTCAGATATAATGTAGAAAAGTTCAAAGTTTAGACAAAAGCGAGTGTGGGTACGACACAAATAATGAAAATGTGTTCTTTAAAGCAGAAGAAGCTTAAAGGAGAATTCACAATCAGCAAATTAGAGTTGTCGATGTTCCGAACAGTAATTTTAACAATGCTGTGCACAAATGCAGAGAAAATACAAAGATCGAGCGTATAGCGTGATGTAAATACATTACAGAACGCGAAGCGCGAGATAAATATATTATAGAGCGCCTGAAACAACAGTCGAGCGCCCTAGGCGTGCTCAAACTGAAGACGAACTGTGAATGCACATTGTACATACACATGGTGCGTAAGACTGTGAATGCGTCTATCAGTGACATATTCACCTGATAGAGTTTAGGTAATAAGCGAATCATCTGAAATCCACTGAACAATAATAAGACACAGTTCCGTCTCGACTGTTTTCGGGAACGGTTGTTTTTCGAGCGTAAGGTACGCGTGTTTACATTTTAAGGCGTGCTAAAATTACGTGATCGAAATTGTGGATAAATAGTGTCTTCTTATAAAGTGCAAGTGAATACCTCGTGGGAGAGTTGCACACAGTTGCAGCCTCCAAATCAAGATGAATAACAACCCAAATGAATCCCAAAATGCATCTACACCGAATAATCTGAACCAAGTCAACAAACCACCTCCTACACATAGTTATGTAGCAGCTACAGTCAGAGATCAGTTCCCAAAAAAGAACCAAGCTATAATTATCGAATCCATATCAGATATCCCTATTGATGAGTATACCCGGGAAGTCGGAAAACTGGTTACACCAAGTAATATTAGATTTGTTTCGAAAGTCTCAGGTAATAGAGTTTGCATGTACTTAGATAGTAAACAAACAGTAGATGACCTTACCAGCAAACATGCAAGTATTGTGATAAAAGATAACACTCTGGAACTTCGACCTTTACTAATGAAATTCAAAGGACTGATCCTATCTAACGTCTGTTCAGTAATTCCGCACTATATTTTTACCGACGCTCTTGAAAAATTAAATATTAGAAGAAACTCATCCATGAGTTTTCTGAGAGCTGGGATGTCCAATCCCGGATATGCTCATATCCTCAGCTTCAGAAGACAAATCTATATCCACCCTGTCGATAAATTAAAAGTACCAGAATCTCTTCAAATCAACTTCGAAGAAACTTCGTACTGGATTTACCCCTCAACAGATACAATAAAGTGCTTTATATGCAAACAATTTAGCCATATCGCCAAACAATGTCAAAGCAAACAAGAAAAAACTGCAATTACACCCATGAATATAGAAACAAGTACTTCCAAAGATTCAGCACTGGAAGTTGACAAACAAATCGAAATTTCCGGAATAGTCGACTTTCCTGAAATTCTCCCACCAAAAGTTAACTTCAAGGACAACCTTAACACTGGACACAAATGTTTGCATTCCGATACAGCTTCTACATTATCCATTATCACTGCCAATGAATCACTCAACGACATGGACCAAAAGACCTCTGAACATAAGGCAGAATGGATTGAAGATAATAAAAAACTAAACAAGAAAAATAAAAAACCTAAAACTACTTCATCTGTGGCAGAACAAAATACAGATGAACAGCTAGCCCCTATTGAAAAGATCATTGAGGATTCTAAGGACAAGTATACAATGAACTATTTACAATATAAAAGTTTTTTCGAAAACGCAACAGGTGCTAGCAATCCAGCCTCTATTGCCAAGGATTATTGCGAAAATTTGAAACCTCTCATCTCCATGATGAATGATATGTATACCCATCTCAAAGACCGAAGTGTCAAATATAGACATACCAGAATCATTAACAAACTAAAAAAGGCACTGAGAGAACAAGAAAATGATTCTTCCAATGATGAGGAATCTACATCTCATTGTTCGGAAACATACGAGAACCCCTAAAAACCTGCAATAAAAGCGAATAATAGAATGGATCAAGACAGGAGCAAAACAATAAAAATATTATGCGAAAATGGATCTTAAAATTATACAATGGGATTTGAATGGATTCTATCCTCGTATCGAATTTCTACAACTACTCATTAAAGACTGCAATCCAGCTGTTATTTGCTTTCAAGAAACAAATTTTTAAAACTCATCTTGTTCCGACTTAAGAAACTATTCTCCTGCCTTAAAAAATAGAACCAATACAGACCATGCCAGTGGTGGTGTTGCCACCTACATAAAAAAACGAGATCCATTTTGAAGAATTGAACTTGAATACAAACTTCGAAGCAGTAGCAGTAAAAATTCTATCAGAAATTGAACTTTGTTTATGTAATATCTACATCCCTAATTGGTTCAATCTTAGCCTCCAAGAACTTCGAAAACTAATAAACCATCTACCAAAACCTTTCATAATAGTTTATGATTTTAACAGCCACAACACTCTTTGGGGTTCTCACTGCACAGATGCAAGAGGAAATACAATTGATCAGCTATTGAGTGACCCGGATATATTGCTTCTAAATAAGACCAAACCGACATATTTCAACATTGCCAGCGGTACATTCAGTGCCATCGACCTCTTGCTCTGCATTTCATCCATAGGAAATCGATTTAACTGGGAAGTATTAGAAGACCTCTACAACAGTGACCATTTCCCTATTCTACTTTAGATGCCAAGCCTATACTCAAATACCTATAATTATGAACCAAAATGGAAAATCAATAAAGCCGATTGGACAAATTACCAACATTTTTTGGATTTAAACATCGATAAATTGGCTGAACTCTCAGAGGCAAATGGTAATCAAATAGACGATCATGTGCAAAACTTTATCACATTAATTACTGAGGCAGCTGACTCCAGTATAACAAAATCTTCATTAAGAACCTACAAACACCAAGAACCCTGGTGGACCGAAGAAGTAGGAAAAGCTATCAAGGAAAAAAAGCATGCATATAATGTGTATAAAAAACACAAGTCAGAGGAAAATAAAATTGAGTTTAAAAAACTCCTATCTCTAGCACGCAGGACATGTAAGTTCAACAAAAAATACTCCTGGGCAGAACACCTTTCATCATTGAAACACAATACCCCTAGTGCCACATCATGGAGAAAAATAAACAAAATCCAAGGTTCTTCATCCTTACTTACAATTAATGCTTTGCTAAAAGAAGACCATTCTATTATATCGGATCCAATTGAAATGGCAAATGAAATTGCAGACGCTTTTAAAAGAAACTCAAGTGATTCAAACTACAACCCTAAATTCCTAAATTTCAAAAATGTAAAGAGCAACCCGGAACAAACCTTCAACATGGACGGCAACTCGCAATTAATTCCAGCATCACAATGAGAGAAATTAAGTCTACATTAATGCAATGCAAAAATACAACTCCAGGTCCAGATTAAATACCGAATATATTTCTTAAAAATCTTCCAAAGCCTTGGCTTACCTTCTCAATTTGTTCAACGTTATATGGAAGTTCGGACTCTTTCCTAAACAGTGGAGCGAATCTATAATCTTCCCCATTCCAAAACCCGGGAAAGATAAGCGCAAATCTACCAACTACAGACCAATTGCCTTAAAATGCACTATGTGCAAACTAATGGAGAAAATTATTAACAAAAGACTAAGATGGTATCTGGAAAAGAAGAATTTTTTCGGTGTAAACCAGAGTGGTTTTAGACAAAACAGAAGCACCCTCGATCCCTCAATAAACCTGGAAGCCAATATCTGCGAGGCCCTAATAAATAATCAACATCTCCTTACAGCCTGTCTTGATATTAAAAAAGCATATGAAATGATCTGGAGAAATAGGATTATTCAATTACTCTCAAACCAAAATGTAAGTGGCTCAATGTTGGGATTCATAAACAACTTCCTTCTACATAGATATATAAAAGTGCGAGTAAACGGACATCTCTCCAAAAAAGTATAACTTCAAAACGGTGTTCCTCAAGGATCAGTACTCAGTGTAACACTGTTCCTAGGATCCTTTAATGATGTTGACAAATGCTTCACAAGACCAGTTAAAAGCAGCAAGTTCGCAGATGACATAACGTTTTTATGCAAAGGAATGAATCTTCAAACTACAGAAAAGCTTATGCAAAAATTTCTCAACGCTGCCCAAGAATGGTCAGATACTACCGGTTACAAATTCTCAGCAACAAAGTAAATGTGTATACTTTTCTCAAGAGGAAGATCCCAACCTAGGAATCCAGTCCTCTACCTCAACAATCAAGAACTAATGGTTACAGACACCATAAGAATTCTTGGATTAATTTTCGATAAACACTTTACATGGAAACCCTACATTAAAAAACTCAAAGACGACTGCAAAAATAGACTAAATATTATTAAAACTCAAGGGGAAAAAAACTGGGTAGCTGATCAAAAACTCCTCATCAATACTTACAACGCAATAGTGAGGATCAAATTAGACTATGGTTCAGTAGTTTACAATTCTGCCAGATCTAGCGTCTTAAGTAAGCTATCCCCAATGCATAACACAGGACTTAGATTAGCTTTGGGCGCTTTCTGTTCCAGTCCTGTAAGTAGTATTCTCAGCGAATCAGGTCAACCTACCTTGGATATTAGAAGAAAAAAACTAAGCTTAGGTTTTGCCGTAAAATTAACTTCTACACCAGAAAATCCTGCATATGATTTCACCTTCAAAGGAAACCATCAAGAGAAATATGAGCAACGCCCTAACTACCCACGGCCTTTCTACGTTAGAATAGAAGAAGAATTAAAACATACATATCTAAAATAACAAAAAATTGCCCAAAGAAGACCACATGTATATCCTCCTTGGGAGTTGCGTGAACCTAAAATAAACTTGGATCTACAGAAATGACTAAAAAGTCAAACCAATCCTACCGAATACAGAGCTGATTTCGCAAACATCACTCTGAATCTCCCCACTTACGTATCTATTTATACGGATGGGTCAAAGTCGAGCACAGGAACCGGATGTAGTGTAGCCACTCCTGAAACAAATATACAGTTCAAGCTACCTGATACCTACCCAATATTTCGATGTGAAACACATAGGAATTAAAGGAAATGAGGAAGCAGATAAAATATCGAAGTCAGCCTGTACTTTTTCCGAACTTGATGAACTCGCAGAAATTGAACCGCGAGACATACGCAAAACAATCAGTGAAACTATTAGCGAGATCTGGAATAAGGTATGGAAAACAGCTCCGACGACAAAACTTTATGAAATAAAAAGTCACGTCCTCGAAAACAGCAACATCCTGCTAGAAAACCGTAGGAACCAAGTAACGTTAACCAGGCTTAGAATTGGACACACCCATTTAACCCACTACAATCTGATTTCAAAATTAGAACCAAATATATGTAAAGATTGTGAAGTAACACTCTCCGTCACACATCTTCTAATTAAATGCCCAAAATACCTTCAATTTGAGAAGAACACATCGGCTACCTAATGAAATGAAGAAGATGCTCAACGACTCAGCAACTTTTCAGAACCTTTTAAATTTTCTTCAGGAAATAAATCTCAAGGAACAAATTTAGTTGTGTGATTAACAGTGTTAACAAGGACAAATAACGATATTTATAAACATACAAGAGAAATGTAAACAATTGTCAATAAAAATCGTCGCTAATGGCCATGTAGTTGATGCGACGTTAAACATCTAAATAAAAAAAAAATAATAATAATAAGACGAAACATACATCATACCACTATATTATAAAATCACAGACGTGACTTTAACTTTAACAATTTGGCAGAACATTGAACTATTTGATACAAAATTAGGTTTTTTATTGAAAATACATGTGCTTCGTTAAAAATTCAACTATTTGAAAATGAAAAGTATTTAATTGAAAATTATAGTATTTGGAGGGAAATAAAGTTTTTCTTTAAATAAAAAGGAAGATATATTTGTATTGGAAATTGAAGTAGTTTGCTCATAGTTCGTATTTTTGTTTTAAAATTAAAGAATTTGGTTAAAAATCCAAATAATTTCGGAAAATCATCTTTTGTGGTGGAACATTTAACTTTTTGTGGCAAATTCATGTATTTGGTTTCAAATTAAGCTATTTTGCTAAAATTCCTTTTTTTCTTTGGATATTAAATCATTAAGTGGCCTTTCTTGGTTTAAAAATAAGTCTTTTTTACAAATTCAATTTCGTACAAAAAAGGTTGTATTTTCAGCTGGGAAATCAAACTATTTGTTTAAACATTTAACTATTAGGTTAAAAATTCGTCTCTTTTGCTTAAAAGGTCAAATATTTAATTAATAATTTATCTCTATTGGTAACAAATCTTTTTTGGTTAAAAATTCAACTATTTTGTTGAAAATCCAATATATTTTGATTTGAAATCATAAGAATGTAAAGTTTTCTATACTAATTCGATAAATTTTTTTGCATTAATTTTATTTTAAGAATTTATTCCCCTTTTATTTCCCTAGTTTAGCGAAAAGTCACATTTTCGACAACTAACCTCTCTTGCTTTGACAGAATTGTGATCTGTGAAGTCTGATCTTTTAATATTTTCAACTATACGATTACGTGACCTGCCTGGTCATGTAATCATATTGGTAAGTGAACTGAACAGAAATGCGAAAAAATTCAGAATAAATGCAAAATTCCTGTTTAAAGGAGGTTTAGAATTTTGAAATTCGAAAATTTTCTTTCAGAGAAGCCTGAAATGGATATACACAACTTTCCAGACTTAAAACATGATACACAATAGAATTTCTATGGGCTACATTAGCGGAATTTCTGCTATCAGAAAGTTTTAGATTACTAAATGAAAAAGTACATTATCGATAGGACGTCACCCGGGCACTATGTACGAGGGTGGATTGATAAGTTTCCGGCCTGACCAAGAGATGGCGCCACTAGGCCTACCTTGAGGTGGCGTTCTATAGTACCATCCTTAGATAGCT
>NC_046664.1:88221615-88225913 GCF_010883055.1 Belonocnema kinseyi | reverse complement strand
TTTCCTAACCTCAAAAAATGGCTTGGCGGTAAGATATTTGCGGACAATGAAGAAGTAATCGAAGCTGTAAATGGGTATTTTGAGGAGCTTGACGAATCATTCCATAGAGATGGCATTACTAGACTAGAACAACGCTATGAGAAATGTATCAGCCTTGGAGGAGATTATGTTGAGAAATAAAAAAAAAAAAATTCTTAAAAACGTTGTTTTTCTTGGTCAGTCCGGAAACTTATCAATCCACCCTCGTATCAGGTGTAGAAGAGCTTTTGTGTCGTCGATGATCTGTGCAGATCTACGAGAAAAAACTGAAAGACTATGAAGTTCATAAACGTAACGAAAACTCATTTCAAAGAAGATGATATCGAATCCAGATTTGTTTTTCCAGTACGTAGTAGAATTCCCACAAGAGGAAATTTTAAAACATACATTTGTAAAGGCAATGCAAAGTTTGACGTATAAATGTAGATATTATTTGTAACTGATTTTCTGTATTCAAAGTTTCTGACATGAAACTAAGCCTGACGAGCTTCACAGTTTTCTATGGCTCAGATGTCTATTATCTATTTTATAAAACAAATAAATGCATTAGCCCATTTTTCATATCAATATCCAGCACAGCAAAAACAAAGTATTATTTCAGGACTTGTTTCAGGTATTACAATAAGAATCAGAAGAAACTGTCGCGAGTGGTGCTCAAATGATACCACTGGTGGGGACCCAGATTAATTTATTTTTTTTCACATTGAAAATAACACGATGAAGTTATTATATTCAAAAACAGAAGAAGGAAAAAAAATTATACCATAAAAAAATGGATCTGTTGTTTTTACACTGTCAGTCTCCATAAATTCAAATATGGTATGTAACATTTACATTTAACCATAATAGACAAAGGTATACACGAACTAAATTATTTTTTAAGAATTAAATGATATTCTAAATTTTTTCATTTGAATTTTTTATTTTTTCAAGTGAGGATTTAAAAATTTCTTATAATTTCACCTTTCATTAAAAAAAAAATGTTGGTGACTCTTGTAGGTCACCAGATATCGTTATTTTAGTAAGACAGTGCGCCACCACGCGCTGCGTTTTCCTCCCAGTGTTGCGTGTTGCAAGCGCCGACAGTAGGTTGACCCATTAATTCGACTTTCTATTTGTGCTAATCGATCCCCCCGAATTTGTTAATATTTAGAAATCAATCCACCGGACTATGTTTTAGAAAAAAATGGAAAAAATACTTTTTCATAGCGCATCTATTGAAACTTCGAGTTTTAATGCCTGTAGAGCGGGTTGAAACACGGTGTTTGCATCCCTAGGGTTGAAGAATTTGGTCTTTCAGTTTCGGTACGCGTAGAGCGGGCTGATCCACTGTGTTTACATCCCTAGGGCTGAAACATTTTTTTCAGCTCTAGAGTAGACACGCAGGTAAGTAGGGTCTACAGGTACCTCAACTCGAATTTTCAATAGATTTGGTATGAAAAATAATATGTATTACTAGGAATGTAACACAACGATCGCAACTCATGTGAAGGCAGCCCTCGCTTCGCTCTGGCAGCAAACTTCACGCTCGTTGCAATCACTGTGTTTCATCCATTGTAATGCAACATAATATTGAATAACTTTATGTGAATTGAAGTAAAATCACCTCTTATAGAATGTACAAAGAATAATTTTTACCTGATAACTTTTACTTTTTACCCCCACATCACTTTGTATTATGCCCGGAAAATTCCCCTAGATTTTTTTCCCTTTGTAAATCATAAAAAGTTATTATCTTTTAGGATGAATGATATAAAGTTCATGAATGTTTTAAGAGTATTACTTTTTGTTAAAAATATTTGACAACTATCTAAAGAATTTTTATTTGCCTAAAAAATGTTTTCTCCTTAAAATCGTAAAACTTTATTATTTTCTGGAATTAGCGACAGAATTTACGAATGTTGAGAATAATATATTTTTTATGGATATTCGATAAATTTGAAAAGAATTTTCGTTTGTTTAAACAATTTTTTTTTCATATAAATCGTGGACTCTTATTCTTTGTTCCGGTGGAAATTTGGAGAAAAATTTTTTTTTTAAGAAAATACCAGTGGAAGATTTCTTTCCCTACTTACGTTCACACGGAATGAGATATCGTGTTAAAAACTTAGCACTATAAATAGAAGGCATGCAAGAATTTGTCTCTGGTCCTACATAATTAGAATAGTGAAAAAAGTTTTTTTTTAATTACTATTTTGGAGAAATACCGACCGTGCTGTCGTCAAACCCTGCAAGCAATTTGCAATGTTGTCAATGGACTAGTTATGAGGTTTATATTTATCAAAGTGGGACACAACCACAAAAATCGCTCACGAACATTATGCACCAATAATGCAAAAACTAATGTTTGCACTTGAAATGCAAATAAACATATTTGGTCTGACATACGTATCAGTCTGGTATCATCTGTGTCAAAGCAGCACTAGCGCAGCGAGTAGCCAACTTCGAACTTCTAGGGGTCTATGGGTAAAACAGATTGCATGATTACCGTCAGAGAAAGTTAAAAGTCAAACTTCTGCTGTAAAACCATGGACATAGGAAACAAGGGACAAGGCATGCTATTGCGGGGGTGATGCAATGAGGGGAGAAGTCCGCTACCTTTTGATGTCCTGCGACAAACATGGCAGCACCCACATGTTTATATTTTCATGCACAGTTTGTCCGCAAAAATGCTCGTGCGCATAATCAAATGGCACATCGTAAGATGGCGGCTCTCCTTACTCATGGAATTCTCCCCCCTCCCGTGGATTCAACCCCACTCGCCAAGTTAGGATGGCATGCCTAGTCCCGTGTTTCCTATGTCCAGGTGTAAAACCTAAATGTGTCCGTCGATAATGATTATTTACATAAATAAACTTTTTTCTTCCTCCAACTCTTTGCAAGGCCATAAACGATCCTTTAATATTTATTAACATTTCCCAAAAAAAATTTCCGTGTTTTTTAAACTTTTATTTATCAATATGGGTGAAAAAATATTGATCTTAGGCCTGACTTGATCATCTGTTACACTCATCACATGGCCTTAATGCAAGGTGACAAAATATCTCTAATATCTTAATTTTTTATGAAAATTCGTTTTGATAAAACACTATAATTTTGAAGAGTTAAATAAAAATCGAATGACCACTTGCAAACCCTAATATTTGAGACGTATACTGACAATATAAAGAGTATCAGCACATAGCAATTTTTCATTAAGACTTTATATTTTGATGCAATTAAAAAAATGTACTCAAACCTGAATTTCTGTAAACTGCATTCGTGAACAGAATTAGGGGCGCATTCTTAGTGCGTTAGTTATATTAGGTTAAGTTGTATATCCAAAGCCAAAAGAAATCATAATCCTGAATTTTTACGTTCGGAGTCCCTGAATTTGTGCTAAAGGTCACTGCGGCCCATGCCTTAAACATTTCATAAATTCAGGTTCGAGTATAAATAATTTGAATTTATAGGATCTGTACACAAATATCACGTTATAGTTTAAAGGTGCGTTAAGTATTTGAAAAGGGACAGTCAGAAGATAAACAAATTCTGAATCTTCGGCTTGTTTCGTTATAACTTACGGTTTGTTTTTGGAGGGTTCAATTGCGTCTTTTCAAATTCGCATTTTCAATCACTGACACCTTCACCTGTCGAAATAAAGGCGAGGGAGAATGATTTTACCTAGCGGTGGCATGCCCTTTTTAGCAAGTTTCGAGAAAAATGTCTTCAATAATTACAAAGCAATTTATATGAATTGTAAGAAAATAAATTTCAACGGCCCGCTGAGCCCATCCGTGACAATTTTAACTAATAGGCGGAAGGTTGCTGGCCTAAATCTTGTCCACTCAATTTTTCGGAATCATTTTTAAAATTACTTTGTATTCATTAAAGCCAATTCATTCACAATCCTTACTGAATGCATTCAAACTTTAGAAATAATACAAATTTCAATTAGTTCATATCGAACGGTTACGTTACATTCGAGTACGTGAAAGGTTAAAAATTTGTCTGATTTTACCCTTTATATTCATATCGTGGCTCTAGAGTTATACTGCGCCATGTCCTCGTTTTAAAAGTTTATTTTTATTAATGTTTTAGGCTCCGTAGGTGTTAAATGTTGTGTCTTACTAAATGATTTCTCGAAATTTATTAATTATTCTAATAGTTATTATAACTGTTGAGACTCACTCAAGTTATTATTTATTATTATTTATGGTACAAAAACATCTGCCCTGAAACGTGTCTGTACCCACTTTCTTAGGATAAATTATATTACT
>NC_046664.1:88214895-88221515 GCF_010883055.1 Belonocnema kinseyi | reverse complement strand
GTTATCGGCAATCAACTTCTAACCTATGAACAATTTACTACACTTGCAACTGAGATCGAAGCAATTTTAAACTCCCGACCGTTAACACCACTTCCTTCTGATTCTAATGACCTAGCAGCCTTATCTCCGGGTCACTTTCTTATAGGTGACTCTTTAACAGGTGTGCCAGAACACGATTTGACGGACTTGCCGTCAAGACGGCTTTCGTCTTGGCAGCAGGTTCAACAAATGAAGCAACATTTTTGGAAGCGCTGGAGTAAAGAATATTTGAATGAGTTAGCTGTGCGAAAAAAGTGGCACGAGGATGCCACAAATGACATAAAAATCGGTCAAATTGTAACACTTCGAGACGATAACTTACCTAGAGGAAAATTGAAAAGTAATGAGTAAATTACCATTGACTCTAAAGTAAAAATTTCAAAATCAACTTGTGAAAGTAATCTACTTATAATGAGGTAACTTTTGACAACATCAGCATTTGTTAGCCCTTTTTTAAATAGTAGAATGAAGAAAAAAATTGCGATTTTACATGAATTCTAGATGAATCGAAAATAATTTCCAAATTTTTAACCTTGCCTGGATAATCTTTCGTCTGCTTTACTTGCTTTGCATTAAAAGGTTTTCATTGTTTATCTTTCAGTTACATAGTTAGTACATTAAAATATTTTGCTTCCTATCTGACGCGACTTTACCCGAAATAAATGTGTGTATTCATGCTGTGTTTGTAGAAGTGTTCGATTTGAAATTACTAATTTTTATATTGTAGGAAAATATGTAAAAAATCGATTTAAATGTATAATCTTAAATTATGTTACTTCTTAACCTAACTTAAGCTAAGCTATTTACATTTTGTGCTTTAGCTGTTATGGTTGCGAGAAGTGAGTTATCTGAAATTGTTAAACAATTTAAATTCTGGAATTTCTGTATCACCATCGTTATGAGAAAAAATCACTAACTCAGTCTTTTCAATAAATATGTGTGTTATTTGCGCTATAGCTTTTTTAGGAAGATATTTAAGTACTATGTTTTGGATGCCCTGCAGGCCAGGGGCTTTCTTTGCTTTAGTTTTGAAAATGGCCTTTTTAATTTCTTTTGGGGTAGTTAATTTTATTTGATCTATATTCACTTCAATTTAAATAATTTCGCGGTATTTTTGCTCAACTATTTCATTATTTTCAGGTTCACCCATGTTGGCAGTAAGCTTATGAACTGCCTCGAAATTATTCGCAGTTGCTTCTGCGTTACCTTTGTCATAGAATAACATTTTATCTAAGAATTTAAGAAGGGTTATGTGATTTTTATTTTGCTCTTTTGTGTGTTTTCACCATCTTCCATAGGCTTCTTCTTTTTCTTTGATATTAAATAAAGCAAGGTCATCACCTCCGTTTTTATTATTGTGTTTAACTATTTTCCCCTTGATTTCCCTGATAGCTTCGTTAACAACGGTCTTCATGTGAGAATTTCTTGATTTTTGCATAATTGCTTTTAGAGCATTCCTATGTTTAGTTTGCTGGGATATGTAATTAGGCAGGTGATTTCTAAATTAAGTAGAAGATTGTGTAGTAATTGTGTCATCTATCGTGTTATAATTATATTAGTAAGTTTCTCTACGCTTTTATCTATTAGGTAAGTGCTTCTAAAGTCAGAGTTTATTACAATTTGTGAATTTATGAGGTCTTTGCATTTTTTTCAGTCAGTTTTTTTATGATTGATAAATTCAAAAGGATACGAAGGTTCTATGTTTATGTGATCATCACTAAGAAGAATTGATACAGGTTTATGTTCAGACAATTATTCGTCTAGGGCATCTATTGTTTGTAAATTTGTAATGTTTTTGATAAGATCAAGATCAACTATACTTGGCTTGGCTTTAGTATTGTATGAGTACAAAGTAAAATTGTCTGGATAGACTAAAGCATATGAATTTTGATTAATAACATTGTGTATTATGTTTCTATTATTATTATTATTATTATTATTATTATTATTATTATTGTAGTAATTCTAGCTGACATGCTTGGCATTAAAATCTCCCGCTATTAAAACACTACTACTCAGATTTAGAATATGCAGTACAACTACGATAACTTTCCAACTTTGGGGCTGTAGCGGCGGGAAATTCCAGGAATTGCGGAATTAACGGACGCCCCCTCTAGTGGCGCGATATTAGGTGGGCGCATGCGTAAAGGATGGGCGCAAATCATGAGCAAAATAGCACAGATAGTGGGAGAACCACAATTAGTGTGCGTGCCGTACGTGTGATGACGTTTTAAGGGGAGTGCACACTTATCGGACGGCAAGTTATCGGACTTGTACTGTAGTTGAAGTTCTTTGTACAAATGCTACTTTTGGTGGAACATACTGGGTGGACACGCTGGGGCTTACATACATGGCAAGTTGAATGATACCCGAGTTGCACAACAGCAGAGAAGAAGCCATTATACAGGGGTATTTTCATATTTTGCGTCTTCACAGTTTCATTCGGATCGGTACATTCGGTTAAGTCCGTGCATCTTCGGATCAAGTTTATGATAGTTTCCATGGTTGCGTTCGAAACTTCAAACGGATACAAGTGTCAAAACAATATAGGTTATGTTATATATTAATTACAAATAATAAAAGTGTTTAATTAATAATGAAGTTAGACATGTGAACTGAGAAGTAAACGTCATTTTTTTCCTGTGCCAATAACATTATAGAATGGCTGCTAGTAATAATATTCTGTGCCTCCAATGGGCGAAGAGTGAATGGTGTTTAACACTTATTTTTCCTGCATAAAAAAGGTATGTTATGAATAGACAGGATATGTTTCAAATGAAGTGAATGAAATATTACATGCGTGAACTTTAAATTTACATTGCCTGCATTTACTAACAGCGATTAGGGAAAACAGGTGAATCTGAACATAACCGTTTGAAGTTTCGAACAGAACCATGGAAACTGTCATAAACTTTATCCGAAGATGCACGGACTTGGCTGAATGGCCTATCCGAATGCAACTTTAAAGGCGCGAAATATGAAAATACCCCTGTATAATGGCTTCTCCCCGGCTGTTGTGCAATTCGGGTAACATTCAACTCGCCATGTATGTAAGCCCCAGCGTGTCCACCCTGTATATTGAGATTATTGTTAGTTTGTTTTCCAGCTGCATGTCAAGGGCTTCAAAGCTTATAATTTTATCAAGCTTATATTCAGTACATGGAATATTATTTTTGTCATAAAGAGCTACTCCCCCCGAGGATTTTTTAGCAATTCTATCTTTTCTGAAACATTTATATCGCGGCAACCTTATGTTTGATTTATTATTAAACATTGTTTCTCCCACCATGAGTATGTCTGCACTATAGTTGTCCAAAACAGGGGTACTTCATGCTTTTTGCTTGCTTTCTAGACCACTGGCATTCCAGTGAACAATTTTAGGATTTTTTTTACTATTGAAGCTATCCATCGAGTTCAGCAGCAAGCTCGCTAATTACTTGTAGTGTTTGGAAGTTGTCATTGCACTCGAGTAATTTTTCTTTTAGTCTTATCTCTAGCTTAAAAAGTTTACCTATGTCACAAATTTGTTTGATTTCCTGGAAGACATCCAAAACGTCTTGTATATCCGATGGCTGTTTCCTATGTCAGATTCGATGTTTTCACTCTGCCTTTTTAAGGTGTTTCTTCTGGTTGTCCAAATGTCCAAGCTGTTGTTTGGCGAGTCTCCGTGGCGTTCTGTAGGCCTCCTTTTCTCAGAAGGAGTGGGAAGTTTCTAGACTTATTTCTATTGAAGACAGCAGGAGTTGCTTGTTCAGGGTGTTTTTGATTAAGAGAATTTCGCTTTCACTTCAGAAGTGGCACTTTTTGGATATGATTTTTGTATGCTTCACAACCACTATAATTGGCAGAGTGTTCCCCTTTACAGTTGACATATACTGGATTCTATTGACGAGGTTTTTACACTCCGCTGTGATATGACTTTCGAGACTATTGACATATCGGGGAGTTTTAAAACAATCTACAGTCCCATGTAAAAACTTTTGGCACATACGACACTGTGTAATTATTCTTGTGTGGCGATATTTTTCCCAACGTATCCTCATGTAGCAGACGGTTCGAATCATGAACGCTTCTTAGGCTGTGGTATCCTTGCGGAGCACTTTCAAGTAGACATGTGCATCGTAGGAGGGTATGCTTTCCTGGGTTTGGTCTTTGGAAGTTTTTGACTTTCATCTGCAGACGTTCTCAATTTGCAGTCCTTGTCTTTCCAGGTCTTCTTTGATTTTGCTTTCTGCTAAGTATCGTAATCCATGAATAACTACTTTCTGCGGTTTATTCTCTTTCGCTGATTACGTATAATATGAGATTTTTCTTTTATCAAACAATTTCTTTATGTTCTTGTAGTCCTTAAGTTTGTCATTATAGATGGTTATTCTAGTAGATTTATCATTCTTTTTTATTTCAGGGTCCTCTTTAGGGGTCTTATGTATCTGGTTTATGAGCAAGTCATAATCCGCCACATATGTTTCAAGTATTATGGAAGGTAATTTTTGCTTTTTATTATTGGTTATTTAATCCTGATGTGGTTCAGCCATGTCGCCTTCGTTGGTGGTTTTTCCAGCTCCTGTTTCACAGAGTAAATCTTCAAGCTCCATTTGAGTGTCATTTTGGAGAATATTGAATCGGTTATAAAGTTTCAATGGTGCTCCTTTTACATTTTCGGTTTTGTCATACGACCTGAAATTGTCGCTACCATTTTCATCCCAGGATCTCACTTTGAGTTTATTTTTCTCCGCCATTTTCGTGTTTCTTCACTCACTTTCATAAAAACTACATTTAGGGCGGCGAGCCACACACCTTTCATCCTAAAAAAGAGACGCGAGCCAAACTCCTTCGCATCTCGTATTCTTTTAGTTGATTTGTTAGATGCTGTGTCTGTTAGAATTCTCTCTCCAATCTATTTTCGATCTCATCAAATCTTTCTGATCAATCACCTCAATCTTTCGCCTTAAAATCGCTCTATTTTTATTCGAGATTTAGCGAGAATTGCGACGCTAGCGCTATTTATCGTCGTTTAACTTCATTAAATTGAAGAGAAATGGAGATTTCTATCTGTGAGTGCTCTTTGCATTTTTTGTTAAAAAGTATTAAATAAGTTCTAATTTATCGACAATAGTGTAATTTATTTCGAAGGAGATATATCAGTAAGGACACATATTTTTTCGTTTTTATGTTGCTGATTCTACATGTTTTACCGACATTTTCTAACTTCAGCTAGATGCCGTATACAGGATCAGATTTATTCTCTTACCTCGATAAAACTTTCGCCGAAATATAGTTCGAATTCTCTTATACTTTCTCGTCATCTCATTGCCGCTAACGATGCCGTAGCAGACGACAGCCTGTATTTAACAGCGGGAAATTTTTACATGCAACACAATTTAACTTTAGTTTTTTCTGTGTAATCTAAACACGCAGGATTTTTGAAGGATGATAATGTAAGGTTAACTGTATATGGATAATACAGTAGCCCAAAAAATAACATTTGAGAAATTTAAACGGACACTTTGACCAAATCGTTCTCTTAGTGAAATAAATTTACCCATGTTTTTTTATTTGTAAAAAAATATATTTTCAGCCGTTGCGCTGAGGCTTCAAACTTTCCAGATTAAAAGTAGAGAAGTCCTTGCACCAGATACAGGTTCAAACTGGAACACAGTTATATATTTATTAACTTATTATTACTCGACTATTCTACTCATTGTCAGTGACCGTAGTTGGGGTCCCAGCAAATGTGGTGCACAATGAGTGGCTTGAACGAAGGTACACTTTTTTTGCAGCCATCCACCTACAGTCCTTTCAGCCGGTGTTAAACTTAAATGTTTTATGTTTTATAAGCTTTTCTGACACTTTTATCAATTAAATTAAAAGTTTATTTATTTTTTGTTCTTGAAATCTGTTCTCAATTCAAAAATGTCGCTTTAAAAAATATCAAGTTACACAATGATATTCAAAGCTCGCAATGAGCCTCCAAATGCTTTCATTTTATGCAATTTTTGAGATGGCTAAAACTTTTGCATAACATTCCTGAGGTATAAAAATGCAATAAATGCAATATATACTAATAAGTGATCAAGCATAGAAAAGTTCAAATAAATTGACTCATAATTTCCTGGCAAAAATCGAAGAAGTAAAAATTGAAAACCTTTTACACGTTAAACTACATAAGACACAAAAATAGCTAGAAGCAACGGCCAAAAATATATTTTGTTTGCAAATAAAAAAAACGTGGGTAAATTTATTTTCCTAAGAGAACGATTTAGTCAATGTGTCCGATGATTTTTTCTCCAATTTCATATTTTTGGTCCACCCTAATGGATAATTCATGTGAAAGTATCATCACCGTCGCCAGAAGCAATATATTTATCTATATCTGCTGAATCTAATAATTCAGTATTATTATTATTAAAAATAGACAACAAATGAGCATGCGTTAATCATCTTTTTTGTAAATCTTTTGTAAAAACATGGCACAAAATATTACCACAATTGTGGGTCCGGATGCAATAAGGGCACATAAAATTTTTTCGTGCGAAAACGAAGTCCCCTGGAGGCTTTAGAAAAAATTTTCGAATTTTAAT